>NW_011495044.1:2281010-2284768 GCF_000754665.1 Bison bison bison | reverse complement strand
AGCTATTTGTAAGGCCTCCCCAGACAGCCATTTTGCTTTTTTGCATTTCTTTTCCATGGGGATGGTCTTGATCCCTGTCTCCTGTACAATGTCACGAACCTCATTCCATAGCTCATCAGGCACTCTGTCTATCAGATCTAGGCCCTTAAATCTATTTCTCACTTCCACTGTATAATCATAAGGGATTTGATTAGGTCATACCTGAATGATCTAGTGGTTTTCCCTACTTTCTTCAATTTAAGTCTGAATTTGGCAATAAGGAGTTCATGGTCTGAGCCACATTCAGCTCCTGGTCTTGTTTTGCTGACTGATTGCTCTTTTTTTCTTTTAGCTTCTGCACTTGAGAAGGCTCAACTAGAAATTGAGAAATTGAAAGAAAATTTGATAAAGCTGAAAGAAAATGGTGAGTAATTTTAACAGATATTATAATATTTAATAATAAAACAAACAATAATATAATTTATGTTAAGTAATAGTATTAAACAAAATTTAATAATTAATGATATTACTACTAGTTCTATTATTACTATCTCTACCGTCCTATTATGCTTACTATCACTTGTTGCTTACTAACATATACTCTATCGGGCATTTTGCATGCATTATCTCTAATCCTAACATCAATGCCAAGTTGTAGTATTATTCTAACCATTTCATAGATAAAACAACTGAGTTGTGGCAAGGTTAAATGAATTATCCAGTAAGCTACATTAAGTATTAGAGCTAAATGTCTGACTACAAAACCTTTGGTTAACACAAACAATGTGTGTTTTACTGGGACCACTGAGGTTGCTGCTACTAAGTCACTTCAGTCGTGTCCGACTCTGTGCAACCCCACAGACAGCAGTCCACCAGGCTCCCCCGTCCCTGGGATTCTCCAGGCAAGAACACTGGAGTGGGTTGCCATTGCCTTCTCCAATGCATGAAAGTGAAAAGTGAAAGTGAAGTCGCTCAGTCGTGTCTGACTCTTAGCAACCCCATGGACTGTATACAGCCTACCAGGCCCCTCCATCCATGGGATTTTCCAGGCAAGAGTACTGGAGTAGGGTGCCATTGCCTTCTCTGACCACTGAGGTTAAGACACTGTATAATGCATTTAACAACACCTCTATGGGGTCGCACAGAGTTGGACACGACTGAAGCGACTTAGCAGCAGCAGCAGCAGCACCCTCACTTGGCTATGTATAAATGACACTAGCTATAGTGAAATAGAATGAAATTTGAGTGTTATAATGATAGTAGCTACAAAAATAATTTAAAATATGTCTACTGGTTTTAAATAATTATAAAACTAGGTTTATTTACCCTGTGATGTTATAATCTATAGTAAGTAACATGTATTTGGTCTTCACCCTAATAAAGGTGTCTTTTGTCATGAGATGAAGACTTTTGGAAAGTCCGTAGGTAACCAAAGGATAGGCTTCCCTGGTGGCTCAGTGGTAAAGAATCCACCTGCAGGAGATGTGGGTTCAGTCCCTAGGTCGGGAAGATCCCTTGGAAGAGGAAATGGCAACCCACTCCAGTATTCTTGCCTGGGAAATCCCACAGACAGAGGAGCCTAGTGGGCTACAGTCCATGTGGTCACAAAGAGTCGGACACAACTGAGTGACTGAACACACACACACACACGCACGCACGTTAACAACATTATTTCAGGTCAGGGTAGTTAAGGGTTGGATGAGAATATCTGCTCTGAACCTAACTGTATAGGTTGATTTTTAAAATGTAATTTTATTTATTTATTTATTATTGACTGTGCTGGGTCTGTGTTACCTCACGAGCTTTTCTCTAGTTATGGAGAGCAGGGGCTCCTCTCTATTTGCAGTGCGTGGGCTTCTGTTTGTAGTAGCTTCTCCTTGTAGAGCATGGGCTTTAGAGTACCTGAGGTTCAGTAGTTGCAGCTCCCAGGCACCAGTGCACAGGCTCAATAGTCATGGTGCTCGGGCCTAGTTGCTCTGTGGCATGTGGGATTTTCCTGGATCACGGATAGAATTCATGTCTGTTGCATTGGCAGGCGTATTCTTTACCAGTGAGCCACCAGGGAAGCCCTAGCTTGATGTTTTAAAAAACAAAAAGCCTATATTCCATTTGTGATAAGCAGAACAGTACTAATTTTAGTGACCTATGTAAAACTGTATTTTGAAGATTTGTGAAAATTAAAAATACTGGTAATATATGCTATAGAGAAATAGACAATGCCATTGTGAAAGTATAGCTTTGTACAATCTTTCTGAAGAATAGTTTGGCAGGCTCTGTCAAATTTTTTAAATGTGCATGTCTTCTGATCCAGCTATGTCATTTCTTTCTAGGGATTTATTTTTGGGGAAATAATGTCATAAGGACTTAGAGATTGATGAACAAGGAAAATCCTTATATAATTGTTTACAAGAATAAGCATTGGCAGCAAACCTAAATCTTCATCAGTAGGGGGAAGTGACATTGAAATGGCAATTTGGACAGTGGCTTACTATGCAGAACAAGATGAGGTACTGCATTAACAAATCATGGTATATTAATAAGATGGACTCAAAAGGAACAAATTATCAACAAAATACAGGTGAATCCCCCCAGTACTGTATATATTGAGTGAAAGTAGCCTGAAACAAACATGTGTATTGTAAGATTTAATTTATATGAAAACCAAGAATGAGCAAAACTATTAATAGTCTCTGTGATAGAAAGTGGCTGTAGGGGTGGGTGGGAGTGGAGAACCGACTGAAAAGGATTTGAGGATATATTATGGTTTGATGAAAATGTTCTGTATCTTTTGGAAGGCAAGTTCACAAGTATATAAAATTTTCAAAATTCATTAAACTGAGCACTTAGGATATGTTTGCTATATGGTGTATAAATTATACCTCAATTAAAAAATAGTTCCACATAAGATGACACTAGGTATACTATCCTGTAAAGATGTCCGTGATGTATTCACAGGCGGTAAATTTGCAGACAGTGTTGTGGAGCACTGTTCGAATTTTTTTAAACTGCATATGCAAAGGTTAGAACAAATCTTGCCTTCCATATATGTATATGGATTGTGAATTACTTTTTTTTTCTTTTTGGCATGTTTTCAGCATTTTTCAAGTTAAAAATTCACATGCTAAGGAGAAAAGGGGGATAGCAAGGGAAACAAAAAAATTAAGAAAGAAAAAATCAATACAAGTTAAAAACCAAACAGGCAAGGAAGAAGGAGGACAAAGGAAACTTTATAGCAGCAAAAGAAAAATAGGAGAAACATAAGTGAAAAAAAGAAACAGCTGCTGATCCAAGAAAATTACCAGCAACAAGTTTATACTATTGAAACTTTGATGAGTGCTACAAAGAGCAGATCTCAACATGAGGTGCTGAGGTGAGAGTGGCCTACAGGCAGAGGAGAAAGATGATTTGGGTGAATTAATCTGATTTCACTTGGCCAGTCTGTTCACTGCTCCTAGCTCAGTGCATCAGCTGTCTGTGGGGTCCTACCGTTAACAAGTGCAGGAGAAGTACCAAGGAACACAAGAGGTGTGTAAGAGAGACTTCCCAGGTGGTGCTTGAGGTAAAGAACCCACCTGCCGATGCAGGAGATGTAAAAGCTGCAGGTTCAATCCCTGGGCTGGGAAGATCCCCTGGAGGAGGGCATGGCAACCCACTTCAGTACTCTTGTCTGGAGAATCCCATGAACAGAGGAGCCTAGTGGGCTACAGTCCATAGGGTCACAAAGAGTTGGACATGACTGAAGCGACTGAGCATACACGCATGTAAGAGAGATGGGACCA
>NW_011495044.1:2261734-2280910 GCF_000754665.1 Bison bison bison | reverse complement strand
GAGATGGGACCACAGGAGCCTAGGAAGATGATTTTCTTGGTCATTTGGGTTTTAGAAGGCAGGTTCAATTGTTTTAAAATTCCGGGTCCTGGAAGAACCTCTATTGCTGGAAACACTGCTCTGAAAAAGTCCAACTCACTAGACCGGCATGAGAATTGACAAAACATTCTGTTCTGTTTCGTGAGTTGGTACAACATTCTAGGGCTGGACTTGAGAGTCTAGCAGCTCTTCTTTGCGGAGAATCACATGTGCAGAGACATGGTAGAACTGACAAGAAGAGCAGGAAATAGCACTTCCTCCATTTTTAGACTTAATGCCCCCAAATTAAAACTTCAATCCATGGACTTCTTTGGTTGTCCAGTAGTTAAGAATCTACCTGCCCATATAGGGGACATAGGCTGGATCCCTGTCCAGGAGGATCGCACATGCCATGGGGCATCTAAGCCCGTGTGCCACAACTACTGAGGCTCTGCTTCACAAGAGAAGCCACTGCACTGAGAAGCCTGCACACCTCAGCGAAGAGTAGCACCCGCTCTCAGCAGCTAGAGAAATACCACGCACAGCATCGAAGACTAGTGCAGCAGAAAATAAATAAATTAATTGGAAAAAACTTCAGTCCAATTGAATCAATTGCATTTTCTTTGTTTTAGACTCAGTTGACCTACGGAAAGCAAAAGAACATAATCAGAGACTGGATGAGGAAATTCTGGCTCTAAGAAATCGGGTTCGATCACTTGACTCAGAAAAAAAAGTACTTGGAGAAGAGGTAAGTTGTTTAATTAAATTTGTTCCTAGAGTTAATTTAAATGTGTATAAACTAACAGCAGTTAGAGCCGCCTAGATGGATAATACATCATCCATTGGTCATTAGTGAAGTCTGATTCTGGTGGCTATAACATGGCAGGTAGATGCTATACTTTGACCTGGACGCTTTGTATCAGTGTTTCTGCTTCATACATTTTAACCACATATGCTGAACAGTAATGTTATTGCTATTGTGCTTCAATAGGATCTTTTCTTTTTAATAAGGATTTAGATAATAGTTTATGCTTTTCACATTTACCAAAGTTTGAGTTTGTTAATACTAAACACTTAGTTGTATTATGTTTTTGAATCATTTTTAATATGCACTTCCAGGTTCTAGATATACTATGCTGCTGCTGCTGCTGCTAAGTTGCTTCAGTCGTGTCCGACTGTGCGACCCCATAGACGGCAGCCCACCAGGCTCCCCCGTCCCTGGGATTCTCCAGGCAAGAATACTGGAGTGGGTTGCCATTTCCTTCTCCAATGTGTGAAAGTGAAAAGTGAAAGTGAAGTCGCTCAGTCGTGTCTGACTCCTAGCGACCCCATGGACTGTAGCCCACCAGGCCCCGCCGTCTATGGGATTTTCCAGGCAAGAGTACTGGAGTGTTATGTCACTTCAATTTTAGTTCTATTCATTTCACAATCATCTCTCTGGTATGTAATACAATGCCTGGCACACACTCTAAGTGCTCAAGAAATTTTGTTGCAAGAATGAGTAGTTATTCATTAGGATGGCTATTATCAAAACAATAAAAAATAACAAATGTCGATGAGGATGTTGAGAAATTAGAACCCTTTGTATATCGTTGTTAAGAATGTAAAATGGTTCAGACACACTCGAAAACGGTATGTACTCCCTTTAAAAAGTAAACATCGAGTTACCAGCAGTTCTGCTTCTGGTTATATACCCAAAAGAATTGAAAGCAGGCACTTGAAGAGATTTATTCACTCATATTCATAGCCAAAAAGTTGAAGCAACTCAAGTATCCATTGACAGATGAATGGATAAACAAAGTATGGTGTGTGTGTGTGTGTGTGTGTGTGTGTGTGTGTAATAGGGCCTTAAAAAGAAAAGATATTTTAACATATGGTACAGCATAGGTGAAACTTGAAGCCACTACACTACTTAAGCAAGTCACATAAAGACAAATAGTGCATAGTTCCATTTATATGAGGTGCCTAAAGTGGTCAAAAATCACAGAGATAGAAAGTAGAATAGTGGTTTCTGGGGGGCTGTGGGGAAGGGCAGGATGAGGAGTTATTGCTTAATGATTAGAGTTTCAGTTTTGCAAGATGAGAAGAATTCTGGAGATGGATGGCGGTGGTGGTTACATAATAATGTGAATATGCTTAGTGGTTCTCAACTATATACTTAAAAACGGTTAAAATGGTAAATTTTGTGTTATGTATATTTTATCATAATTTTAAAATGCAATCATAAGAATAAATAAACACTGTTCAAGTTGTCTAAATCTCTATAAATTTGTACATATAATACTGATAAAATATATTCAATGTATTTTAAACATGTTTGTATATGTTTTACATATATATACATATATTTGGACTTCCCTGGTGTCTCAGATGGTAAAGCATCTGCCTATAGTGCGGGAGACCTGGGTTTGATCCCTGGGTCAGGAAGATCCTCTGGAGAAGGAAATGACAACCCACTCCAGTACTCTTGCCTGGAAAATCCCATGGACGGAGGGGCGTAGTAGGCTACAGTCCATGGGGTCACAAAGAGTCGGACACAACTGAGCGACTTCACTTCACATATATATTTATATATGTTTGCTCAGTCATGTCTATGTCTTTCTCAGCCCCATGGACTGTAGCCTATCAGGCTCCTCTGTCCATAGAATTCTCTAGGCAAGAATACTAGAGTGGGTAGCCATTCCCTTCTCCAGGGGATCTTCCCAACGCAGGGATTGAACCTGGGTCTCCTGCATTGGCAGGCTGGTGGGCTACAGTCCATGAGGTCCCAAAGAGTTGGACACAACTGAAATGACTTAGTATGCATCACACACACACAAAATATATATATATATACACACACAAAGAGTTGGAGATGACTGGGCGACTGAACAACAACACACGTACATACATGTGAGATAAAGTTCAGGAAGGGTATATCTGAAACATTGTTACTTCTGGAAAGGGAAATGAAATTGTGGCACAAAGTTATGTGAAGGAAAAGATCACTTTTTAGTCTATATACCTATATATTGTTTAAATTTTTCGCACAGAGAATGTATTCATGTATAACCTATCTATTTTTTAAATAAAGCAACCCCCTACCACTTTGTATTTAAAATGCTTTTGTATTTCAGGTTGAACGACTTAAAAGACGAACTTGTGAAGCTCAAGAGAATAAGCATCTTGGAAACCACTCTCCTGGAAAACCTGTGGGTACTGAACAGAAAGTAGAGGTAGTAAAGTTCTGTTATTTCTGACTTCTCATTTTGAAGTGAGCTGCATTTTACAGCTTGGCGCTGAGCACGTGCTACTCTTTTCTTGCCCGCCTTTTCCTATTGCCTTGCCAGAGTGTGGAGAAAGAAATTTGAGTATAGAGGATAGGATATGTTTCTATTCACTTCCTCCCCACAGGGAATGATTAATATGAAAAATATAATGGGTTTTGTTAAAGAAAAAAGAGTCTTACAAAAATATAACCAATATGGGCATTTTTAATCGTCAAAATGAAGTTGCTTTATAGCCTCAACCAGTGGTGAGGAGTGGGGAGTGGGAGCCACATATCAGAGAAAACTAAAATATGGTTTAGGCTCCAGTGTGTACAGCTTCCAGTCTTTTCAGCACAGTCAGCCTCTGAAGTGGTGGGCAAAATGACCAAACCCAAGGCAGATTGTAGCAAGAGCCAGTGTGTCATACAGAGGGTGGTTTCAGACTTTCCGCTCAAAGAGAGGTGGTTTTGCTGCAGCCTTTGCTCTTGTACACCTAAGACGAGTAACGCTGCTTGTTGCTGAGCGATCTCCTTCACTGGAGCTTGTCTTTTTTACTGTAACTCCCTGGGCCCTACACCCCCCACCTCCTCAGTATCAAGGAAATTATAGCCACTGGATTTCTTGATGCCCTACCTAAGGAGCCAATGTTCTTCTTGTCTTCCAAAACTCTTTCCTAGGCAATAATGCATTTTGTAGGAAGGAAGGAAAGGAGAAAAGGTAGGAAGGAAAGAAGGTGGAGGAAGAAAAGAATGAAGGAAGGAGGGTGCTGGAGGGAGGAAAGAAAATGAGGAAGGAAGGGAAGAAGGAATTTCCAGGCAAGATTTCAGGATTCTTTACCAGAATTTCTCCCAGGCAACCCAGAATGGTGGCACTCTGATTTAAAGTTGATTTAATTAACTTCTTATTTATCCTTCTTTATGAATAAAGGTATACATATGTTCATTCATATAGAAGGATTTTGAATATTTATTCAGATTTCCTCCTTTCCTTCCTTTTCTTTTTTTCTTTCTGTTTTTACTAAAATGCCTCTGGAGATCCTTCCATATCATACAGAGAGATCTCCCTCATTGTTTAGAGCAGCTAGCATTCTGTTGTGTGGATGTACTATAATTTATTTAACCAGTCTCCTGTTGATGGGCACTCGAGTTATTTCTAGTCCTTTGCATATTTATACAGGTGTTTCTGTAGGATAGAGTCACAAAAATGGGATTATAAGGGTGGAGAGTAGATGCATCAGTCATTTTGGTCAGTGTTGCCAGATACTGCCCAGTGGAAATTGCATCATTTTCCTTTTCCCTCAGCAGTGTATGAGAAAGATAGTTTCCCAAAGATTCACTAACTGAATATATTGTCAAATATTTGCATTTAGTAAACATGCAAATGTTTATGAAATCTTTACCAAATGCAAATGACAATGGGTATCTCAGTGTAGTTTTCGTTTCAGTCATCTAATGGTAGTGAGATTGAGCATTTTTCAAATGTTTAAACCTTATTTGTTGCTTTTATAAAGTTAATTTCACTAAATATTTAATACAGTATAAAATACGTATTTTAAGAGTTGCGTTCAATGTGCTTTGATAAAGGCATACACCTGTAAACCGCAACCATTGCAATCAAGAAAATAACATATTCGTTAACCTAAAACCTTCCCTCACCTTTTGCTATCAGTGCCTCCCACTCCACCACTTTCTATGACCATACCATTTCTAGAATTTTAAATAAATAGAACCATCTAGTATATACTCTGTGTTTGGCTTCTTTCACTTATTAATATAATAATGCTTTTGAGATTTATCCATGTTGTTTCTTATATCAGTAGTTCATTTTTAAACTGCTGAGTAATATTCCTGTATGTATAGATATACTATCCATTGTTTATCTAGCTACTGGTTAATAGATAATCAGGTTGTTTTCAGCTATTATGAAACAGCTGCTAGTATTCACATACCAGTTTGTTTTTTCCCTCTTAAATAAATACCTAGCAGTGGAATTACTGAATCACAGAGCAAGTGCATGTTTAATTTTATAAGAAACTGTCAGACTCTCTTCCACTTTGTGATGAATAATGCTGGTATGAACATCCATGTACACATTTTTGTGTGAACAAGTTTTCATTTTTCTTCAGTATGTACATAGGAGTGGAAATGCTGCGTCCTATATTAACTCTATATTTAATTTTTTGTAGAACTGCCAGACTATTTTCCAAAGCAGTTGTACCATCTAACATTCCCATCAGCAGTGTATAAGTGCTCCAGTTTCTCCATGTCTTACCAACACTCGTTACATTTTGTCTCTTTTATTATAGCCATCTTAATGGGTATGAAGTAATATCTCAGTATAGTTTTGATTTGCATTTCCTGATTGACTATTGATACTGAGTGTATTTTCTTATGCTTATTGGCCATTTCTTGAGCTCATCATTACCTTGCACAGGTCCACATTTCTATCTGGTACCATACTTCTTCAGCTCAAAGAACATTGATTAACATTTCTTCTAGTGCAGATATAGTGATAAACTTTCTGATTTTGTTTTCTTTACAGTAGTAAAGTACATATAACAGAAAATTCACCTCGTTAATGATTTTTAAGTGTACAGTTCAGTGATATTAAGCACCTTCATATTGTTTTTCACCCTTCACCACCATCCACCTCTAGAACTTTCTTCATCTTGCAAACCTGAAACTCTATACCCATTAAACAATAACGCCTTTTTTTGCCCAAAGTTTGCACTTTCTTTCATCTCAGAGGATTTGTTAACAAAATAAGCCACTCGTTATATACAAATAAATAATACAGATATATGTTAGAGAATTATCTAGCTTACTTTCAACATATTAACAGAGAAGAGAAATAGAAAGAGCAGAGAATACATCAACAAAGTGGGTTTTGACCAACATCCAGACTTAAACAGCGCTGGAAAGTCCCGTGTCACAGCACATCTGGAGTCCCAGTTGGGAAAGGGTCCCAGGCAGCATGTTGGCTCCGTGTGTGAGACTTGAGAGACTGCAGTTCAGGGTTCCCACTTATAATCCCAGGACGGATGCAAACTGGTATCGTCATCAATCTGTGACCAAATTGCAAGCCTGGTTTCCTGTTAATGCTGTTTGTTTTGTTTTGTAAAACTTGAAATGTTGCTAAGCCTGGGATGAGATGGTTGGATGGCTTCACTGACTCGATGGACATGAATTTGAGTAGTCTCCAAGAGTTAGTGATGGACAGGGAAGCCTGGCATGCTACAGTCCATGGGGTCTCAAAAAGTTGGACATGACTGAGCGACTGAACTGAACTGAACTGAAGCCTGGGGCTTGGTTAGCCAGGACCCCTTCAGGGGCTCAACAATCTCAAGATTCTTCCCCCATCTTATCTACGGTGCTGCAAGTTTTGCGCTCACAGCAGGCAGTCATTCCCAGTCAGGGCAGTGTCCAGGCAGGTTAGAAGCAAGGTCAGAGGCCTTTGTCTCTGAAGCCTAAACAAGACTATTTATTTAAATTCCCTAACACTCCTCATTCTGCCCTTCCCTCCCAGCCCTGGCAACCACCATTCTACTTTCTTTCTCTATGGTTTTGACTACTCTGAGTACCTCATTTAAGTGGAATCATACAGTGTTTTTTTGTGACTTTCTTATTTCAGTTAGCATGAGGTCTTCAAATTTCATCAGTGTCATAACATATATAATTTTAATATGATGTATTAATCTTTTAAATCATGTTAAAAAAAAGTGGTGTTTCAAGCCCTTGTTAAAATACTACTAGCTTTTATAATTGTGCCTATATTTACCTCTACTGAGATCTTTATTTTTTCATATGGCTTTGAGTGACTGTCTAGTATCCTTTGATTTCACTCTATATGAGTCCCTTTGGGATTTCTCATAGGGCAGGTCTAGTGGTAGCAAAGTCTCTCAACTTTTGTCGATCTGTGAATGTCTTCATTTCTTCCCCACTCTTGAAAAGACAGTTTTGCTGGATATGGGATTCTTAGTTGACAGGTTTTTTTCTTTCAACATTTTGAATGTATCAGCCCACTGCCTTCTGGTCACTAAAGCTTCTAATGAGAAATCTGCTGATAATCTCATTGAGGATCCATTGTATATGACGAGTCACTTCTGTCTTGCTGTGCTTTCAAGATTATTTCTGTCTTTGTCTTTTAGTAGTTTGATTCTACTGTGTCTCAGTGTGGGTGTCTTTGAGTTTATCCTTCTTGCAGCTCACTGAACTTGTTGGATATTTATATTTAAGTCTTTAATCAAATCATCATTTTCTTTTGTTTTTAATGGTGACCATGTTTGTGGCCCATCCCTTGTTCTGTCATTCATAAATCAACCTGAAGGAGGCTGCTCTAGGAAGCAACACCAAGATGAACTTAGAATTACAAGAGTTGTTCTTCACAGGGGTGATACCTGTGAAGGATAAAAGGAAAGAGTAGACATGGGCAGGCAAAACCTTCAGGTCATAATATAGTTCTCACATCTGTTCAAGAAAAGAGAAAAAGAAGGAAAATCGGTTAAGAAGAGCCTCAGACAATATTGCAGCCCTGAGAAGTCTAACCCAGGCCAACAGGGGGCTTTGGCACAGTAATAACCTGTAGAAGTTCCACACTGGCCAGAAATGGCCAGGCTTTATTATTCTCACTATGCTCAGTCATTCACTGGAGGCTGCCTAGAAAGAACATGGCATGTTCTTTCTTGAAGTGAGATATGATACCATGTGGCCCTCTGTATCGTAGAATTCTTGACAATAGAGAAGACCCTTATAGAATATTTGGTTAATCTACCTTCCTCTATGATAGACGTTGTCTATGACATTCTGGATAAATGAGAATCTATCCTATTTTTAAAGATGTTCCAAAAAGAAGATCATGCAGTTTTTCTCCCTGAAGTATTAGAAAATTTTTTCTGTCTAATCTCAATTGTCTAGGCTATGATAGAAACCAGTTTTCTTTTCCTTCTCATTAAGGCTTGAAATATGTGTGGGTTCCTAAAATAATAAAGCTTTATATTGACTCTCAGTGATCCTGTCACCTACTTCATCCCAGATAGAGCCAGCTGGAAAGGGGCACTGAGGAACACTGTAAGTAAATGCTTCTTCTCTATAAAGTAGAAGGTCTCTAAAATTAGAGAAGTTACTTAAGAAATAAGTAGTCAATTATACTTAAATGATTTTTAAAGCCATTTCCTGAGGAAAGAGGATGTAACTATAAATAGGTTTTTGCTTTCAAAGTTCTCTCTTAATCTTTCATGAAGAAAAAAACCTCAAGCTTCCTTAATTATGTTTAGTAGCTGGATAGTGGTGATATCAATAAGTATTAAGTCAAGGGTGTTAGCAGGGGAATGAAGTGAACTGAGTACTGTAATCAGTAGGTAGAGAATAGCAGCACTTCTCCTTGAGCTCATTTCCAGATTTTGACCTAGTGCCATGCTTTCCTTGTCATGGATCTTCAGCTTTCAGACAGGTCTTGGGAAAGTGAAAGTTACTCAGTCGTGTCTGACTCTTTGCAACCCCATGAACTGTAGCCTGCCAGGCTCCTCTGTCTATGGAATTCTCCAGGCAAGAGTACTGTTGTGGCTAGCCTTTCCCTTCTCCAGGGGATCTTCTCAGCCTAGGGACTGAGCTCAGGTCTCCCACATTACAGGTGGATTCTTTACTGTCTGAGCCAGCAGGGAAGCCCAAGAATACTGGAGCGGGTAGCCTATCACTTCTCCAGGGAATCTTCCCAACCCAGGAATCAAACTGGGTTCTCTTGCATTGCAGGCAGATCCTTTACCAGCTGAGCTGCCAGGGAAGATGCCAGGTACTCAGTGTCTCATGCAATTATCCTGACCTATAGTTACTTTATTTTCTGTGTCCTACAAAAAAGTAAGTAAAAGGATAGAAACTAATATTTGAGTATCTATAATGTTTCAGTAACTTTACTGGGAGTTGGGGTCGGGGGGGTTGACATAATTCGCTTAAGGTTAGCAGGCCTTTGGAGAGCTTAGGTATTGTTCACCTTGCTTTACAGGTGAGGAAACCAAGATCACAGATGCACAAATGTAGAAGTCAGGATTTCAGATTTCCACTGACTTCAAAGCTCTTTTTTTTGCCAGTATAATTTCCAAACTGTGTTTTAGAGATTCTTGCTGTTCATAGGTCCAAATCTTTAGGTGTTCTACCTCCACATCAGCCAGAGACACCTCCATTTGTGGGCACTCTGCAGTTTCTCCATAAGAATTCTTCTGAAGATAAAAGGAAGCGAGAAGCCCTGTAACTTCAAAAGGATAAGTAATTTAGAAAACCACTCCCTTAAGTCAAACAGACTCCTCCATATATGACTGTGTTCTTTATCCATTTTTACATGCAGACAGATTTACCATTAAATAGGCTGTCTTAGTGCTACCAGTATGCATGTTCTCAAAGACAATGCTTAGTTGCAGCATGTGAACTCTTACTTGCAGTATGTGGGACCTAGTTCCCTGACCAGGGACTAAACCTGGCCCCCTGCATTGGGAGCGTGAAGTCTTAGCCGCTGGACCACCAGGGAAGTCCCAGAAGATGCTTAAAATGGAAGATATGCTAAGTATCTGGCAGGAATAAAAAGTAGTCATGATGTATTTATCATCGGTCACATGCGTGATCTTGTTTTACTAACATAACCTTATATAATCCTTATAACAGCCCTCCCCGTCGTGATTAGGTATGTTCTGTTTCATACTTGAGTAGAGGAACTTCATAACTTAAGAGGCACAACCAGGAATTGATCCAGGTCTGTCTGGCCTTAGAGACCATTTTCTACATCACACCAACTCTCTTGAGTATTCATAGAGGGAGCATATGATAATGCACGGGGTCTACAGCACACCCAGCGCGGAGCACGTCCCTGTCTGGAGGTGATGACCCGGCAGCATTTTATTCTCTGCAGCGCCTGCATCCGCCATCTCCTTTGATTGTGCCCATGAGAGAGGAGAGCATGGCACAAGCACGTGCTGGGGGTGGAGGGTGGGGGACAGCAGTCACTCTTGTCCATACGGTGCCTGGGAGGCACAATTTGGCTCAGAGTGTTAGATAGCCCCCACCCTTCAGATAGTAGAACACTGCAAGTGGAAGATTCTGAGCTGTTATGTGTTCTCCAGAGTTGTTGGCAGTTACCCCGTGCCAGTGAGGCGATCCCCTAGAAGTCTGTTCATTCACCTCTTTGCTTACTGCTGGCTGACAGGTGAGGTAGGCTCCCTTCAGTTGTCTAGAGATCACTATGTCCATTGCTTATTTCCCACAGTGTTGTGACCCCTTTCCTGTGTTTTTCTGCTTTAAACTTTGATCATCAGTCTCATGAAATACATAAATCACCTAAATGTATGGCTGTCTTTAGTATGCCACAAACTATGGTAAATTTCAAGTATATATCCTTTTGAAAATCTCTCTCTTGGAAGTTATAGCATTTAAGTACATGGCATTCTTGTATAGAGAAAACACAAAAGAAATGGGCGGAGCACTCATTTTTAAGAGTTGAAAACATTTACTGCACTTGGCACTCAGTCATCTCAGGAGGTGCATGGGCAGGCTAAGTAGACGCCAGAGTGTTAAGTGCATCAGTATGTCATGTGTGGATGTGCAGAAACATTAATCAGTGCATATGGCAGCTGATGAACAGGGAGAAGCTGACCTGGGGATAAAATATTTTCTTCCCTGTATCCTTGTGCATTTCTGCTAGGAAGTCAACATGATTCTTTAGTAGGTCCTTTGTCCATACCGCTAGGTAGGAGGATACGTGAAAGCTACACTTAGGTTTCAGCATCGTTTTTCCAGTAGCATTCCCCATTTTTCCCAACTCATCAATGTGAAATTTCTATTAATATTTCTATTTTATTGATATTTAACATGAGGAAGATAAATTATTGATAACCAACTTCACTGAATTAATGGATTTTTTTTAATCTGTAGATTAAGTTAATACAGTCTTTGCAGTAAGTTATGAACCTGGGAATATAAGCAAACTCCAGAATATTTTCCCCCAAATTTGATTAGATAAAAATCAATTACTTCCTTTCTTCAGCCTACCAAAGGAATATTTTTATCTCTGAATTAAAAAGTTCAAGTTGAAGTTTCTGTTGAAACCTAATTCTGAATAGCAGTAATAAGTAATATCAATGTTGGTGTCTCCTGTTTCTAAATTACATCTGCTGCCGCTGCTAAGTCGCTTCAGTCGTGTCTGACTCTGTGCCAGCCCACCAGGCTCCCCCATCCCTGGGATTCTCCAGGCAAGAACACCGGAGTGGGTTGCCATTTCCTTCCCCAATGCATGAGAGTGAAAAATGAAAGTGAAGTTGCTCAGTCATGTCCGACTCTTAGCGACCCCATGGACTGCAGCCCACCAGGCCCCTCCGTCCATGGGATTTTCCAGGCAAGAGTCCTGGAGTGGGGTGCCATTGCCTTCTCCGAAATTACATCTGCTGCTGCTAAGTCACTTCAGTCGTGTCCGACTCTGTGCGACCCCATAGACGGCAGCCCGCCAGGCTCCCCCATCCCTGGGATTCTCCAGGCAAGAATACTGGAGTGGGTTGCCATTTCCTTCTCCAGAAATTACATCTAAATACTCATAAACCTCCTTTGCATTTAATTTTATTACTGGGCCAATCAGCACTAACAAGGAATAATTAGGGAGTTTGAGAAGGTCACGTACACACTGCTAAACTCAAAATGGATGACCAGCAAGGACCTGTTGTATAGCACATGGAACTCTGCTCAATGTTATGTGACATCCTGGATGGGAGAAGGGTTAGGGAGAAAATGGATACACATATATGTATGGCTGAGTCCCTTCACTGCTCACTTGAAACTACCACAACATTGTTAATTGGCTATACCCCAATACAAAATAAGACGTTTAAAGTTTGATGAAAAATAAAAGTTAAAAAAATAAGGTAAATTATCAACTTGATTAATTGAGAATCATCAGGATTCTGTAGTATGTTTTTCTAATAGTGCTTGTTCCCTTTGGTTAAGTTGCCAAACAGAGCAAGGACTGAAATATATCTTAAAGCAACTCTCCAAAGGATCCAAGACCAGATAAAAGATGGAATTGCTGGTAGGGGAGGTTTCAAGGCTGTAGCCTCCGGAAGAGATTCTTAAGAAATGTAGCTTATCTTTTCAGCATTTTTTAAAAATAGCAAATATATGTTTATACTTTAGCTGATGGTTTATTTGGATTAAGATTTCCCTCTTGGAGCCTGAATTATCAGATAGAAAGACAGATGAGAAACCAGCATGAAAGGTCAAGAGACAGTGAAAGTACAAGATTTGAATGATGTAAGAAATTAAAAGATGATTTTCAGTTACATTTTGTAATACAGATGAGGCAGACTGTATAAGGATGCTTAAGAATTACTGAAAATAGACGACGTGCTGGTTGCTCAGTTGTGCCTGACTCTGCAACGCCATGGACTGCAGCCCTGGTGGACTCCTCTGTCCCTGGGATTTTCCAGGCAAGGATACTGCAGTGGTCTGCCATTTCCTTCTCCAGGAGATCTTCCCCACCCAGGGATCAAACCCTGGTCTCCTTCACTGCAGACAGATTCTTTACCAACTGAACTACGAGAGAAGTCCCCAGAATAGGCAAAAAGAATGGTAAATTTACATCCTATGATCGTGATCAGTGGTTATAGAAAACCTTCCAGGATTAGTCATTCAGGAAGGAGCCCTTTAAAACTGTATTTAGAATAAACTAGTATATTGAAATTGTAAGGATGACGCCTGCTCTTATGGCTATAATGTACATAGGACAAGTCTTAGTTCCATTTTACAGCTGAGAAAAAGAGGCTTAGAGAGAAAAACCCATCTTATGAGCTATGGTACCATGATCTAGTTTTGCCAGGTTCGTCTCTCCGCATATGACTTTATAACTGAGTTAGGCAGAAAAGTATTATCAAAGTTTATAAGATACATGACTATTGTATTGAATACATAGAATTAATTATCTAAAATACTTTTTGCAGATATTGAAAATGAGCCAAGAAAAAATTGAAATATTTGAAAGTGAGTTGTCAGAAGAGAGAGAAACAAAAACGCAGTTGACATCTAATCTTAATACAGAGCAGAGAGCTTTGGAAGTTGAAAGTGAGGTATTTTGCCATTTAGGATGTTATTTTCCTCTTTTTGCATTTGCAGTTAAGGGATTTCATATTATTTATTTTTATTTTAAAATAAATTATAGCTATAGAATATTATTTATATTAGGAATAATAGGGTGACTGTTTCTCCAGGCTGAGTTCCAGCACTAGCCAAAGAGTCCTTTAAGTAGAAGGGATTTGATTATTAAGATGATTGTAGAGTCCTGGGCTTGTCTCTCCTTTTTACTGCTGGTAATACCATCTTGGAAAGGTCTATCAGGAGACATACCAGCCTATATTTGGAAGAGAGACCTGGAAGTGAGTTCATCAAGTCTAGATCATTAATTCAGAGGATGGTGACAATCAGTTTGCAGGGTGGGTGAGAGCTGGCACAGTGCCCTAAATCTCATGCTAATGACTGATAGGAATTTTCCACGGAGTGAGGTAGGACACTGATAGCACTTGCCCTCTCACTGTGGTTTTGGATGGCCACTCCCTACCTTCTCTCCTCATCAGCACTTTCCTCCCTTTCTGATCTCAAGCCTTTGGGAATAGTAACAAGTATTGCATGCTTTGTGCTAGGTTGCTTCAGTCATGTCTGATTCTTTGCGACCCTATGGACTGTAGCTTGCCAGGCTCCTCTGTCCATGGGATTTTCCAGCAAGAATACTGGAATGGATTGCCATGCCCTTCTCCAGGGGATCTTTCCAACCCAGGGATCAAACCTGTTTCTCTTATGTCTCCTGCATTGGCAGGCAGGTTCTTTACCACTAGCGCCACCTGGGAAGCACCACAAAGTAAATTTTATGTTATCTGCTCCTGTTATAGGGAGCTACACCACAGCCTGGCTCTCAGGCCCTGTCATCCACCAATCAAACGCTACATATTCTATGTCATCAATACAGAAACTTAATAAAAATCTACATCTAACTAAAGTGTTTTCTCTCATGAATATGGAAAAAAAATCAGAGGGTTAGAGGAATCCCTAGTTAAGTCACTGAATATGCATGAAGTAAGACAGCATAATTTGTCGTGAAGAGCGGTGTTTGAAATCAGTTTGAATCCCAGCTTTATCACTTCCTGGCTATGTGAATAACAAGATCATTTACATTCTCTGAGCCTCAGTTTCAATAACCCTACCTCATGGGGTTGTCATAAGGTTAAGGGTAGACAACATAGCACCTGACCTATAAAAAAGTAACTGTAAAAGAATACAGTTTAAGGCAGGTAATATAACTAATGCAGGAATTGCTGAAGAATTTATCTCTACACACCTTAAAGTGTATAAAGTGGGGACAAAAGAAGCCCAGTCTTTGAACCTATCAATGATAGATATTAAGAATGCTAATGGCGTGTGACCCTTCATAGCCACGACTGGTCCAGGACTGCTTTCCGCTGCCTGGGCACCTAGTGCGGAGCTGGGGCCTTAGACTTGGCCTCCTAGAGGCCCTGTGGAGCCCAGTTCCCTGATGCCTGTGGAGAAGAGCTCTTTAACAAGACCAACAAACACCACTTCTTACACAGTCCGGCCCTGTTAGGGTTGTCCCCGTATAGAAACCGCCTCTGGGCTGGTTGCTGCTAGCTTCTGGAACTACCTAATTCTGTACCAGCTTGTACTGCCAAGCTCTGAGTAGAGACCCCAGTACCCAGACATAGGCCCCCTATGAGAAGGAGCATTAGGCTCTCTCTTGGGCTCGCTTGCCTTGGCTCTTTGAGCTTCCTCGTGTTAAATTTCTGGGTGGTTTTTGCTTTTGTTTTTTTAGCAGGAAGAAAATTAAAAGAGAAAGACAAATTTAGAAAAAGAATGCTTAATTTTTGACTTAAGGAATCTTTTCTTTACTATAATAGAGAAAGGAATTTGTCTGCCAGAGGATAAATTAAAATATTTAAAGCAAAAAAGTTGTCAGAATCTTTTCAAAGATTCCTTTTTAGCAGTAGTATACATTTTCTATGGAAAGCCGTGTTTTGTTCTACTAAATATTGTCATTTCTTAAATCAGGAATTGCAAAAATCAAAGTCCGAACTTACATGCCTTTATCGTGAAATTCAAAGTCTTCCAAGTGCAGCAAAAGACAGAGACCATTTTTTAATAGCATATGACATGCTACAAAGAGAGAATTCTGAATTAGAAACAAAGGTGAGATTGAATTATTAAGTATTTAAATGTTCTATGTATGACATGTCTTTTATGAAGATGACATAAAAGGTAACTAACTTCAGTAAGAGATGACTTGGAAATCGGAGTTTCTTTTATTATTATAGAACAAATTGCCACATAGTGTGGATTATAAGTCAAGCTGTATTTCAGGGTAAATATTCGGACTTCAGCCAGGACTTTACTCTTTATTCATAGGATTAACCTATGAATTTGTTAGTTTACAGAAGCTTCCCAATGGCTTAGTTTTTAGAGCACATGCTGTATGGTACTTAGTTGCTCAGTCGTGTCCGACTCTTTGTGATCCCATGGACTGTAGTCCACCAGGCTTCTCTGTCCGTGGATTGTCCAGGCAAGAATACTAGAGTGGGTTGCTATGCCCTCCTTCAGGGGATCATTTAACCCAGGGATCAAACCCAGGTCTCCTGCATTGCAGGCGGATTCTTTACTGTCTGAGCCACCAGGGAAGCCATAACATAATGTAAAAGGTGAACTTAAAAACAGAACTGTCATATAACCCAGAAATCCTGCTTCTGGATAAATATGCAAGAGAAAGACTTAAACAGATATTTGTACACACATGTTGAAAGCAGCATTATTTACAATAGCTAAAATGTGGAAGCAACCCAAGTGTCCATCTGTGAATGAATGATTAAGCAAAACATGGTATATACATATAATGAAATATTATTCAGCCTTAAAAAGAAGGAAATTCTGCAGTATGCTACAACGTGGATGAACCTTGAGGGCATTAAGCTAAGTGAAATAAGCCAGTCAGAAAAAGACTGATAACTATTTGATTTCACTTACATGAGGTACTTAGAGTAGTCAAAAATCATGAAGACAGAAAGTAGAATGGTGGTTGCCAGGATCTGTGGGGAGGTAAGAATTGGAGAGTTGTTGTTTAATATATACAGAGTTTGTTTTACAAGATGAAAAGAGTTATGGGGTTGGATGGTGGCAATGGTTGCACAACAATGTCGATATATTTAATACTACTGAAGTGTACACTTAAAAATGGTTAAGATGGTAAATTTTATGTTTTATATATTTTATCACAATAAAAAAAAGCAAAAACAAACATGTTTACTAAAATGTCTTCAACTTTAAAAACTTAAAGCATCTTTTCTTGCTCAACATCACTCATTATCAGAGAAATGCAAATCAAAACCACAATGAGGTACCATTTCACGCCAGTCAGAATGGCTGCTATCCAAAAGTCTACAAGCAAAAAATGCTGGAGAAGGTGTGGAGAAAAGGGAACCCTCTTACACTGTTGGTGGGAATGCAAACTAGTACAGCCACTATGGAGAACAGTGTGGAGATTCCTTAAAAAACTGGAAATAGAACTGCCTTATGATCCAGCAATCCCACTGCTGGGCATACACACTGAGGAAACCAGAAGGGAAAGAGACACGTGTATCCCAATGTTCATCGCAGCACTGTTTATAATAGCCAGGACATGGAAGCAACCTAGATGTCCATCAGCAGATGAATGGATAAGAAAGCAGTAGTACATATACACAATGGAGTATTACTCAGCCATTAAAAAGAATACATTTGAATCAGTTCTAATGAGGTGGATGAAACTGGAGCCTATTATACAGAGTGAAGTCTGTTAGAAAGAAAAACACTCATACAGTATACTAACACATATATATGGAATTTAGAAAGATGGTAACGATAACCCTGTATGTGAGACAGCAAAAGAGACACAGATGTATAGAACAGTCTTTTGACTCTGTGGGAGAGGGCAAGGGTGGGATGATTTGGGAGAATGGCAGTGAAACACATATAATATCATATGTGAAATGAAAAAAAGAAAATCGCCAGCAGTTTAAAAAATAAATAAATTTAGACAGTCTAAAAAAAAAATTTAAAGCATCTTTTCCAATTATACTGAACTTAGAATTAGGAAAATGGTGTAATGTCCCAACTCTAGTAAATTCCCCAAATATAAAAATGGCACTGCCAGATTAGGGGCAGTGCAACACTAAACGGAGAGGTTGCCAGCTGTGTAATTTCCAGAGTCCTACCTATTAGATTGTCACCAACTCCTGGCTAAAAATTCTCACCCTCAGTTACTCTCTTATGTTGATTAAAATGGTAGGAAGGACTAAAGGCTTGAACACAATGGTTAAAATATGTTGATTTATATTTTAATACAACACATGAGGTAGATGACTAAATCAAGGCCTAATTTATCCTATCTGAAGTTGTTACTCTGAAATCACAGAGTAAGTTGCTGAGGAACTGGGGCACAGATCAAATATGTGACCTAGGGAGAGAAAGGTCCAGCCAATAGGGTAATATGTTGGCACAGCCTACATCTCAGCTTTGTTTGTGGGACCTTGTCAGCAAGATGCATTTTCATCACAGTATACAACTGAAGGATCTTGTTTCTCAAAATATCATCAGAAAACTTAACATAGTTTTAGCCAGTGGTTTACCCAGTCATTCTCTGAACCCCCGGGTTTCACTTTCGTGGTTTCGCATACTCGGATTCAATAACGAAGGATCCTCCGTTGGTTGAAGTGTCGTATGGAAGCCGGTTCAGGCCTCGGTGTCTCAGAGAGCAGGCGCCCTCTCAGCTCTTCCTCTGGAGATTCCGTATTTAGCTCGATCCTTCCCACTCCTTTGCAGTTTCCCAGATCTTGAGACTCAAGTCTTTGAATAACAAGAGAAACTTTTGATCTTTAACGTAGATGTTTTATCAATGGTGCTGTATAGAAGGAGAAGTTTTGAAACTACTGTAAAAATAAGACCAATAACTGGAAGCAGGAGGCTTAAATCCAAACCCTGACTCCAGGGAACTCCTGACTCCAAGGAACATTGATTGACAGGAGCTCATCAAACGCCTCCATACCTACACTGAAACCAAGCACCACACAAGGGCCAACAAGTTCCAGGGCAAGACATACTAAGCAAATTCTCCAGCAACAAAGGAACACAGCCCTGAGCTTCAAGATACAGGCTGCCCAAAGTCACCCCAAAACCATAGACATCTCATAACTCATTACTGGACACTTCATTGCACTCCAGAGAGAAGAAATACAGCTCCACCCACCAGAACACCTACACAAGCTTCCCTAACGAGGAAACCTTGACAAGCCACCTGTACAAACCCACACACAGAGAGGAAACGCCACAATAAAGAGAACTACGCAAACTGCCAGAATACAGAAAGGACACCCCAAAATCAGCAATTTAAACAAGATGAAGAGACAGAGGAATACCCAGCAGGTAAAGGAACAGGATAAATGCCCACCAAACCAAACCAAAGAGGAAGAGATAGGGAATCTACCTGATAAAGAATTCCAAATAATGATAGTGAAATTGATCCTAAATCTTGAAATCAAAATGGAATCACAGATAAATAGCCTGGAGACAAGGATTGAGAAGATGCAAGAAAGGTTTAACAAGGACCTAGAAGAAATAAAAAAGAGTCAATATATAATGAATAATGCAATAAATGAAATTAGAAACACTCTGAAAGCAACAAATAGTAAAATAACAGAGGCAGAAGATAGGATTAGTGAATTAGAAGATAGAATGGCAGAAATAAATGAATCAGAGAGGATAAAAGAAAAATGAATTAAAAGAAATGAGGACAATCTCAGAGACCTCCAGGACAATATTAAACGCTACAACATTCGAATCATAGGACTCCCAGAAGA
>NW_011495044.1:2260357-2261634 GCF_000754665.1 Bison bison bison | reverse complement strand
GGAATGGCAAGACATACTTAAAGTGATGAAAGAAAATAACCTACAGCCCAGATTATTGTACCCAGCAAGGATCTCATTCAAGTATGAAGGAGAAATCAAAAGCTTTTCAGAGAAGCAAAAGCTGAGAGAATTCTGCACCACCAAACCAGCTCTCCAACAAATACTAAATGATATTCTCTAGACAGGAAACACAAAAACGGTGTATAAATTTGAACCCAAAACAATAAAGGAAATGGCAACGGGATCATACTTATCAATAATCACCTTAAACGTAAATGGGCTGAATGCCCCAACCAAAAGACAAAGACTGGCTAATGGATACAAAAACAAGACCCCTACATATGTTGTCTACAAGAGTCCCACCTCAAAACAGGGGGCACATACGGACTGAAAGTGAAGGTCTGGAAAAAGATTTTCCATGCAAGTAGAGACCAAAAGAAAGGAGGAGTAGCAGTACTCATATCAGATAAAATAGACTTTAAAACAAAGGCTGTGAAAAGAGACAAAGATGGTCACTACATAATGATCAAAGGATCAATCCAAGAAGAAGATATAACAATTATAAATATATATGCACCCAACACGGGAGCACCACAGTATGTAAGACAAATGCTAACAAGTATGAAAGGAGAAATTAACAATAACACAATAATAGTGGGAGACTTTAATGCCCCACTTCACACCTATGGATAGATCAACTAAACAGAAAATTAACAAGGAAACACAAACTTTAAACGATACAATAGACCAGTTAGACCTAATTGATATCTGTAGGACATTTCATCCCAAAACAATGAATTTCACCTTTTTCTCAGGCGCACATGGAACCTTCTCCAGGATAAATCACATCCTGGGCCATAAATCTAGCCTTGGTAAATTCAAAAAAATAGAAATCATTCCAAGCATCTTTTCTGACCACAATGCAGTAAGATTAGATCTCAATTACAGGAGAAAAACTATTAAAAACTCCAACGTATGGAGGATGAACAACACGCTGCTGAATAACCAACAAATCACAGAAGAAATCAAAAAAGAAATCAAAATTTGCATAGAAACGAATGAAAATGAAAACACAACAACCCAAAACCTGTGGGACACTGTAAAAGCAGTCCTAAGGGGAAAGTTCATAGCAATACAGGCATACCTCAAGAAACAAGAAAAAAGTCAAATAAATAACCTAACTCTACACCTAAAGCAACTAGAAAAGGAAGAAATGAAGAACCCCAGGGTTAGTAGAAGGAAAGAAATCTTAAAAATTAGGGCAGAAATAAATGCAA
>NW_011495044.1:2259382-2259868 GCF_000754665.1 Bison bison bison | reverse complement strand
AGACTACTATCAACAATTATATGCCAATAAAATGGACAACGTGGAAGAAATGGACAAATTCTTAGAAAATTACAACTTTCCAAAACTGAACCAGGAAGAAATAGAAAATCTTAACAGACCCATCACAAGCACGGAAATTGAAACTGTAATCAGAAATCTTCCAGCAAACAAAAGCCCAGGTCCAGACGGCTTCACAGCTGAATTCTACCAAAAATTTAGAGAAGAGCTAACACCTATCCTGCTCAAACTCTTCCAGAAAATTGCAGAGGAAGGTAAACTTCCAAACTCATTCTATGAGGCCACCATCACCCTAATACCAACACCTGACAAAGATCCTACAAAAAAAACTACAGGCCAATATCACTGATGAACATAGATGCAAAAATCGTTAACAAAATTCTAGCAATCAGAATCCAACAACACATTACAAAGATCATACACCATGACCAAGTGGGCTTTATCCCAGGGATGCAAGGATTCTTCAAT
>NW_011495044.1:2255538-2258845 GCF_000754665.1 Bison bison bison | reverse complement strand
CTATCAAGCTACCAACGGTATTCTTCACAGAACTAGAACAAATAATTTCACAATTTGTATGGAAATACAAAAAACCTCGAATAGCCAAAGCTATCTTGAGAAAGAAGAATGGAACTGGAGGAATCAACCTACCTGACTTCAGGCTCTACTACAAAGCCACAGTTATCAAGACAGTATGGTACTGGCACAAAGACAGAAATATAGATCAATGGAACAAAATAGAAAGCCCAGAGATAAATCCATGCACATATGGACACCTTATCTTTGACAAAGGAGGCAAGAATATACAATGGATTAAAGACAATCTCTTTAACAAGTGGTGCTGGGAAATCTGGTCAACCACTTGTAAAAGAATGAAACTAGAACACTTTTCTAACACCATACACAAAAATAAACTCAAAATGGATTAAAGATCTAAACGTAAGACCAGAAACTATAACACTCCTAGAGGAGAACATAGGCAAAACACTCTCTGATATACATCACAGCAGGATCCTCTGTGACCCACCTCCCAGAATACTGGAAATAAAAGCAATGTATGAAACAAGTTGCCAGTCCAGGTTCGATGCACGATACTGGATGCTTGAGGCTAGTGCACTGGCACGACCCAGAGGGATGGTATGGGAAGGGAGGAGGGAGGAGGGTTCAGGATGGGGAACACATGTATACCTGTGGCGGTTTCATTTTGATATTTGGCAAAACTAATACAATTTGTACAGTTTAAAAAAAAAATTAAAAAAAAAAAAAACCTGAACCTATTAAAAAAAAAAAAAAACTTAAAGAATGAAAGAAAGTGAGAAGAATATAATATAAAGCCAGAGATCCAGATCACTATCCTGATAATGGGACTCTCTCTCCCTCTCATTTAAAAAAACTTTTTATTTTGAAATAATTTCAGATTTACAGAAAAGTTGCAAAATAGTATAAGGATTCTCCATAGTCTTTGACCTCTCCAAATGTTAACATGGTACCTATTTGGTTTTATCAATCTCTCTTGCTCTTGCTCTACACACATGCATACACACTTTTTTCCTGAACCCTGGGAGTGAGTTGGATACCTAATACTCCTTTAACCCCAAATGTTTCCATGTGTTTGCTAAAAATAGTGACATCTTTTTGTCACAGTACAAATCTCAAAATCAGGAAATTAATATAGTACTATAATCTACAGCTCTTATTCAAATTTCACCAATTGTCCCACTCAATAGCAAAAGACATTTTTTTCCCTAGTCCAAGGTCCAATCCAGGACCATACATTGCATTTAACTGTCATATCTCTAAAGTTCCTTGAATCTGCAACAGTTCCTCATTCTTTCTTGTTCATGGTTTTACTCTCTTTGAAGAGTACAAATCATTTGTTTTCAAGAATGTCCCTCAATTTGGGCTTTTCTCATGTTTCCTCACAATAAAATTTAGATTACATAATTTTGGCAAGAATACTGCAGAAGTGATGCTGTATCCTTCTCAGTGCATTGTATCAGAACAAAAAAGGATATCCTTTTGTTCTATTTACTTTGGGTAAGGTATTATCTGTCGGATTTCTCCACTATAAATTTATTACAACTGCCTTTGCAATTAATAATTACCTGTGGGGAGGCACTTTGAGACTATGGGTATTCTATTTCCCATCAAACTTATACTCATTAAAAGTTTCAGTTTCGAACCTTTGATTCTTTAATTATTTTCTAGTTTCTCTTTATAACGTAGAGTGCTTTAGCCTTAAAGATAGTCTTGCTGCTGCTGTTGCTGCTAAGTCGCTTCAGCCACATTTCCTTCTCCAATGCATGAAAGTGAAAAGTGAAAGTGAAGTTGCTCAGTCGTGTCCAACTCTTAGGGACCCCATAGACGGCAGCCCACCAGGCTCCCCCATCCATGGGATTTTCCAGGAAAGAATATTGGAGTGGGTTGCCATTGCCTTCTCCGAGTCTTGCTAAGAGTGACTAAAAATTGTATTTTATGTATTTATTGAAGCCCTTGTTTTATAGGCTGTTGAGGCTGTTGTTTTATTTGGGCCACAGCATTTTAGAGCCAGAAGAGGGTGGATTCACGTAGGCCAGCTTCCTCAGTTTACAGATAGGGACACCAGACTCAGAATAATGAACAGGTACCAAGTTGCCTGGTGTTTCTCAGCGTGATCTCTGTCCTCACTCCTCTAGAGCCTTAAGCAGAAAGTGGAACAAACAACTGAATGCTTTATGGTACTTCGACATGGCTGGTTATGAGATTGAGCTATGTCACCAGGATAAAATTTCGGTAAGGAGGAGCCTGTGGAACAGTTACTCCTGTTCCACAGCATCTGTACCATGAAGGGTCCTGTGGACTTAACTGTCTTCATGATAAAGAGCAAAGCTGACCACTTATAATATCCAATGACTTGGTCATTTGAGAATCCAGAATACCTAGAAAGTGCTTAGTGTCAAGGTCGCCTTCCACTTTAGAAACCATCAGCAATTCTCACTTTGCTAGAATGACAAGTCTAAATTCTGTTTGACTTTCTTTACTTCTTTTTTTTAATTTAAATTTATTTATTTTAGTTGGAGGCTAATTACTTTACAATATTGTATTGGTTTTGCCATACATCAACATAAATCCACCACAGGGGTACATGTGTACCCCTTCCTGAATCCCCCTCCCTTTTCCCTCCCCGTACCATCCCTCTGGGTCATCCCAGTGCACCAGCCCCAAGCATCCTGTATCCTGCACTGAATCTGGACTGGTGATTCATTTCTTATATGATATTATACATGTTTCAATGCCATTCTCCCAAATCATCCCACCCTCTCCCTCTCCCACAGAGTCCAAAAGACTGTTCTATACATCTGTGTCTCTTTTGCTCTCTAACATACAGGGTTATCGTTACCGTCTTTCTAAATTCCATATATATGTGTTAGTATACTGTATTGGTGTTTTCCTTTCTGGCTTACTTCACTCTGTATAATAGGCTCCAGTTTCATCCACCTCATTAGAACTGATTCAAATGTATTCTTTTTAATGGCTGAGTAATACTCCATTGTGTATATGTACCACTGCTTTCTTATCCATTCATCTGCTGATGGACATCTAGGTTGCTTCCATGTCCTGGCTATTATAAACAGTGTTGCAATGAACTTTGGGGGTACACGTGTCTCTTTCAATCCTGGTTTCCTCGGTGTGTATGCCCCAGCAGTGGGATTGCTGGGTCATAAGGCAGTTCTATTTCCAGTTTTTTAAGGAATCTCCACACTGTTCTCCATAGTGGCTGTACTAGTTTGCATTCCCACCAACAGTGTAAGAGGGTTCCCTTTTCTCCACACCCTCTCCAGCATTT
>NW_011495044.1:2242740-2255380 GCF_000754665.1 Bison bison bison | reverse complement strand
TTAATCCATTTTGAGTTTATTTTTGTGTATGGTGTTAGAAAGTGTTCTAGTTTCATTCTTTTGCAAGTGGTTGACCAGTTTTCCCAGCACCACTTGTTAAAGAGATTGTCTTTAATCCATTGTATATTCTTGCCTCCTTTGTCAAAGATAAGGTGTCCATAGGCATGTGGACTCATCTCTGGGCTTTCTCTTTTGTTCCATTGATCTATATTTCTGTCTTTGTGCCAGTACCATACTGTCTTGATGACTGTGGCTTTGTAGTAGAGCCTGAAGTCAGGCAGGTTGATTCCTCCAGTTCCATTCTTCTTTCTCAAGATAGCTTTGGCTATTCGAGGTTTTTTGTATTTCCATACAAATTGTGAAATTATTTGTTCTAGCTCTGTGAAAAAAACCATTGGTAGCTTGATAGGGATTGCATCGAATCTATAGATTGCTTTGGGTAGTATACTCATTTTCACTATATTGATTCTTCCAATCCATGAACATGGTATATTTCTCCATCTATTAGTGTCCTCTTTGATTTCTTTCACCAGTGTTTTATAGTTTTATATATATATATTTACTTTTTAAGAAACTAACATTGACTATTTGTAATGTTTAAATTTTTACAATGACTGTAAAAATCAGTGATTTAAATAGCATCTTGGAGTCTGTCTTCCTGTTCACAAAAGTTACACAAGTTTGTTAAGAAAATTACTGTCTTTCAGGTCTCTTCATCATCTGATCCCTCCCCTCAGTCTTGTCTTACTTCCTCAGCTCCTCACCTTGTAGCCTCTACTCCAGGAAGACCATCCTCCTCACTTGAGCAAAAATACTCCCTGCTCAGTTACACACTATGCCTTTGACCGTATTGATCATGCTTGAAATAGTCTCTTCTATTGTTCTCTTCTAAATGCTTGGTATAGTCTCTTCTTCACCTGTCTGTATCTTCCCACCTCCTAATTCCCAGTGTAAGAGCAAATTTCTCCCCTGGAGAGGTTATAATCCATATGAGATTATATATATAGCTTTATGGGATTATAACCCATATCACACACTGTGGTCTTTCTTCAGAAAATTGAAAAGGCCAAGAAGATAAAAAAGATTCATTAAAGTAACTTAAATTGATCTTTAGATTGTGTTCTTAGAATCAAACATATTAATAATAACTATAAAAACTTTGCATTTTCAGAGAGGCTCAGAATGGGAGTCAGACAGGTTGTTGTCTCTCTTCATGCAATACTTGAATGGAGATTCATCTTCCATTCTTGGAACTATCCCCCATCCACCCTTTCTGCTGCCTTCTGGAGGCATTTTTTCATTTTACGTGAAAATATGCATTTGAGGAAAGGAATCTGTTTGTCAAAAAACAAAACAAAGCAACAAAACCTGGCCAAATATTTTGCCAAACTACACAGCAGAGCAATGACTCTCAAAGCATCCACTAGAATCAGAATTGTCTGGGAGACTTATTTGAAGTGCACGTTCCCATTTCCCAGCCCATACCACTGACCTGAATCTCAGGAGTGGGGTGTCGATGTGAGACCGCATTTTTTTTAACTCCTTAGGTTTTGCTCTTATTAGCTAAAATCTGAGAATCACTACAATAGTCTGGGAATCCTTACACGTTCAAGTGTTTCCAAACAAGTAAAATCTGATTGGAAGACTTCTGTGCTCTGTCATGTATAGCTAATATTATTTCTAATGTTTTCTTGCAACAGTATATTATTGCTTTTCAATAAATGAAGTACACTGTAAACTTGAGAACAGAAATATGTGATAATAATGCAAAAGCTCTAATAGGGTAACACATCTTTTTGCTTGTTAAAAGAGCACAACCCTAAACAGCACTCTAGGAAGCTAATCCCAGAGACCCAAAATACCCTCTTTTCTAAAAACCGTGGACTTAATGCACTCCTATGCCTATGATAAAAATGAGTTAGATTAGGTAACAACTGCAAAGTGTTAAATTGGAATAAGACTTCAATTTGGATGCAGTTTATGTTATTTAAGCTAATAATCATTTAAGCATGTAATGAAATCAACATACTTTTTTACAGTCACATGTAAGAGTATACGAAATAGAATATTTGTCTTTTTACTTAACAGGTCTTGAAGCTTTTACAAGAATTTGAGCAATTAAATCATTTTACTGTAGGTAAAAAAACTGCAGCTGCTAATTTAACTTCAAGTGAAAATACCTGTAAAGATCTTGTGCCTAAACTACCAATTTTGGGAATAGAAATTCAAAGCCTGAAGGAAGAAAAAGAGGAACTCTGGTAAATGGAGAAAAATCTCATGTCACCTTAATTATTTGGGGGGTATAATTATATAATTTTGATATTCATTTTCAAATGATGTGCATGGAAAAATCAGTTCAAAAAAATTCCCAAAGCTTGGCTTTTGATATGTTATTACAATCTCAAACTTTTGTTCCTTCTTTTAAAAATAAATATATGCTTTTTTGGAAAATCTGGAAAGCATGGAAAAGTATAAGGAAATTATAATTTCCACTATGGAAAAATGTTAATGTCCTAATTTTTTCTTTCTTGTCTTTTTTCCCATACATATACATGTATATGGGGCTTCCCTATATTCTTTCAGACTATAAAGGATCTCCTGCAATGCAGGAGACCCAGGTTCAATCCCTGGGCTGGGAAGATCCCCAGGAGAAGGGAATGGCAACCCACGTGAGTATTCTTGCCTGGAGAATTCCATGGATAGAGGAGCCTGGTGGGCTACAGTCCATGGGATCACCAAAAATCAGACATGACTGGGCAACTAACACTAACTAATACAAATATATGTAAAAAATATGTATTTTTTACATATTAAGACCATACTTTTCAGAGAGGTTTGTTTTTTGCTATTTTTATTTAACATTATATCTGATAATTGTTTTGAGAATTTTTTTCTTTTTTTTCACTGTTGTTAATCTTGCCCTGTAACTGTTGTGTTCCTACTTTTCCAGCCAACATATCTTTTATTTTTGGTTGCGCAGTTCAGTTCAGTCACTCAGTTGTGTCCGACTCTTTGCGACCCCATGGACTGCAGCATGCCAGGCTTCCCTGTCCATCACCAGCTCCTAGAGCCTACTTAAACTCATTTCCATCGTGTTGGTGATGCCATCCAACCATCTCATCCTCTGTTGTCCCCTTCTCCTCCTGCCTTCAATCTTTCCCAGCATCACGTCTTTTCCAGTGAGTCAGTTCTTTGCATCAGGTGGCCAGAGTATCGGAGTTTCAGCTTCAGCATCAGTTCTTCGAATGACTATTCAGGACTGATTTCCTTTAGGATTGACTGATTTGGATCTCCTTGCAGTCCAAGGGACTCTCAAGAGTCTTCTCCAACACCACAGTTCAAAAGCATCAATTCTTCGGTACTCAGCTTTCTTTATAGTTCAACTCTCACATCCATACATGACTACTGGAAAAGCCATAGCTTTGACTAGACCAGACCTTTATTGGTAAAATAACGTCTCTGCTTTTTTAATATACTGTCTAGGTTTGTCATAGCTTTTTTTCCAAGGAGAAAACGTCTTTTAATTTCATGTATGCAGTCACCATCTGCAGTGATTTTGGAGCCCAAAAATATAAAGTCTCTCACTGTTTCCATTGTTTCCCCATGTATTTGCCATGAAGTGATGGGACCAGATGCCATGATCTTAGTCTTCTGAATGTTGAGTTTTAAGCCAACTTTTTTACTCTCTTCTTTCACTTTCATCAAGAAGCTCTTTAGTTCTTCTTCACTTTCTGCCACAATAATCTGTTTCCCAACCAGGGATGGAACCCAGGTCCCCTGCAGTGGAAGTACAGAGTCTTAACCACTGGACTGCTAGGGAAGTCCCATCAGAAGTATCTTGCACAGAAACTTTTGAGATTTAGACAAATGCATTACTATGTTTTGGCACAAATGCTATAGATGAAATCAAATTTTGTCTAGACAAAAGCCTAAAATTAGATCATCAAAAGGAAAAATAGATGACATTTTAACTTATATATCATACTAAAGGATACTTTATCAGTGAGTTGAGAAAGTATGGCCTATATATAGCCAAATTTGTCTTTATTCTAAAATAGAAGGGACTGTTTTGCCAGTTTCAGGCCCCTGAATTTTATGTCCTCTTAAAAACTGGTTTTAAGTCTATAGTGAGCTCTAAGATTCAAAATCATGAGCCTTAGTTGCAGAAGCAGAATGAGATACTAGGGAGGTGTTGGAGAGCAGGTATCATAGTGATCACAGGAGCAAAGAGCCAAGAAGCCAGATCACAATGTGTAGGTCTGTTGTAGGAGTAAGAAAAAGAAAGTCTAGTTCTGAGTACTAAAATAGTGTATTACAAGACTTTCGGGGGATATAGGCCTAGTAATTCTATTAGATGAATTGAGAGGAAAGACCAGTTAATCTAGATATTAGCCACAGATGCTGCTGCTGCTGCTAAGTCACTTCAGTCATGTCCAACTCTGTGCGACCCCATAGACAGCAGCCCACCAGGCTCCTCTGTCCCTGGGATTCTCCAGGCAAGAATACTGGAGTGGGTTGCCATTTCCTTCTCCAATGCATGCATGCATACTAAGTCGCTTCAGTTGTGTCTGACTCTGTGAAACCCTGTGGACCAGCAGCCCACCAGGCTCCTCTGTCCCTGGGATTCTCCAGGCAAGAACACTGGAGTGGGTTGCCATTTCCTTCTCCAGCCACAGATTAAGAGATAATTTAGAATGAATAAGTAACAATGGAGATGAAATGGCCAATCTGAATGCTTTTCAGAGAATAATTTGATAACGGTAATCAAAGCTGATGAAAATCCACCCAGCTGATTTGGGATAATCGGCAGAGATACTTGCCATAGGGAACAAGGCTGTGGCCTTAATTCATTTGGAGGTGGAGAACCTTGCCATGGAAAAGACACTGGACTTCTCTTTAAACAACTTCTTACAGCCACTTGTTTACACAGCTAGGTCGAAACTGCTCGCCATTGCTAGGATGGTAAGAAGTCCACTTATCTGCCGTATGTTTTCTTCTCTCCTCTTCTCATAATGTTTCCCTGTTTGCTTGTCTTCTGTGCCTCACTTTACAGCCCCCACTTATCTCAGATCCTTACACAATCACATTCAACAACAAATTGCTTATCTATCATGTGCCAGATACTGTAGGTAGATGCTGAGGCTACAAAGTAAGACAGACATGGGTCCTATCGTTAGAGGAGTTATGGTGCATATTGCCTGATGGGGGAATATAAATCATTAAACAAGGAAGGTCTTGGATGGGAGCACAAAGGAGGGGCTCTGGCCTAGGTAATGAAACAGAAAATATTCTTAAAGGGAACTGATAAATTGAGTCCTGAAGTATGAGTAATCAAGGGCAAAGCAAAAAGTTGGGAGAATAATTTCAGGGAAGATATGACATCTGCAAGAAAAAGCTTGGTTTGTTTGAGGAACTAAAAGTGACATCAGTGGTGCTGTAGCATAGAGTATGTAGAAAGGAAATGAGGAAGGAGATGCTGAGAATGGAGAGGAAGTCAGGGGTCTGATCTTGAGGGAATATGAATGCCTACCCTAGGGAATTTGGACAATGGGAAACTCCTGCAGGATTTAGTAACATAGCAGAGACATAGATAGATTTGTGCTTTAGAAAAATCACTCTCCCTGCTGTGTGGAAAGTAGATGGTTGGTACCAGAATGAAAGTAGCAAGACCAATTAGGAGGCTGTTACTGAAATGATGTTTGTGAGGACAGAGAAAAGTAGATGAAATTGAAAGGAGGCAAAATCAATGAAACTCGGGGATTAATGAGTATAGGAAGTAAGGAAGAAGGTACTCTAGGCAGAAGTTTGAGTATGAGAACAGGTTAAGGACGATTTCATTTTCTGGTTTGATGGAATCATTCACATAATTTTGAGAGAGAAGACAGAAGTTCAGCTTTTGAGACAATGACTTTCGAGCGTCTTTGGAACAACCATGTGTGGATTTGCAACAAATAGTTTGACTTATGGGTTTGGAGGCCTGGGCTGGAGATAAATGTGAGGATCATCAATAGGTAGATGGTAATACAAGTCATATGATGGATATATTCCCATATGTTGCTTGATGAAAACACTCAAAGGCAGAAACCTAAGGAAAACCTCTCTATATGGATAAAAGGAGTACTTCCAACAGCTGAGACAAAACAGCTAGAGAAGTAGAAGAAAAGTCAAAAGCGTGTGTGTTACAGAAGCTAGATTAAAGAGTGTTTCAAGAAAGAAGTAGTCAGGAGTATCATATGCTACCAATGAGTCAAACAAAATAAGGGATAAAAAGTGACTGCTAAATTTAACAACCTGAAGGTGACTGGAGACTTTAATAAGAGCAGTTCCGATGAAGGGCAGAAAACACATTGCTTCCTAGATAACATGCAATGGGATGGTGAATGGGAGTGAGTTGAGGAGGGCATATGAGATGAGCAAATGGTGACTGTAGATAACACTTTCCAAAAAGTCTGGTTTCAAAAAGAAGAGAATGTGGAACCGAGTTAAAAGGAAATTCATGTATGTTTGAATACTGGTGAGGAAGTCTCCAAAAGGGCAGGTTTAGGACTTAGAAAAAGGCTGGCATTAGTCAGGAGATCAGCCTTGTCTACTGTAACAGGAGAAAGAAAGGGAGGATGAACAGAGATCCAAATGGTTTTTTTTGGCTGCTCTGGGTTTTGGTGCCGTGCGCAGCTTTGCCATGGCTTCTCTTGTTGCAGAGCACTGGCTCTTTAGTAGTTATGGCCCATGGGCTTAGTTGCCCCATGGCATCCCAGACCAGGGATTGAACATGTGTCCCCTGCATTAGCAGACAGATTCTTAACCACTGGACCATCAGGGAAGTCCCAAATGGGTTTATAACTTGAGAGGAAATCAAAGGACTTGTTCAGTGGTTTCTATGTGCTCTGAAGTAGGAAGCAAAGTTATCTGCTAAAAGTGAGAGAGAAAGAGAAAGAGCAGCGTTTGCAAGAGAATGAAAAAAGTTTGAAATAATCACTGTGGAAAATGGAAAAGAAAACTGACTGGGGAGAGCAGTTGGTATGGAGAGCCCAATCAAGGCCTGAGACCCCACCTTTATGTTTATTAACATTTAGTATAGACATGAGAAGATGGTTGAGTTTATCCAGGGTTGAGGTTTTGCCACATGAGTGGAGTGGAAGGACGATGGGGCAAGAGAATTGAATATTTTACTTAGACAGTGATTAAAATAAGGAACTCTGTAGACTCTGTGTTGAATAAAGAAGCAAAGTAAAGGGAACTGGGCAAGTAATTTAAGGTACTTACGATTGTATTGAGTACAAATTATGTAAAAAGGAGAAACTGGAATCCAAATATCTAATTTTAGTATTTCAGAAGTAGAGCAGTTATTGATGATACAACCCATGGTGTCCTTATACAAGTAGTTGGCAAAGTGGGAGAGAGGAGACAGTCATTAGAGATAAGGAGACTGAGGAACTGAGATGTCAAGACATTGGTGGGTGATCTCTATGGACCTTGGAATCTTCCAGGATGATGGCAGGACTTGGGATGAAGAAGATGCCAGAAAGCCATGAACCCAAATCTTCAACTGAAGAGAAGTAGGGAGTGTCACAGCACACCTAGCATGGTCCCATGTACACAGAAGCTGCTCAGTAAGCCCAACTGATTGATTCTTATAGTATATCTCCTCCACTAGATTTTAAGCTCCATTTAAGGTAATGGACTGTGTCTTGTTTTTCTACTGTTCTACCAGGCTTCCCTTGTGGCTCAGCTGGTAAAGAATCCGCCCACAATGCAGGAGACCTGGGTTTAATCCCTGAGTTGGGAAGATCCCCTGGAAAAGGAAAAGGCTACCCACTCCAGTATTCTGGCCTGGAGAAGTCCATGGACTATACAGGGTCACAAAGAGTCAAGACATGACTGAATGACTTTTACTTTTCACTTTCATTAGACTTTAGTTCATTTTAACTGTACCCTGTCCTTTTAGGTAATCAAAATTCTTTCACATTTTATTTCATAAAATCCCAGCAATCTTATGAGTAAGGCAAGAAACTGAGACTCTGAGAGATTTTGCCGTACCAAACATTGCACAAGTGGTAGGTGGAAGATTTAGGACTAGAACTCATGACTCATACTATTATAGTCTCTTTCTTCAATCTCTATTCTCGTTCAAGACTGCCATGTATCAGGGCTACTAGAAAAGGAACAGGATAAGGATGCTGCCTAGGCACCTCCTACCAGGTGAAGAGCGAAGCCAATTACAAAGTTATAGAATGGTGTAAAAGTAACAGGGGATTGGTTGCAGTCAGAACTCAGTAAATAAATATTAAGAGCTGTGTTAGAGGGGAGGAGAAATTTGAGAGTCATGGTGGGTTTTCTAGTCCCTAGGCTGTAGGTGTACTGACTGCAGGGCATGTTCTCAGTTCCATGTCATTTTTGACTGGTAGTCTGCTTTTACCCATGCAACTTTTACATCATTATTATCATCATATAAAAATAATACAGTATACATAGTAGTATTTGGATAAAGTTTTTTTCTTGTTTGTTTGTTTTTTCATTTTGTTTTTTGGCCACATGGAATGTGGGATCTTGATCTTAGTTCCCCAACCAAGGATTGAGCCCCTGCTTACCTGCAGGGGAAGCACAGAGTCAACCACTGGGCCTCCAGGGAAGTTCCTGTATTACTCTTAAAAACCTGTTCAGTTTTCTTTTCATTTCCAAGTCATATTTTCTCTTATACCTTTTAAAAAGATAAAGCGTTTTCTTTTTTGGAGAGCATTTATTTTAATGAATCTTTGTCTTAATATATTAAGATTACTTGAAATTAAATTCCCCTATTCTTGGGTATTGCAGTTCTCCTTAATTAATTCATATGAATACAGTTCATTTATCCAGACTATTAATAAAGATGTAAAATGGCATTATCCCAAGATTGTCCCTGGGAAAGAACTGCTCATCATTTCCTCCAAGTCAGAGAAGACTCACTGACTGCTGTGCTCTGAACAAGGGTTTACAGGCACATCTTATGGACCTACCTAAGAGGAGGACCATCTAAACTTTATGGAAATATGATGAAGGCAGCTTCTCTTCTCCTGTGACTGCATGGCCACAATGCAATTATAGAAGGAAACCATATTAGGTCTGGCTAAATTTACTCTTTATTATTCACTCCTCTAAATATGAGAAGTCAAGCACCTTCATAAATAATAAATGGGCAGTTTATAGATAATTTTTCATTTTTAAACTAAACTTTTGAGACAATTGTGTATCCACATGCAGTTGTAAAAAATAATAGCAATCCCCATTTATGCTTTACCAGTTTCCCCCAATGGTAACCTCTTGCAAAACTGTAGTACAGTATCATAATCTGGATATTGACATTGACACAGTCAAGATACAGAGCATTTCCATCACTCCAAGGATACCTCGTGTTGTCCTTTTACAGCCACCCCCACTTCCCTCCTGCTTCACCCCTTCCTTAACTCCTGGCCCTGTTCTGTTCTAATTCTAACTAGTCTATTCTCCATTTCTGTAAGTTTTTCTTTTCAAGGATGTTATATAAATGTAACTATATAATAAGTAGTATTTTAGGGTTGACTTTTTTCACTCAGCATAATTCTCTAGAGATTCATCTAGGTTATTGCATATATCGATAGTTGGATACTTTCATTGCTGAGTAGTATATCCTTGGTATGGCTATACCACAGATTTTTTTTTAAGCTTTCATCCATTGAAGGACACCTGCGTTATTTCCAGTTCTGGCTATTATGAATAAAGCTGCTATAAATATTCAAGTTTTATGGGAACATATTATTTTTTCCTCTGGGATAAATCCCCACCAATGCAATTTTGGGTAACCCAGGTACTCACATATTTAGTTTTAATTAAACTTTTTAAAATAAATTGCCAAGGTTTTTCCAGAATGACTGTATCATTTTACATTCCCACTAGGTGTGTGTAAGTGACCCAGTTTCTCTGTATCCTCACTAGCATTTGGTGTTATCACTTTTAAATTTTAGCCATTCTAATAGGCGTATAGTAATAACCCATTGTAGTTTTAATTTGCATTTTCCTAATGTGTAACATCTTTTTGTGTATATCTGTGTATCCTCTTTAGTGAAGACTCCTTTGATATGTTTTCCCTATTTTCTAACTGGATTTGTTTTGTTAATGTTAAATTTTAAGAGTTCTTTTTAAATTCTAGATTCTAGTTTTTTTGTTGGTTATGTGACTTGCAAATATTTTTCCCAGTCTATGCCCTGTCTTTTCATCCTCTTAACAAGGTTTTCCCAGAGCAAAAAAAATTTAATTTTGATGAGGTATCAAATTTCCCTCTTACAGATCATACTTTTGGTGTTAAATCTAAGAATTCTTTGCCTCACCTTAAATCTTGAATATTTTCTCCTATGTTTTATAGTTTGTGTTTAAGCTCATAATCTATTTTGAACTAATTTCTATATAAGGTATGAGACTTAGATGGGATTCTTTTTTTTTGCCTATAGATATTCAATTACTTTAGCCTCATTTCTTGAAAATACTGTCTTCCACTGAATTGCTTTCACTCTTTGACAAAAATGAGTTAGGCATGATTGCGAGCTTCTGTTTCTGGTTTCTCTATTCTATTCCATTGATCTGTGTGTCTGTTCCTCCACTAATACCACACAATTTTGATTACTATAGCTATATAACAAACTTTGAAATTGGATAGACTAATTACATTTATTCCTTTTCAAAATCCTTTAACTATCTAATTCCTTTGCCTTTTCATATAATGCTGGAATAATCTTATCTGTAACTGTAAAAAATCTTGTTGGAATTTTGATACAAATTGTTTTAAACCTGCATATCAATTTAGGGAGAATTCACATCTTTCCTATGAAGAATCCTCCAATCCATGGACACAGTATGTCCTACATTTCTATTTAGTGAAGTGAAGTCTCTCAGTCGTGTCCAACTCTTTGCGACCCCGTGGACTGTAACCTACCAGGCTCCTCCGTCCGTGGGATTCTCCAGGCAAGAACACTGGAGTGGGTTGCCATTTCCTTCTCGAGGGGATCTTCCCGATCCAGGGATTGAACCCGGGTCTCCCGCCTTGCAGGCAGATGCTTTAACCTCTGAGCCACCAGGATTTAGATATATTCTTTTATTTTTTTTTCATCAGTTTATTATGGTTTTCATCAGACAAGACTCATACATGTTCTGTGTATATATACCTAAGTATTTCACTTTTCTGACCAATTGTAAATGGTACTTGAAATTTCAGTGTTTATGTGTTCATTGCTAATACACAGAAATAACAATTATTTATGTTACATTCTGGGACCTTGCTGAACTTGCTTATTTGATCTAGGTTTTTTTTTTGTTTGTTTTAAAGATTCCTTGGAATTTCCCACATAGACAATTATGTTATCTGAAAATCATGACATTTCAGATTATTTCATCTTTTCTGATCTGTATGCCTTTTATTTCCTTTTTAGCCAACTTATATTAACTAGGACTTTCAGCAGTATGTTGAATAAAAGTAGTGAATATGAATATCTCTGTCTTGTTTCCAGTCTTATCAGGAAGGCATTTGGTTTTCACCATTAGTATAATGTTAGCTGTTGGATTTTGGTCAAATTAAAGAAGTTACTACTTCTGTTTCTTTAAGATTTTATCATAAATTACTACATTTTATCAAATGCTTTTTCAGCGTCAACTGATATAGCTGATTTTCTATCTAGTTCTATCACTTTTTGCAAAAGGATTGTTAAAATCTCCAACTGTAATTGTGATTTGTTTATTTCTCCTTTTAGTTATTCAGTTTTTACTTTTGTAGCTTTGTTGTTTGGTACATACACATTTTAGGATTGCTATGTCTTCTTCGTGGACTAACCCTTTTATCAGTAAGTAATGTCCTTCTCTCCTTTTAATTTTCTTATTTCTGAAATCCATTTTATCTGATGTAAATATAGATTCTCTTGTTTTCTTTTTATTAACATTTGCATGATATATCTTTTTCATCCTTTTGCCTTCAACCTGCTTTTATTACTATATTTGAGATGAGTTTTTGTAAACAGCATATAGTTAGGTCTTATTTTTTAATCCACTCTGCTAGTCTGTTTTAATTGGTGTGGTTAGGCTATTTACATGTAATATAATTATTGATCTATTAGAACTTAAGTTTGCTATTTTTTCATTTTTGGTTCTCTATTTGTTCTCTCTATTGTTTGTATCGATTTTCTGTTTTCTGCCTTCCTATGAGTTATTTGAACACTTTTTAATAATTCCACTTTGATTTTTATAGTGTTCTTGAGTGTACTTCTTTTCATAGCTTTACATTGGTTGCTCTGGGTACTGTTTTACACACACATACATACATACACACAGTTTGACCAATTTGAATGAAATGTAGAAACTTTACCTCCCTTTATGTCCCTTTCAGTTTAGTTCAGTTCAGTCACTCAGTCATGTCCGACTCTTTGTGACCCCATGAATTGCAGCACGCCAGGCCTCCCTGTCCATCACCAACTCCCGCAGTTCACTCAGACTCACGTCCATCAAGTCAGTGATGCCATCCAGCCATCTCATCCTCTGTCGTCCCCTTCTCCTCCTGCCCCTCCCAGCATCAGAGTCTTTTCCAATGAGTCAACTCTTCACATGAGGTGGCCAAAGTACTGGAGTTTTCAGCTTTAGCATCACT
>NW_011495044.1:2238894-2242640 GCF_000754665.1 Bison bison bison | reverse complement strand
TTCTTCACAGTCCAACTCTCACATCCATACATGACCACAGGAAAAACCATAGCCTTGACTAGATGGACCTTTGTTGGCAAAGTAATGTCTCTGCTTTTGAATATGCTATCTAGGTTGGTCATAACTTTCCTTCCAAGGAGTAAGTGTCCTTTAATTTCATGGCTGCAGTCACCATCTGCAGTGATTTTGGAGCCCAGAAAAATAAAGTCTGACACTGTTTCCACTGTTTCCCCATCTATTTCCCATGAAGTGATGGGACCAGATGCCATGATCTTAGTTTTCTGAATGTTGAGTTTTAAGCCAACATTTTCACTTTCCTCTTTCACCTTCATCAAGAGGCTTTTTAGTTCCTCTTCACTTTCTGCCATAAGGGTGGTGTCATCTGCATATCTGAGGTTATTGATATTTCTCCCAGAAATCTTGATTCCAGCTTGTGCTTCTTCCAGCCCAGCATTTCTCATGATGTACTCTGCATGGAAATTAAATAAGCAGCCTTGACGTACTCCTTTTCCTATTTGGAACCAGTCTGTTGTTCCATGTCCAGTTTTAACTGTTGCTTCCTGACCTGCATACAAATTTCTGAAGAGGTAGGTCAGGTGGTCTGGTATTCCCATCTCTTTCAGTTTTCCACAGTTTATTGTGATCCACACAGTCAAAGGCTTTGGCATTTACCTTCCCCTACTTATAATTGTCTTAAAATTTTTCTCTACACACATTTAGAACCACATCAGACAGTGCTATAACTTTTGTTTCATCCATTATACAGAATTTAGGAAACTCAAAAGTGGAAAAAAGTGAAAAGTGAAAGTTGCTCAGTCATGTCCGACTCTTTGTGACCTCATGGACTGTATGTAGCCCACCAAGCTCCTCTGTCCACGGAATTCTCCAGGCAAGAATACTGGAGTGGGTTGCCATGCCCTTCTCCAGGGGATCTTCCCAACTCAGGAATCAAACCTGGGTCTCCTGCACTGCAGGCAGATTCTTTAGCATCTGAGCCACCAGAGAAGCCCAACAAAAGGAGATGGAAAATGTATTTATCCAGATTTTTACTCTTTCTATACTTCCTTCCTTACTGATGTCCCAGTGTGCCTTCTTTAATCATTTCCTATGTATATAGAGAGTTTCCTTTAGTCATTCTTTTATAGTACTTCTGCTAGTGGCAGATTCTTTTGATTTTTCTTCATCTGAGAACATCTTGATTTCCTTTTCATTCCTGAAGAATATTTTCACTGGGTATAGAATTCTAGGTCAGCACTTCTTTTCTCTTTCAGCATTTGAAAAATGTTATGCAAATTCCTTCTTGATCTCTCTGATTTCTGATGAGAAGCCTGCTGTCATTTGAATTGTCTTTCCCTATTGATAAAGTAGTGTTTCTCTCCTGTTCCTTTCAAGTTTTGATTGTCTTTGTTTTTCAGAAATTTGACTTTGATGTATTTTGGTATGGATTTCTTTAGGTTTATCTTGTTTGGAGCTCACTCAGCTTTTGAATCTCTGTGCTTATGTCTGGGGGAGTTTGTAGCCATTATTTCTTTATGTACTTTTTCAGCCCTACCTATTCTCCTCTCTTTCCAAGATCCAATAACAAAAGCATTTGATCTTTTGCTATAGTCTCACAGTTCCCAGAGGAACTTTTTTTTTCCTTCCCCCACCCCCTGCCCCGCCCCACAAGTCTGTTTTCTCTCTGTTTTTCAGATTGGGTAATTTGTATTGTTCTGTTTTCAAGCTCACTGATTCTTTTCTCTGCCCCCTCCATTTTGCTATAGATTCTATCCAATAAGTTTTTAATTTTTGGTTATTGTATTTTTAAATTTTAAATTTCCATTGTTTTTTCCTATATCTTCTATTTATTTTTTTAAACATTTATCATTTCTTTATTATTATTATTTTTTACTTTACAATATTGTATTGGTTTTGCCATACATCAACATAAATCCACCACAGGGGTACACGTGTTCCCCTTCCTGAACCCCGCTCCCACCTCCCTCCTCATACCATCCCTCTGGGTCATCCCAGTGCACCAGCCCCAAGCATCCTGTATCCTGCACTGAATCTGGACTGGTGATTCATTTCTTATATGATATTATACATGTTTCAATGCCATTCTCCCAAATCATCCCACCCTCTCCCTCTCCCACAGAGTCCAAAAGACTGTTCTATACATCTGTGTCTCTTTTGCTCTCTAACATACAGGGTTATCGTTACCATCTTTCTAAATTCCATATATATGCGTTGCTGCTAAGTCACCTCAGTCATGTCCGACTCTGTATGACCCCATAGACTGCAGCACACCAGGCTCCCCCGTCCCTGGGATTCTCCAGGCAAGAACAATGGAGTGGGCTGCCATTTCCTTCTCCAATGCATGAAAGTGAAAAGTGAAAGTGAAGTCGCTCAGTCGTGCCGACTCTTTGCGACCCCATGGACTGCAGCCTACCAGGCTCCCCCGTCCATGGGATTTTCCAGGCAAGAGTACTGGAGTGGGGTGCTATTGCCTTCTCCGATATATGTGTTAGTATACTGTATTGGTATTTTCCTTTCTGGCTTACTTCACTCTGTATAATAGGCTCCAGTTTCATCCACCTCATTAGAACTGATTCAAATGTATTCTTTTTAATGGCTGAGTAATACTCCATTGTGTATATGTACCACTGCTTTCTTATCCATTCATCTGCTGACGGACATCGAGGTTGCTTCCATGTCCTGGCTATTATAAACAGTGTTGCGATGAACATTGGGGTACATGTGTCTTTTTCAATTCTGGTTTCCTCAGTCTGTATGCCCAGCAGTGGGATTTCTGGGTCATAAGGTAGTTCTATTTCCAGTTTTTTAAGGAATCTCCACACCAACAGTGTAAGAGGGTTCCCTTTTCTCCACATCCTCTCCAGCATTTATTGTTTGTAGACTTTTGGATTGCAGCCATTCTGACTGGCGTGAAATGGTACCTCATTGTGGTTTTGATTTGCATTTCTCTGATAATGAGTGATGTGGAGCATCTTTTCATGTGTTTGTTAGCCATCTGTATGTCTTCTTTGGAGAAATGTCTATTTAGTTCTTTGGCCCATTTTTTGATTGGGTCGTTTATTTTTCTGAAATTGAGCTGTAGGAGTTGCTTGTATATTTTTGAGATTAGTTGTTTGTCAGTTGCTTCATTTGCTATTATTTTCTCCCATTCTGAAGGCTGTCTTTTCACCTTGCTTAGAGTTTCCTTTGTTGTGCAGAAGCTTTTAATTTTAATTAGGTCCCATTTGTTTATTTTTGCTTTTATTTCCAGTATTCTGGGAGGTGGGTCATAGAGGATCCTGCTGTGATTTATGTCGGAGAGTGTTTTGCCTATGTTCTCCTCTAGCAGTTTTATAGTTTCTGGTCTTACGTTTAGATCTTTAATCCATTTTGAGTTTATTTTTGTGCATGGTGTTAGAAAGTGTTCTAGTTTCATTCTTTTACAAGTGGTTGACCAGTTTTCCCAGCACCACTTGTTAAAGAGATTGTCTTTTCTCCATTGTATATTCTTGCCTCCTTTGTCAAAGATAAGGTGTCCATAGGTGGGTCAGTTTATCTCTGGGCTTTCTCTTTTGTTCCATTGATCTATATTTCTGTCTTTGTGCCAGTACCATACTGTCTTGATGACTGTGGCTTTGTAGTACAGCCTGAAGTCAGGCAGGTTGATTCCTCCAGTTCCATTCTTCTTTCTCAAGATTGCTTTGGCTATTCGAGGTTTTTTGTATTTCCATACAAATTGTGAAATTATT
>NW_011495044.1:2238048-2238794 GCF_000754665.1 Bison bison bison | reverse complement strand
ATGGTGTATGATCTTTGTAATGTGTTGTTGGATTCTGATTGCTAGAATTTTGTTAACGATTTTTGCATCTATGTTCATCAGTGATATTGGCCTGTAATTTCCTTTTTTTGTGGCATCTTTGTCAGGTGTTGGTATTAGGGTGATGGTGGCCTCATAGAATGAGTTTGGAAGTTTACCTTCCTCTGCAATTTTCTGGAAGAGTTTGAGTAGGATAGGTGTTAGCTCTTCTCTAAATTTTTGGTAGAATTCATCTGTGAAGCCATCTGGACCTGGGTTTTTGTTTGCTGGAAGATTTCTGATTACAGTTTCAATTTCCGTGCTTGTGATGGGTCTGTTAAGATTTTCTATTTCTTCCTGGTTCAGTTTTGGAAAGTTGTACTTTTTAAGAATTTGTCCATTTCTTCCACGTTGTCCATTGTATTGGCATGTAATTGCTGATAGTAGTCTCTTATGATCCTTTGTATTTCTGTGTTGTCTGTTGTGATCTCTCCATTTTCATTTCTAATTTTATTGATTTGATTTTTCTCCCTTTGTTTCTTGATGAGTCTGGCTAATGGTTTGTCAATTTTATTTATCCTTTCAAAGAACCAGCTTTTGGCTTTGTTGATTTTTGCTATGGTCTCTTTTGTTTCTTTTGCATTTATTTCTGCCCTAATTTTTAAGATTTCTTTCCTTCTACTAACCCTGGGGTTCTTCATTTCTTCCTTTTCTAGTTGCTTTAGGTGTAGAGTTAGGTTATTTATTTG
>NW_011495044.1:2237157-2237948 GCF_000754665.1 Bison bison bison | reverse complement strand
GTTGTAGTACAGCCTGAAGTCAGGCAGGTTGATTCCTCCAGTTCCATTCTTCTTTTTCAAGATTGCTTTGGCTATTCGAGGTTTTTTGTATTTCCATACAAATTGTGAAATTATTTGTTCTAGCTCTGTGAAAAATACTGTTGGTAGCTTGATAGGGATTGCATCGAATCTATAGATTGCTTTGGGTAATATACTCATTTTCACTATATTGATTCTTCCAATCCATGAACATGGTATATTTCTCCATCTGTTAGTGTCATCTTTGATTTCCTTCACCAGTGTTTTATAGTTTTCTATATATAGGTCTTTAGTTTCTTTAGGTAGATATATTCCTAAATATTTTATTCTTTTCATTGCAATGGTGAATTGAATTGTTTCCTGAATTTCTCTATTTTCTCATTATTAGTGTATAGGAATGCAAGGGATTTCTGTGTGTTGATTTTATATCCTGCAACTTTACTATATTCTTTGATTAGCTCTAGTAATTTTCTGGTGGAGTCTTTAGGATTTTCTATGTAGAGGATCATGTCATCTGCAAACAGTGAGAGTTTTACTTCTTCTTTTCCAATTTGGATTCCTTTTATTTCTTTTTCTGCTCTGATTGCTGTGGCCAAAACTTAAAACTCTGTTGAACAGTAGTGGTGAGAGTGAGCACCCTTGTCTTGTTCCTGACTTTAGGGGAAATGCTTTCAATTTTTCACCATTGAGGATAATGTTTGCTGTGGGTTTGTCATATATAGCTTTTATTATGTTGAGGTATGTTCCTTCTATTCCTGCTTTCTGGAGAGTTT
>NW_011495044.1:2217895-2237057 GCF_000754665.1 Bison bison bison | reverse complement strand
GGCTGATAGTAGTCTCTTATGATCCTTTGTATTTCTGTGTTGTCTGTTGTGATCTCTCCATTTTCATTTCTAATTTTATTGATTTGATTTTTCTCCCTTTGTTTCTTGATGAGTCTGGCTAATGGTTTGTCAATTTTATTTATCCTTTCAAAGAACCAGCTTTTGGCTTTGTTGATTTTTGCTATGGTCTCTTTTGTTTCTTTTGCATTTATTTCTGCCCTAATTTTTAAGATTTCTTTCCTTCTACTAACCCTGGGGTTCTTCATTTCTTCCTTTTCTAGTTGCTTTAGGTGTAGAGTTAGGTTATTTATTTGACTTTTTTCTTGTTTCTTGAGGTATGCCTGTATTGCTATGAACTTTCTCCTTAGGACTGCTTTTACAGGTGTCCCACAGGTTTTGGGTTGTTGTGTTTTCATTTTCATTCGTTTCTATGCAAATTTTGATTTCTTTTTTGATTTCTTCTGTGATTTGTTGGTTATTCAGCAGTGTGTTGTTCATCCTCCATATGTGGGAATTTTTAATAGTTTTTCTCCTGTAATTGAGATCTAATCTAACTGCATTGTGGTCAGAAAAGATGCTTGGAATGATTTCTATTTTTTTGAATTTACCAAGGCTAGATTTATGGCCCAGGATGTGATCTATCCTGGAGAAGGTTCCATGTGCACTTGAGAAAAAGGTGAAATTCATTGTTTTGGGGTGAAATGTCCTGTAGATATCAATTAGGTCTAACTGGTCTATTGTATCATTTAAAGTTTGTGTTTCCTTGTTACTTTTCTGTTTAGTTTATCTATCCATAGGTGTGAGTGGGTTATTAAAGTCTCCCACTATTACTGTGTTATTGTTAGTTTCCCCTTTCATACTAGTTAGCATTTGTCTTACATATTGTGGTGCTCCTATGTTGGGTGCATATATATTTATAATTGTTATATCTTCTTCTTGGATTGATCCTTTGATAATTATGTAGTGTCCTTCTTTGTCTCTTTTCACAGCCTTTGTTTTAAAGTCTATTTTATCTAATATGAGTATTGCTACTCCTCCTTTCTTTTGGTCTCTATTTGCATGGAATATCTTTTTCCAGACCTTCACTTTCAGTCCGTATGTGTCCCCTGTTTTGAGGTGGGTCTCTTGTAGACAACATATATAGGAGTCTTGTTTTTGTATCCATTCAGCTAGTCTTTGTCTTTTGGTTGGGGCATTCAACCCATTTACGTTTAAGGTGATTATTGATAAGTATGATCCCATTGCCATTTCCTTTATTGTTCTGGGTTCGAGTTTATACACCCTTTTTGTGTTTCCTGTCTAGAGAATATCATTTAGCATTTGTTGGAGAGCTGGTTTGGTGGTGCTTAATTCTCTCAGCTTTTGCTTCTCTGTAAAGCTTTTGATTTTTCCTTCATATTTGAATAAGATCCTTGCTGGGTACAGTAATCTGGGCTGTAGGTTATTTTCTTTCATCACTTTAAGTATGTCTTGCCATTCCCTCCTGGCCTGAAGAGTTTCTATTGAAAGATCAGCTGTTATCCTTATGGGAATCTCCTTGTGTGTTATTTGTTGTTTTTCCCTTGCTGCTTTTAATATTTGTTCTTTGTGTTTGATCTTTGTTAATTTGATTAATATGTGTCTTGGGGTGTTTCGCCTTGGGTTTATCCTATTTGGGACTCTCTGGGTTTCTTGGACTTGGCTGATTATTTCCTTCCCCATTTTAGGGAAGTTTTCAACTATTATCTCCTCAAGTATTTTCTCATGGTCTTTCTTTTTGTCTTCTTCTTCTGGGAGTCCTATGATTCGAATGTTGGGGCATTTAATATTGTCCTGGAGGTCTCTAAGATTGTCCTCATTTCTCTTAATTCGTTTTTCTCTTTTCCTCTCTGATTCATTTATTTCTACCATTCTATCTTCTAGTTCACTAATCCTATCTTCTGCCTCCATTATTCTACTATTTGTTGCTTCCAGAGTGTTTTTGATCTCATTTATTGCATTATTCGTTATATATTGACTCTTTTTTATTTCTTCTAGGTCCTTGTTAAACCTTTCTTGCATCTTCTCAATCCTTGTCTCCAGGCTATTTATCTGTGATTCCATTTTGATTTCAAGATTTTGGATCATTTTCACTATCATTATTCGGAATTCTTTATCAGGTAGATTCCCTATCTCTTCCTCTTTGGTTTGGTTTGGTGGGCATTTATCCTGTTCCTTTACCTGCTGGGTATTCCTCTGTCTCTTCCTCTTGTTTATATTGCTGAGTTTGGGGTGGCCTTTCTGTATTCTGGCAGTTTGTGGAGTTCTCTTTATTGTGGAGTTTCCTCACTGTGAGTGGGGTTGTATGGGTGGCTTGTCAAGGTTTCTTGGTTAGGAAATTTGTGTCAGTGTTCTGGTGGGTGGAGCTGGATTTCTTCTCTCTGGAGTGCAATGAAGTGTCCAGTAATGAGTTATGAGATGTCAGTGGGTTTGGAGTAACTTTGGGCAGCCTGTACATTGAAGCTCAGGGCTGTGTTCCTGTGTTGCTGAAGAATTTGCGTGGTATGTCTTGCTCTGGAACTCGTTGGCCCTTGGGTGATAGTTTGTTTCAGTGTAGGTATGGAGGTGTTTGATGAGCTCCTGTTGATTAATGTTCCCTGGAGTCAGGAGTTCTCTGGTGTTCTCAGGATTTGGACTTAAGCCTCCTGCTTCTGGTTTTCAGTCTTATTTTTACGGTAGTCTCAAGATGTCTCCTTCTATACAGCATCGTTGATAAAACATCTAGGTTAAGGATGAAAAGTTTCTCTACAGTGAGAGACACCCAGAGAGGTTCACAGAGTTACATGGAGAAGAGAAGAGGGAGGAGGGAGTTAGAGGTGACCCAAATGAGATGAGGTGGAATCAAAAGAGGAGAGAGCAAGCTAGCCACTAATCACTTCCTTATGTGCGCTCCACAGTCTGGACCGCTCAGAGATTTTCACAGAGTTATACAGAGAAGAGAAGAGGGAGGAAGGAGACAGAGGTGGCCAGGAGGATAAAAGGGGGGAATCAAAAGGAGAGAGACAGATCCAGCCAGTTCCCTAAGTGTTCTCCACTATCTGGAACACACAGAGATTTACAGAGTTGGGTAGAGAAGAGAAGGGGGAGGGAGGAGACAAAGGCAACCTGGTGGAGAAAAAGGAGAGTCTGAAGCGGGAGAGAGCAGCCAAGCCAGTAATCTCGCTCCCTAGTGAAAATGGGTACTGAAGATTGGATTCTTAAAGGTACAAAATTGATAACAAATACCAAAAAGCAAAGATTAAAAATCTAGAATAGAGGTTGGATTTTCAAAAATATAATATTAAAAGAAGAAAAAAAAACAAAGTCACAAAAATTATGTTAAAAAAAATATGTATATATATATGAAGTTTGATTTAAAAAATAGGGTCTTTTTTTTGCAAAGTAATAGTAGGTTATAAAAATGAAAATTAAAGGAGTAATAGAAGACTTAAAAATTTTAAAAATTAAAATAAAGAATGATCATAAAAATAGTAAAAATATATCTAGGACTTTCTCTGGTGTTGTTGTGGGCAGTGTGGGGTCAGTTCATTTTCGGATAGTTCCTTGGTCCAGCTTATATTTCTCAAGGTCTATAGGCCCCTTCCTATGTAGTCGGTACTAACTACAGGGTTTTAACCTATTGCATCTGTCACTTCCAAGGCAGTTTCCTCTGTTTTAGCTTCTTCTGTTTGCTGGTCTCTTCAGTGTCTGATTTCTGCCCTGACACAAGGGGGCGGTGGTGGACACTTTTTTTAGGCTCACTTGTTCAGTCGCGCTGTGGGGAGGGAGGGACGCTGCAAACAAATAACACTGGCATGTGCTCGCAGTTCCTCGGCCACACTGGGCCTGCCCCCGCTCACGGCACGTGTGCCCTCCCTGCCCACACTGCTCAGGCTCTAGGTTGCTCCACTGGGAACCGTCCGAGGCCGGCCCTGGGCTGCCTGCACCTCCCAGGTCTAAGCCGCTCAGGTTCAGGCACTCGGGTAGTCCTCAGAGGCGCAGACTCAGTCGGGCCTGCATTTTGTGCCCTTCCCAGGTCCTAGCAGCTGAGGTGATGAGGTGTTTGGCGAGCGCCGCTGGGACTTATCGCCTCCCCTGTCCCTGCCACTAGGTTTTCTGGGTATACAACCAGCGCACCTTCGCAGGCGGATGTCCAGAACCCCAAGAAGTCTTAGTTAGCAAAGAAGCCTGCTTGCAGTTTGGTAGATAATGTCTTTCTGGGGCTGCGATTGCCCACTTCCGGCTCTGGCTGCCTGTCACCGGAGGGGGATGGTCTACAGCCGGCTATCTCTGTTCAGTACTTTGTTCTGTGCAGGGGCCTGGCGGTGTCTTAGGTTAGGGCTTCGTGAGTGGTAGCTATCCCACAGTCTGGTTTGCTAGCCCAAGTTAGTTCCCTCAGATGGTATGGGGAGGGAGGAGGGAGGAGGGTTCGGGATGGGGAACACATGTATACCTGTGGCGGATTCATTTTGATATTTGGCAAAACTAATACAATTATGTAAAGTTTAAAAACAAAATAAAATTAGAAAAAAAAAAAAAGTTAGTTCCCTCAGATTGCCCTCGGGGCATTCAGGCTCGGTCCTTACTTTAAGCAATGCAGCCTACCCAGCCCCTGATTGCTAGTGGCGGGTACAGGTGTCTGCGCTGCTTCTCCGCTGGGGGAGTTACCATTGGGCTTGTAATCTGTGGCTTTTGATTATTTATTTTTCCTCCCTGTTATGTTGCTCTCTGTGCTTCCAAGGCTTGCCACAGACTCGGCAGTGAGAGAGAGTGTTTCCTGGTTTGGAAACTTCTCTCTTTTTTAAGACTCCCTTCCTGGGACGGAGCTCCATCCCTTCCTCTTTTTGTCTCTTTTTTTGTCTTTTATATTTTTTCCTACCCCCTTTCAAAGACAATAGGCTGCTTTTCTGGGTGCCTGATGTCCTCTGCCGGCATTCAGAAGTTGTTTTGTGGAATTTACTCAGCGTTTAAATGTTCTTTTGATGAATTTGTGGGGGAGAAAGTGGTCTCCCCTTCCTATTCCTCTGCCATCTTAGGACCGCCCCCTATATCTTCTATTTCTTTACTGAGACTTTCTAGTTCTTTTCAGACTTTCTACCTTTTCATTTGTTTCAAATTTTCATAATTGCTCTTTGAATTACTTTATGAGGTCTGATTTAAAATATTTTTAAATAATCCTGACATCTTGGTTTGTCATCTATTGTTGCCTTTTCTCATTCAAGTTGAGATTTCTGGTTCTTGCTATGATGAATAATTTTAGAATGAAATCTGAATATTTTGGGTATTATGTTATAAAACTCTACACCTTGTTTTATTTAACCTTCTGTTTAGCTGGCTTCTTATGATGCCACTCTGGGGCAGGTGACATAGAGGAGTATATTGTCTCATTACTACCCCAGGTTACAGTAGAAGTCTCAGTTCCCCCCTCAGCCTCTGTGAACACCCAAGGAAAGAAGGACTCCTCATTACTGCTGGTAATGATAGGAGTTACTACTCCTCACTAGGCCTCTACTTGTACTGCACTGACTGTGACGGAAGGGATGTCTTATTAATGCTCTCTACTTGGCCCCCATGATATCATGAGCAGGGCAGTGGTGAAAGTCCTGACCCTCTACTAGGCCTCCTCTGAAACTACCCCAATAGAGAGAAAGGTACCTCCTTACTTCCAGGTAGGGGTGGAAGTCCATATTCCCCTGTCTAGTACTACCTGGAAGATGGAAACCCCTGCTTCCCACTGGCCTCTGACACTATCCCCAGCAGAGGAGTTGAGGTACCTTCTTATATCTGGTGAAGGTGGAAATTTGGTCTCCCATCTTGACCTTTGCTGACATGAGTGAGGTAGAACCAGAGTTTTTTTCTATGACATTTGGCTGGGGAAAAGTGGATAATGTCCAAAAGTTTTCTTTCTTGCTTGGTTGTCCATTTCCTGGTCCTCTGTACAGAGTAAAAACCCTTTCATCTACACTTCTTGGTGTTGTCTGGGTTGCCAGCTTCTTCAGCACTAAGTCGCGAATATACACGGCTACCATATGCATACCCAGGAAACTCATAGACGTGTCATTCTTCAAGTCCTGAGTTCCCTAGCTGATTTCACTTCTTCCTACTTTTCAGAGTCTTCTTATATTTGTTTTATATATAATGTCCAGAGTTTTTAGTTGTACTTGTTGGGAAAAATAGGGAAAAGTATGTCCTCTTTATCTTCCTGAATGCAGAAGTCAGTTTTTCCATTTTTTAAAAATATTAGGTATATGTTTGCATTTTCCCAGTCTGAAGACTTCCTTTGAGAGTAGGAAAAGGAAAAGAGTTTATGGAGGATGGAAGGAATCATTATTTTATCAGAAATTTATTTTTAAAACATTCTACTCTTTATCTCATGTTTTTTATCATTTGAATATATTCAGTTCAGTTCAGTCACTCAGTCGTGTCCAACTCTTCGCGACCCCATGAATTGCAGCACACCAGGCCTCCCTGTCCATCACCAACTCCCGGAGTTCACTCAAATTCATGTTCATCAAGTCGGTGATGCCATCAAGCCATTTCATCCTCTGTCATCCCCTTCTCCTCCTGCCCCCAATCCCTCCCAGCATCACGGTCTTTTCCAATGAGTCAACTCTTCGCATGAGGTGGCCAAAGTACTGGAGTTTCAGTTTTAGCATCATTCCTTCCAAAGAATACCCAGGACTGATCTCCTTTAGAATGGACTGGTTGTATCTCCTTGCAGTCCAAGGGACTCTCAAGAGTCTTCTCCAACACCACAGTTCAAAAGCATCAAATCTTCGGCTCTCAGCTTCCTTCACAGTCCAACTCTCACATCCATACATGACCATTGGAAAAACCATAGCCTTGACTAGACAGGCCTTTGTTGGCAAAGTAACATCTCTGCTTTTTAATATGAATATATTACCTTTAAAAAAATTGCTGAGTTCAAGGTAAAATATTTAATTCTTTTTCATACAATATTAAAGGAATTTTAAAAGGAAAAAAAACTCAATAGATACAATTTTTCCTGTGTTCTTTTCCAGTTTTTTTCTGTATATACCTTTCCCATATGTATGATGTTTACACACAATATATATATATATTATTCATTGTTCCACAACTTTATTAAGTATTTAATGTTGATGAATAGTCTGCATACCACTTTCAAGTTGGTTTATCTTTAATCATCTTAGCCATCTCTGTGTCTCCACTTAATCACTGTTTTAAATACTGTGGTTATGAGCATTATTATATATTCAGCTTTTTTCTTCTTGCCAACTATTTTATACCAGTAAATTCACTGGTATGCTATTATTCAGTCAAAAGATCTGAACATTTTTATGGTTCTTGATGTACTGCCAAATTGCCTTCTTGGAGAATTTGAGCACCAAATATAACTTGTGAAGCATCTTGTGCTAGACCCTAAGGTACCGGAAACAAATTTAAGGTTAATGGAATAAAAACAAAATGGACTTGTTTGTGTTCACTTTTCATTCACGCTGTCTAACCATGGAAGGTATGTTCCCTCCCTTGGCTTCAGTGGCTCACAGCCTTTTGGTTTTCCTCCCCCTACTCTGGCTTCTGAGCTTGCTCTTCAGGCCCCTTTCCTCTGCTTGTTCCTCACCAGGCTTTAGGCTTCTGACTAGATTGATCCTCTTCCTCTTACTTTCCCCCTTCTCCCTGGCTCATTAATCCCAAGGTTTCTGCTCACATTCCTCTGTATCTGTATCTTCACCCCAGGCATCTCTCCAGTGTATACCTACATTCTATCTTCTTGGGCTACCATCCACTTGCTCATTTTTTCCCGTCAGAAATCCAGGTGTCACTCATTGTTCCCTTTCTCCCTTACCTGCCACACCCAATAAATGACTGATTTTATCAGTACTGTCTTCTGAATATCTCTCTAGGATCCATTTTGCCTTTTCATGCCCGCCATCCTATTCTAGTCACTGTTGGTTAGTAGGCAGATCATAACAATCTCTCAACTGACTTTTCTGACACACAGATTCCAAAAAATCTTCCTAAGGCACACTCTCTCTTTTGCCTCTGGGCTTTTACCTATCTTATTTATGAAGTCTTCCAACATCCCCCATCTTCAACATATACACACACAGGCAAGTATGCACACATCCCTACCTTTACATCTGCCTAGCTTGTGCCAACTCATCCATCAGGCCTCCAATTACTTATTATTAGCTTAATATAATCACTTGTTAACTTATCCTTATTTCTCACTAAATTGTAAGCTCCTTAAGGACAGGATTTTGTCCTGTTGTAACCCTAATGCCTGCCAAAGTGCCTGGTGCTTATTGAGTGATTAAAAAAAAAAAAATCTTTATAAGCTATATCTGCCCAATGCCATACTAAAAGTTGAAAAAGTGAAAAATTCAGTAAACTGCTTATTTGTCTACACCTGTAGACAAAAACCTGGAGAAGGCAATAGCACCCCACTGCAGTACTTTTGCCTGGAAAATCCCATGGACAGAGGAGCCTGGTAGGCTGCAGTCCATGGGGTCGCTAAGAGTCAGACACGACTGAGCAACTTCACTTTCACTTTTCACTTTCATGCATTGGAGAAGGAAATGGCAACCCACTCCAGTGTTCTTGCCTGGAGAATCCCAGGGACGGGGGAGCCAGGTGGGCTGCCGTCTATGGGGTCGCACAGAGTGGGACACGACTGAAGCGACTTAGCAGCAGCAGCAGCAGTAAACAAAAACCTATGATGGGTCATTTCCCTGCATATGAGTAAAAAAACATATGACTGATTTGTTTTTAAAGTTTATTTCCAAGCATAAGACAACTGCTCCACTGTAGAATTCAGGTAAAAAATCTTGCCTGCAGCACTTTCTTCACTGGTACATATTTTTCCTCCATATTCTGCTACTATAAGGAGCATTTTTATAGTTTTTCTTATTATTATATTTATGCTAAGTCCCGAACTAGGAGAAAATAAGCAGAAGGAAATTCCAGAGAAGGCAGTAAAGGAGGGCACTTTTCCAAGAGAGGGACGGAAGGAGGAAGACTCACAGCAGAACCAAGAAATGAGAGGTGAAGAACAGCAGTTGACCTTGCAGCCTGAGGAAGTTATGAGGCTCAGAGAAGAGCTGAGCCTTATGAATCAGAGCCTCCTTCAGTCTCAGAGCTCTGGGGATACCACAAAAGACAGTAGTTTCCAGGTAGGTATGATAAACATGAGGCCTGACTGGCTCCATTTCCTCTGATCAGCTGTGGATAGAGGTTTAATTTTTAATATCACTGTTAGCATATATCTGTTGAGCAATATCATAACCATGCCCCGAATGTTAATAAATAGCAATCAAAATCTCAGCTGAGCCCATTCGTTGATGCATTTTATTATAAAGGGTTCTTAGGCTCAGGAATTCTCAGTAGGAAAGAATGCTGATTGATTGTCATTGTCGGCACTGGGCGGGTGGAATAGGGGACAGCAGGATTTGTGCCACATTTTGTGTTCCTGGTACGTAGCTTGATACACAAAATACATTGTTTTGGTGGGGAAAAGGCCACAGACTTGGAATTCTTTAAAATATGGCTATAACTATTTAAAGGGGAAAGTGAAAAAGCTGGCTTAAAACTCAGCGTTCAGAAAACTAAGATCATGGCATCTGGTCCCATTACTTCATGGCAAATAGATGGGGAAACAATGAAAACAGTTACAGACTATTTCTCAGGCTCCAAATTCACTGTGGACGATGACTGCAGCCCTGAAATCAGATGCTTGCTCCTTGGAAGAAAAGCTATGACAAACCTAGACAGTGTATTAAAAAAGCAGAGACATCACTTTACCAACAAAGGTCCATATAGTCAAAGCTTTGGTTTTTCCAGTAGTCATACACGGATGTGAGAGTTGGACCATAAAGAAGGCTGAGTGCCAAAGAATTGATGCTTTCGAACTGTGGTGCTGGAGAAGACTCTTGAAAGTCCCTTGAACAGCAAGGAGACAAAACCAGTCAATCCTAAAGGAAACCAACCCTGAATATTCATTGGAAAGACTGATGCTGAAGCTGAAGTTCCAATAATTGGCTGCCTGATATGAAGAGCCAACTCATTGGAAAAGACCTTATGCTGGAAAAGATTGAGAGCAGGAGGAGAAGAGGGTGACAGAGGATGAGATGGTTGGATGGCATCACTGACTGCATGGACATGAATTTGAGCAGACTCTGGGAGATAGTGAAGGACAGGGAAGCCTGGCATGCTGCAGTCCATGGGGTTGCAAAGAGTCGGACATGACTGAGCAGCTGAACAATAAACAATTGCTATTTATTAGCAGTCAGCTTGCAGGAGAAATAAAAGGAGTAACTATATCTCAATTCTTTTACCTCAGTTCTACTGATTCCCTCTTGTACAAATTAAGATTTCCCTACACACACCTTTGTAGGAATTCTTTTGAGATCCACAGAGGGAGAATCTCAAAAGTAAACCAACTCATAAGTAAAGCAACTTCAAAAAAACTGATAATATACATTTGAGGAGTGATTCAATATACATTTAGAAAACAAGAAAGAAAGAAAGTGAAAGTAGGAAAGTGAAGTCGCTCAGTCATGTCCGATTCTTTGCGACTGCATGAACTGTAGCCTGCCAGGCTTCTCCATCCATGGGATTTCCCAGGCAAGAATACTGGAGTGGGTTGCCATTTCCTTTTCCAGGAGATCTTCCTACCCCAGGGTTGAACCCGGGTCTCCTGCATTGTAGGCAGACACTTTACTGTCTGAGCCACCAGGGAAGTCCAAGAAAACAAGGAAGAGTATTAATAAAAGAAGTCAAAAATATACTTGAAAAGAGCTTTGGCTATAGAGTGAAAAATAATCAAGTCATAGTAAACAAGGAAAATGTGTACCTGAAAAGGAGATTCAGATGCATTTGAATGAGAAGGAAGTTGCTGGATTTGTTCAGAAGACCAAAAGGAAGTATGACATCACATAGTCAAAAAGAGGTTGAATTTTCATACTCAGACAATCCTTTTATGGGGCAGTGGGCCAGTGTAGGAGGCTTGAGCAGAGGCTGAACACTGTAGTCATAAAGATGATTAAAGTTTACTTATGAGCTTAAAATGATCAGTGAACTTTTAGAATAATAAAATCTAGAGTATGAGAACTAACACCTTGGTTAATTCATTCAGTTCAGTTCAGTTGTGTCTGACTCTTTGCGACCCATGGACTGCAGCACATCAGGCTTCCCTGTCCATCACCAACTCCCAGAGCTTGCTCAAACTCATGTCCGTTGAGTAGGTGAGGCCATCCAACCATCTTATCCTCTGTCACCCCCTTCTCCTCCCACCTTCAGTCTTTCCCAGCATCAGGGTCTTTTCCAAGGAGTCAGTTTTTCGCATCAAGTGACCAAAAAGAATTGGAGTTTCAGCTTCAGCATCAGTCCTTCCAATGAATATTCAGGACCGATTTTCTTTAGGATTGACTGCTTGGATCTCCTTGCAGTCCAAAGGACTCTCAAGAGTTCTCCAACACCACAGCTCAAAAGCATCAATCCTTCAGCACTCAGCCTTCTTTATGGTCCAACTCTCACATCCATACATGACTACTGGAAAAGCCATGGCTTTAACTAGACGCGCCTTTGTTGGTAAAGTAATGTCTCTGCTTTTTAATATGCTGAATATGTTTGTCATAGCTTTTCTTCCAAGGAGCAAGTGTCTTTTAATTTCATGGCTGCAGTCACCATCTGCAGTGATTTTGTGGTCCCCTCAAAATAAAGTCTGTCACTGTTTCCATTGTTTCCCCATCTATTTGCCATGAAGCTTAATTTATTAATTTGCTCTAATTTACCCTTTCCCATTGCTTGAAGAATCTTTTCTCAATACTTGGTGGGTGTGTGTGTGAAAAAAAAACTATTAAATATATAAAAATTCTATGAGAAATCTGGGAAAATAGCCTTTTTGTGAATGAACAAATCTATATACCGTGTAACCACAGAAACAGTAATTTTCTTTCATAACAGTGAATCTGGATTATTAAAAGAAATGTAAGTTATTCTTATTCATTTATTCAACCAGTATTAACTGAGTATCTGTGATGTGCCAGGCCCCGTGTTAAGGTACACACAACAGTAAATGAGGTAGATATGGGCCTCGTGGGGAAAAAAAATAACATATTTGTGTTTTAAAATTCACATTTCCCAAAACGTTCACACACATAATATTTTATTTACTTCTTTAAGCAAGCAAGGAAGAAAACACATTTTTAAAAATGTATTTGTTTTTTATTATTTTTGTTTGTTTGCCTGCACTGATCTTCATTGCAGCATGCAGCCTCTCTAGTTGCAATATGTGGAATCTTAGTTCCCTAACCAGGGATCGAACCCGGGCCCCCTGTATTGGGAGCATGGAGTCTTATCCACTGATACTGGTAAAGTCCCAGAAAATACATTTTAGTTGGATTTTTGTCTACAGTGCACTGTGCAGTGATAATTTCAGAACCTCTTTCTGTGTGTATAGCTCTCTGATGGTCTGATAGCTATAGATCATCCTGCTTTTCAGTCCTTGTGTGTGTCTGTGTGTGCGTAGTTTTTAGATTTCACTGATGTTGCAAGATTATGGTGCTGGTACTTTGCTACTCTCCATGTGTGCTGCATCCTATTAATATCATAATGTGCACATTTAGGTAGCTGTAAGCACCTAAACTTTAAAGAATGCTTATAAATGGCAAATGCATAGTAAAAAAAATTGTGAGAGTTTCTACTATGAGTAAGTATGTGAGCTACATTGCTCATGTCTTTTGTGACATCATTTGTGGCTGCTGATGACCTTTAGGGCTTAATTTCTGTTGTTCAACAGTATTCCAGGTGAGGTTGCAATAGCTGAGTTCTAGATATTACTTTCCCACTATTTTTGAAACACATTTGAACCACTGTTAACTGTCTTAATTTTGTAGATTTAATATGTAGTTTCACATTTTTCACTATGCCCTAGGCACTGTACTTAATACCCTGTGTATATTAAGCAATACAATGAGGCAGGATATTATTGTTGCCACTTTATAGATGAAGAAGCTGAGGCTTTAGAGAGGTTAAATAATTGGCCTAGTATGACACTTTGTGGTGAAACTTGGGTCTGTCTCTGTTACAGCCTGGCCTTTTAACTATTTTGTCATCTGCTTCCTCTTGCTGACAGACTCATAGAAAGCACATAGTTCTCATGTCAAGCTAATTTTCTAAAGAAGGCTGGGAAGCTGGCTCCCAAAAGCCTTCCCAAGGTGTCTGTCTTAGATTGAAAATGAAAATGTTAGTCACTCAGTCATGTCTGACTCTTCGATCCCATGGACTGTAGCCTGTCAGGCTCCTCTGTCCATGGAATTTTTCAGGCAAGAATATTGGAGTGAAAAAAAAAAGAATACTGGAGTGGTTAGCCATTCCCTTTTCCAGGGTATCTTCCTGAACCAAGGTTCAAACCCGGGTCTCCTGCATTGCAGGCAGATTCTTTACCATCTGAGCCATCAAGGAAACCCCTCTCTTAGATTATTGTGGTAAATTTATCTGGAATTGACCCTTAGGCTTGCCCTCTCCAAAACTTTAATGTAATAGCTCCCCTAGAATAGATCTGAGTCATGGGGATACATTTACATAAAACCAAATCTTCTAGACTACTGGATAAAATTAGAATGTCCATCAGTTATTCTTCTGTAACAATGAATAAATATCAGTTGAACATGTTTAGATAACAGTGCATTTATCCATAGAAAGCTAACTAGGATCTTAGACACTTGCAGCTCTAACACAAACAAGTTGGATCCAGATTGCCTTTTTGACTAACCCAAGACCAGAACTGAAAGGCTAACAGGACTTGGGGAATTCACTGCAGCAATTCTGTTATAGCAAGATAAACTAGAATAATGATATGACATTTTCAGAAAGTCTTGAACAGGAAGCACACTGGACCAGGACTCAGGAAACAGATAGTATCTTATCTATTGAGCTGAATAAGGTTGAATTTTTTATCTACTCAGCACGCCTATATGTGCCTACCTTTTAGAAAATCTAAATAATTCCTCCTTTGGTCACGAGTTTTATTGTGCCAGAGAGGCCTGGCAGGAGAGTGTGTTGTTGAAAAGTAACTGAAGGAGAATCATGAAGTAAAAGGAAAGCGATGAGGAAGTCTAGGAATTTAGTATCTCTTGCTAAATGTCATCTTCCCCTTTACCAACAGACACTACACACACGCACACATGTGCACACACACACACACAGCTTCCACACACACATTCACACTCCTTCATAAATTGATGGTTTGAACTCCCTGTATTTTTTTCATTTTTATTTATTTATTTATTTTTGACTGTGTTGGGTCTTCGTTGCTGTGAGGGCTTTTCTCTAGTTGTGGCAAGTAGGGGAATCACTCTAGTTGTGGTGTGTGGGTTGCTCATTGCATTGGCTTCTCTTGTTGAGGAACATGGGTTCTAGGGTGTGTGGGCTTCAGTAGGTGTGGCTCCTGGGCTCTAGAGCGCAGGCTCGATAGCTGTGGTGCACAGGTTTAGTTGCTCCAGGCATGTGGGATCTTCTCAAATCAGAGGTCGAACCTGTGTCTCCTGCAGTGGCAGGCGGATTCTTTACTTCTGAGCCACCAGGGAAGCCCTGTACTCCCTGTTTAAAGCATGTTTTGCTCTAAAACTGTCCACACTTCTGTTCCCCTTCATTAATGTGAAAAATAATAAAGTTAATTTTCTATGCTTAATTGCTTTTGATCACGTAACTTCTTCAATATTTTCACTCTAGTATGAGTTAAATTATATGAACTTGTACAACTGGCCATACATGTAAAAAGAGTAATTGGTTAGAGTGAAGCTAACTCCAAAAACATTTACGTGTGACTAATCACATTCTGACAGCTGGAACCCATGTTTTACCAACATTCTTTCAAATTGTCCATATTTCCCTGGTAAAACGTTTCTTTTAGTATCCATCATCTGGGGGAAAATGGAAATACTGGCAGCAGGAGGAGGTACAACAACTTCACCAGAATTTGCGCCGGCTCCAGACTCTATGCAGCTCCGCAGAAAAAGAGCTTCGATATGAGCGAGGAAAGAACTCGGACTTAAAGCAACATAATAGCTTACTTCAGGAAGAAAGCCTTAAGGTAATTCCAGTGGGGATATCCTTCATTTAAGGGTCTCAACTGCTCACCTGACCCCAGGAATGAAGGAATCTAACTTCTGCAACTTGGTAATTCATGATTGAGTCCCCAGATGGGTAGACAGCATCAGCGATCTGGTAGCTGCATCCTTCAACTTCTCTTTACCAAGTAGGTGCACACTTCAGTTGTTTCTCTACTGCTAAAAGGTCATATGTGCTGTAAATGTGAAAAACTTTGAAGTTTTTTGAAATCATTACCTAGGACATTTAGCACTTAATAATTTCGATGACCTGAACCAAATCTCTAGTAGCAATTCCCTGGTTCTCTCTCTGGACATATTTATTCCTAGTAGGTGCATTCATTTTTTAAAAGATTATTTTTGTATGGACCATTTAAAATGTCTTTCTTGAATTCGTTACAGTATTGTTTCTATTTTATGTTTTGGTTTTTTGACCCCAAGGCATGTAGGATCTTAGCTCCTCGACCAGAGATCGAACCTGTACTCCCCACGTTGGAAGGCAAAGTCTTAACCACTGGACCTGCAGGGAAGTCCCTAGGTGCATTCATTATTACTGGTTGAATCAAAAATCAACTGCCCCAAGGTACAAACCATGAGAAAGCAAAATTGTTCTTCTTGACATGAGTGTATCAAAAAGTTAGAGGAACACCCCCCAAACTCGCTTCTTTTACAATAATCTGTATAGAACTACGACCCACAGATTCATCTAAATGTTATGAACTACAAAATGTTCAGACTAAACCACCATGTAAAATGTCATTTTCTTTTAATTATGGTTCAATTCTGTAAACATATATTAGGGACCTAGTTTCTATAAGCCCCTATTTAAGATTCTGGAGTTCAACATTCAACAAATATTTATTGAGCATCAGTCTTAACACAAGGCAGGCCATCTCGTCAATACTGAGGATTTAATGATAGGCAAAATGGACACAATTCTTATCCCCTGGTGCAGGGGTCAGCAAACTTTGGCCTATAGGTAAACTCCATAGGCAGGATTTGACTTGCCTTTATTTCTGTGAATAAAGTTTTATTGGCACACAGCCATACCTGTTCTTTCACATATTACTGATGGCTGCCTTTGCACTACAACAGCGGATATGAGTAGTTCTGACAAGAGACCATGTGGCCCACAGAGGCTAAAACATTTACTGTCTGGTCCTTTATATGAAAAGCTTGCCACCCTGGTATGGCAGGATCAATGACCTTATTTAAAAAGTGACATAAAAATGGATTAAGAAAGGTCCCTACTTTTTAGGAGCTCACAGTCTAGTAGGGGAGATATAGAGGAAAACAAATAGTCATTTATCTCAAACTTCTAGGAAAGCCCTTCTAGAGAAGTCCAGAATTCCAGGATTCTTTGGATACACTTCTTCTCTACCCTCTGCGTTCACAGTTTTTTGAATATTAAATATCATATTCTCTCAAGCCTTTGTAGTTTTAAATTAAATTTCAAACCTTTCTCACATTTCAAGACACCTTTTACCTTTCCCTTCAAACACCTCTCTTAGATCATTTTAATTGTCCACTCTGACTACATCTTTGTCAAGGTACAATGACCAGAACAACAGATCATAACATCTTAAATATGGTTGGCACTCTATAAATATCAGTATTTGTTGATTAATGAACAAGTCCTTCAAGGATGGGTAAATGATAACTTGATAAAAGCAGAAGGTATTTTTTGTTGTTTTGAATCTCGTTCATGGTAGGATAAAATTTTGGCCATTTCATTGATGAGACTTCGGTCTTTGGGCTGATGCCTTAGGTCAGGCACCTAAGCAGAGTTATATGCAATAGCCAGCTACCTTATAATGACAGCTTGTCCACTTTATCTATTATAAACCTCCCAGTCCTGAAGGGTCAGCATTTTATAGATGGGAAAATTGTTCAAGGTGACAAAGCTGACAAATTGCGGAGTCAGAATTTAGTACCAGGCCTATTTCTGTCTTTCCCTCTCTTCAATTTGGGGCACTTTGAAAACTCAGCTTTGCAAACTTAGAACTTTAAAAATCCACTGAGAGATGTTTGAACTCTGGGCCTCTGGCTAATATTAGGCATACTTATAAGACTGGCTAAGGAACCAGAATGCAAATGTGTTGCTTTTAAACCATTTTATTGGGAAATGTACCACTCAGAAGGCTTCCCCAGTGGCTCAGAAATAAAGAATCTGCCTGCAATGCAGGAGACATGGGTTCGATCCCTGGGTCAGGAAGAGCCCCTGGAGAAGGGAGTGGCAACCCACTCCAGTATTCTTGCCAGGAGAGTTCTATGGACAGAGGAGACTGGCGGGCTATAGTCCACGGGGTCGCAAAGGGTCGGACATGACTGAAGCAACTGAGCACACACACACACATACCACTCAGAAAGTACGGTTCAGTTTATGTTTTTAAAAGAACACTGGCTGCAGTGCGGATAACAGATGAGAAGGGACTAAAAATGGAGGTGGTGCAACCAGTGCTGTTGCCATGGTCCAGGCTGGAGATGATGATCTAGCAGAGGTGGTGACGCAAATGGCGAAAATGGACACGAGATGTGTTGTAGGCATAGAGTGATAGCACGTGCTGAATAGACTTACGACGGCGGAAAAGGAAGCCTCAAGGGTGACTCTCAGGTCAGTAGCCTGAACAAAAGTGTGGGTGGTGGCATCCCTTGCTGAAATCAGGAAGACTAAGAGAAGGACAGTTTTGGCGATATGGACAGAATCCAGGTGTTCCATTTTGGCATATATTGGCATAAACGTGGTATTTTTAAATCATGAGAATGAATCTAGAGAGGGAATGCGTCACTTTCAAGGCAGGCCTAGAACAACCCACTAATATTTAGAAGTTGAGTTCACTCGAATAGTCTAAGAAGAAACCAAGAAGCAACAGCAGTGGTGAATGAAAACCAGGAGAGGTGGGTATCACAGACTAGGAGAGGAGAACTTTCTGAGATGGAGGAAGGAACTGCTACTAACAGGTCAGTTGCCCAAGGGACTTAAATTCTGGCAGTGGGAAAGGCAGTACTGCCCCTGGCAAAAATAGCTTCATGAAGTAGTGGGATTGAAAGCCAGTAGACTGGGGGAGGAAAAAAAGGATGGAAACTATTTAGACCACGCATGTACAGAAACTCTTAGGAAAATTCCTTTGTCAAGCTGCCAGCAGCTCCACAGAGGTAACCAGCCACATGACACTGGTATTTGTCAGCTCTTGAGAGAGACTACATTTCTTTGAAAGCTGCTTATTCTGGCTCACATCCACATTCATCCCATGCTTATTTTTGTCACTTGTCCTTATTACCCACCTCTAGATCAAAATTGAACTCAAGCAGACCCAGGAAAAGTTATCAGACAGCTCAAAGATGTGCTGTTCACTTACGGCTGACTGGAAGCACTGTCAGCAGAAAATCAGGGAACTGGAGCTGGAAGTACTTAAACAGGCTCAGAGCATTAAATCACAGAACAACCTGCAGGAAATGCTGGCTCAGGAGAAATCTAAAGTTGCTGATGCAGAAGACAAGGTAATTATCCTCACACTTAATAAATATCATGCCCTGGATACTGCTACTGAAATTCTGTTTCCCTGAGGATTTTAAGAAATAGATACAGGGCAAACGATAAAATTCTAGGATTGTTTTACTCTTCTATGCTTTCCTCTTTTGATGTCACCTGTTCCTACAGTTCCAGTAAATCTGAGATTAAATAACTTTCATTATATACTTTCAAATTTTAAAGGATTTAGTCTCCTGTCACTTGGATTGTCTATTTGATTTTTAGTTTGTAATTTTTGGAGGGATAGGTGTTAAGAAATGAATCCTTTTGAAATGTTGCCCCTGCATTTTAGCCTGCTGAACCCCAGGTGGCAGTAGTGTGTAACATGCGCACATTTTCTTCGTGGGTTTGTCTGAGAGTCAAATCTTATGTAAAAAATAAATCATTTCATCAAACCACATAAATGTAAAGCAAACATCAAAATTAGATGATAGCAATCTGTCTTAAACTCAAAAACTCAATGTTGAGCTAAAGAAGCCAGCACAAAAGAGTTCATACTATGTAATTTCATTTATATGAGGTTTAAGAATAGACAAAACTA
>NW_011495044.1:2208856-2217753 GCF_000754665.1 Bison bison bison | reverse complement strand
GGACATCACTTTCACTTTTCTCTTTCATGCATTGGAAAAGGAAATGGCAACCCACTCCAGTGTTCTTGCCTGGAGAATCCCAGTACGGGGGAGCCTGATGGGCTGCCGTCCATGGGGTTGCACAGAGTCGGACACAACTGAAGCAACTTAGCAGCAGCAGCAGCAGCATCAAGCTATGGTGATAGAATAGTGGATATCCTTATGAGGGGGACATGAGGGAATTGTCTATGGTGCTGGAAGTATTCTTTATCTTGGTCTGGAAGTGGTGGTTATGTAAGTAAAACTTCACTGAGTATGTGCAAGTTGTGGGCATATTGTCATATGTATGTTATTATTCCATTAAAAAAGTAACTGGCAAAATTGATAAAGATCAGTAAAATTTTAAAATTTAGACAATATAAATATTGGTACTGGATTTTGTGCAACAGGATCGCATATTCTGACTGCAGTTGGAAGAGTAAACTAGTATAGACACTTCAGAAAGCAATTTGGCATTAGTATCTAGTTAAGTTAAAGATGTATATATACCATACAACCAACCCAACACTTCTACTACTAGGCATAAAAACTAGGGAAATTCTACTGCATTCTGCTGCACACGTGTATCAGGATGCAAGATGCATGCTCAGTCACTTCAGTCATGTCCGACTCTGCAATTCCATGGACTGTAGTAGCCCTCTTGGTTCTTCTGTCCATGGGATTTTCCAGGCAAAAATACTGGAGTGGGTTACCATTTCCTCCTCCAGGGGATCTTCCTGACCCAGGGATCGAACCCAAGTCTCCTGTGTCTCCTGCATTGCAGGCAGATTCTTTACCACTGAGTCACCTGGGAAGCCCCAGTATTTGTTTATATAAACATAAATCAATTTCTAGAGGGGTGGACAAGAAACTAATACCAGTGATTACCTGTTTGGTGGAGGAAAACTGGAAAGAAGACAATATAAGAATGGAAAGGAGATTTTGTAGCTTAGTTTACCCACACACACTAAATTATGTGAACGTACTGTGTATTGCAACAATTAAGTAATTTAATTTTAAAATTAAATCTTGTCACACTCTTCAGATGAGATTTTTATGTTAGTACTACTGTTTGCTATCTATATGGTATTTCCCTAATTGGAAAATAAGTCACACTTAAAGTTTTATGTGTAAACTCTTTTCATTTAAGATTTTGGATCTGCAGCAGAAATTAGAACATGCTCATAAAGTCAATCTGACAGACATTTGTATTTTGGAGAAGACGCAATTAGAGGAAAGGATAAAAGAAGCAATAGAAAATGAAGCTAAAATAAAGCAACAATATCAGGAAGAACAACAGAAGAGGTAAGAGGAGCAAAGATGTCACTTTTCTGTGGGTAACCACTCCCGAGTTTACGAGCAGTGTCAGTTTACCGCTGCGTTTCCTCTGCGTCCCCACTGAAGTAAACTCAGTTACAAAACCGCATGTGTACATGTGTGGGTACGTGCCAAGTGGCGACCCTCGGGACCATAGCCTGCCAGGCTCCTCTGTCCATGGGATTCTCTAGGCAAGAATACTGGAGTGGGTTGCCATGCCCTCCTCCAGGGCATCTTCCCAACCCAGGGATTGAACCAGTATCTCTTACATCTCCTGCTTTGGTAGGTGGGTTCTTTACCACTAGCACCATCTGGGAAGCCCCACATCTATACGTGGTGATATATATGTATGTGTGTGTATGTGTGTGTGTATAAATATACATATATATGTATATACACATATACATACATAATATATGTATATATCACTATATTCTGATTGTTTATTTTCTTGCTTGCCTTTCATCCTAGAGTGTGGAATTTTCAAGGGCAGGCATTATGTCTTGTTCTGGAACATGCTTGGCGCACCAGTAAATCTTCTTGAATGAACGGATGGCCTATGAAATATGATCCCCTGGGATCTGCTTTTCTAATTCTTAACACGATTGGCACAAAAATGCAGACTAGAATGCGGTTGCTGTTTTGTATTTATCAGCTGATTTTCTCTAAAGAAGATCCAAGTACTTTATAGGCATCTTAATCATTAACGAGCTGATAGTAGTTAGCAGCTGTCATGTTTTTTTCTAGAAGAGTTTTGATTATTATTAGGATTCTTACTAAAATGATCTTATATACCCTAAACTTCAAGTCATGGGCATATTGTCATATGTATGTTACTACTCCATAAAAAATGTAGCTGGCAAAATTGATAAAGATTAGTAAAATTTTAAAATTTAGACAGTATAAATATTGGCACTTCGGTGGCACTCAGAACATGTGTCTTAAGAAACTACTTAGTAGTTTTAACTACTGAAAAGATATATAGCCATTCCCATAAATTGTTAAGCCTCAGAAGCTTTACTTTCAACTCTAATTGAAACCTCTAGTATAGGACTTCCCTGGAGGTACAATAGTTAAGACTCCATGTTTCCACTGCAGGGGTTGCAGGTTCGATCTCTGGTCTGGGAACGAAGATCCCACATGCTGTGCCTCAGCACAGTCAGAAAAGAAAAGAAACCCCTAGCGTAGAGCCCAACACTCAGTAGGTGCTTAGCAAATATGTTGATCTGAATGTTTGAGTAAATAGTGAATTCACTCAGGTCTCACTGCCGCTTCTACCAAGATGACACCCTTCTCCTGTTTTAATACAGCTAGTTCCTGAATAAACTACAGTAAGTATACCTTTTAAAGCACTGCTCACAAAGTTAGAGAAAGCCCTAGGGCAGACATACAATGAGGCAAAACAAAAATAATGAATGGCAAACCAACTTCTAAAGGACAAATAGCACTAGGAGCTCCAGGTTCAAGAGAGCCCGAGGGAGCTGTCACCAGGTGCGTGCTCCCTCGCTCAGCCACGTCTGACTCTTCGAGACCCTGTGAACCGCAGCCCGCCCAGCTCCTCTGCCCGTAGAACTTTCCAGGCAAGAATACTGGCGTGGGTTGCCATTTCCTACTCCAGGGAATCTTCTTGACCCAGGGATTGAACCTTCCTCTCTTGGGTCTCCTGCATTGGTAAATGGATTTTTTTTTACTGCTATGCCACCTGGGAAGCCCTATAAAACACATATAGTTTACAGTAATTTTAAAATTTCTCTTTGACACATACTGCTTAAATAAAAATATGTTTAATATCCAAATATTGTGCTTTTCCATCTGTTCTTCTGTTATGGATTTATGGTTTCATAATATTACATGGTTGTATAGCATTTTGTTACACAGCTATATCATAATTTGTATAAAATATTTTTAAACTTTTTGCTGATATAAAATATTTTGTAATTAATATCCTGACACATGGGGCTTCCCTGGTGGCTCAACAGTAAAGGATCCACCTGCCAGTGCAGGAGATGTGAGTTAGATCCCTGGGTCAGGAAGATCTCATGGAGAAATGGCAGCCCACTCCAGTCTTGCCTGGGAAATCCCTTTGACGGAGGAGTGGGCTACAGTCCACGGGGTCACAAAGAGTCAGACACATCTCAGTGACTTCACCACCACCACCACCATGCTGACACATAAGACTTTGCAACTATAACGAAGTATGAGAAGGGTTATACTAAAGGAGATTTAGTATGCTCTGGTAACACATAGCAGGGACACCTAATTTGGTCCAGGAAGCTCAAGAAAGCCTTCCTCAAAGAAAACTATGCAAGTTGAAAGTAAAGTAGTTGTTATGGGAAAGCTAAGTAGAAAATACCAGGTAAAGGAAGACCTGGAAGAGGAGGCTAGGGACAAGGTTGGAGTTGCAGGGGATTAATAAATGTGGAGGATGACTTGTTTTGGGAAGTGAAAAATCTTCATTTTGCCTGGAACAAAATGTTTGGGGGGTAGAGGAAGTGGAAGAAAATGGAGCTAGAAAGGTAAGTTAGCTCACAAGTCATATTAAAGAATTTGGGGGAATTCCCTGGTGGTCCAATGGTTAGAACTCCATGCTTTCACTGCCAAGGAACCCAGGTTCAATCCCTGGTTGGAGAACTCAGTTCAGTTCAGTTCAATTGCTTAGTCATGTCCGATTCTTTGTGACCCCATGAATCGCATCACGCCAGGCCTCCCTGTCCATCACCAACTCCCGGAGTTCACTCCAACTCCCATCCATTGAGTTGGTGATGCCATCCAGCCATCTCATCCTCTGTCGTCCCCTTCTCCTCCTGCCCCCAATCCCTCCCAGCATCAGAGTCTTTTCCAATGAGTCAACTCTTCGCATGAGGTGGCCAAAGTATTGGAGTTTCAGCTTCAGCATCATTCCTCCAAAGAAATCCCAGGGCTGATCTCCTTCACAATGGACTGGTTGGATCTCCTTGCAGTCCAAGGGACTCTCAAGAGTCTTCTCCAACACCACAGTTCAAAAGCATCAATTCTTCAGCACTCAGCTTTCCTTATAGTCCAACTCTCGCATCCATACACGACTACTGGGAAAACCATAGCCATGACTATCCAGACCTTTGTTGGCAAGGTAATGTCTCTGTTTTTAATATGCTGTCTAGGTTGGTCATAACTTTCCTTCCAAGGAGTAAGCGTCTTTTAATTTCATGGCTGCAGTCACCATCTGCAGTGATTTTGGAGCCCAAAAAAATAAAGTCTGACACTGTTTCCACTGTTTCCCCATCTATTTCCCATGAAGTGATGGGACCAGATGCCATGATCTTCGTTTTCTGAATGTTGAGCTTTAAGCCAACTTTTTCACTCTCCACTTTGACTTTCGTCAAGAGGCTTTTTAGTTCCTCTTCACTTTCTGCCATAAGGGTGGTGTCATCTGCATATCTGAGGTTATTGATATTTCTCCCGGCAATCTTGATTCCAGCTTGTGCTTCTTCCAGCCCAGCGTTTCTCATGATGTACTCTGCATAGAAGTTAAATAAGCAGGGTGACAGTATACAGCCTTGACAGACTCCTTTTCCTATTTGGAACCAGTCTGTTGTTCCATGTCCAGTTCTAACTGTTGCTTCCTGACCTGCATACAGGTTTCTCAAGAGGCAGGTCAGGTGGTCTGGGATTCCCATCTCTTTCAGAATTTTCCACAGTTTCTTGTGATCCACACAGTCAAAGGCTTTGGCATAGTCAATAAAGCAGAAATAGATGTTTTTCTGGAACTCTCTTGCTTTTTCCATGATCCAGCGGATGTTGGCAATTTGATCTCTGGTTCCTCTGCCTTTTCTAAAACCAGCTTGAACATCAGGAAGTTCACAGTTCACGTATTGCTGAAGCCTGGCTTGGAGAATTTTGAGCATTACTTTACTAGCGTGTGAGATGAGTGCACTTAGATCCCACAAGTCCAAAAAAGAATTTGGACTTTTTCTTAAGAGTAAAGGAGAACGTTACAGCAGTGTTAACACATGTGCATTAGTATCAAGTGTTTGTAACTGATAGCCCTTTATTAAAGCAAGGAGATGAAGGGATTCCACTCATAAAACAGTGTGGACAAGCAGAAGGACTATAGAATTCAGAATTAGATCCCTACCTCCATCTTGCTGTAGCTGTGCAACCTGGAGCAAGTTAATTAAGCCTCTCAGTGCCACAGCTTCCTCGGTGGTGGTGTTGTTCAGTCACTAAGTTGTGTCCTACTCTTTGTGACCCCATGGAGTGCAGCATACCAGGCCTCCCTGTCAGTTCACTATCTTCTGGAGTTTGCCCAAGTTCATGTCCATTGAGTTGGTGATGCTATCCAGCCTTCTCATCCTGTGCCGCCCTCTTCTCCTTTTTGCCTTCAGTCTCTCCTAGCATCAGGGTCTTTTCCAATGAGTTGGTTGGCGAGTTCCCTTCCTCTGTGAAATAAGGACAATTATTTCTTCTTAGGGTAGTTTTTGAAAAAGAGAAAACTAAGAAAAGCTTCCATCACAAAGGAGATTGCTTTGATGTTGGCCCATTATGGACCGCTACTTTATCTCACTGAACAAAAAAATTCCCCTATGCCCAGTCTAACAATTTTAGGTCAAAGAGTTTCTTTTGCAAAGCTTTGCAATTCAAAGTGTGATTTAATATACATTAATTGCCTTAAGGAAACTCCTAGACCAGAATTTGAATGAGCTACAGACGCAAGTGAAAATCTTACAGGAAAAAGAGAGTCTATTGGAAATGACCAGTGTTCAGCAACAAATCAAACTTCAGCAACAAAAGGCCCAACTTGAAGAACTGGAAAATGAAAAAAGAAAATCTGATGAGGTAAGAAGACAAATAGGTATGCTTCTGCTTTCGTGTTCCCTTAGACCTAATAAGTAATAGTTAATAAGAGCTAATAATTCTTGAATGCCTAGCACTTTACCCATTAAGTTTAGTTAGGATTCAGACAGGGAAGCAGAATCTACTCTAGATATTTCAAGCAAGAAGGAATTTAACACAGGGAATAACATGCTTACGAAACTGTTGGAAGGGAGAGGTAGGGGTGAGTAGGTCAGCAAGAACTGTTGCTAGCTTTCAGTAAATCCAGAAGTTCAGAAACCGCAGGGAAACCAACCCTTGTAGGAGATTAGCAGGAACTCTCCCAAAGCCCTTTCAAAAGTTTCCCTCTTTCATCTACCTGATAGTGTTACCAGAAACTGGATTTGCCTCTTGGTGGGTGTCAAGCCAAGAGACACAGCCAAGTCAATAGATCAGGAGAAGAAAGGATTTATTTGCAGCAAGTGAAAACACCAGGGATCTTTCCCAAAGCAGTGTCTCCTCAAACAGCAAAATTGGGGAAGTTTTAAGCTAAGGATACATGGGTATTTATGAAGGAGCTTGAGCAAAGGAGAATTCAGCATAGAATTGGGGCAAAGGTCCAGAGTCCAGGCTTTAGTTGATAGAAGTCATGAGGGTCAACATCATCCTTCTGTCCTCCACCTAAGCGGGGCCTTAGTTCCTGCTGAACTCAAAGACATGGATCAGATTGCTATGTATTTCCCTTGAGGAGGAACTAGGGCTAATTTTACCACTGAACTATTGTTTCTTGACTGCTTTTGCTTTTTCTTGCACTTCTTCACTTCCCTTAAAATCATTAACTACTGAGACCTGTTCAGGGACAAGCATTGTGGCCAGGTTTAGATCACAAAATGGAGTAAGCCAAAACTGTCTTCTCTTATGTCAAGAAATGATGCCTGGTTCTTTCTCTGGAGACTCCCTACCCTGTCTGCTTACAGTAGCACCAGAGGAGCATGGTGGCTCTTCTGTGCTTTCCCCCACGCTTTCCAAACTGTGTGCATGTGCCTCTGATTTGCAGAAACCAAACTGAAACCCTGCTGTCAATGGAGTTTGGGAAATGTCATTTTCAGACTTGCAATCTTGCAGCACAGGGGAGAGCTTAGAAAAGTAAGGGTCCTGGTGAGCAGTGTCACAGTCTACTTTGTATAAGCAGCTTCCATCCAAACCCTTTCACCCATATTCAACTTTATAAACTACAAGAATAGTATGCTTCCACTGAGTAGAATGCGCTGTCACTCATGCAAATGAAGGTGAAACAGCACAACTCGGACTGGGGCTTGAACCCGTTGTCTTCATTGAGATCACACATGTGTTCTCAGGACTTAATGAAACTCAGGTTCTTCTGTCTTGTCTCAGAAAGAATTCAGTGAGAGACAAAGTGATAGGTAAGAAGTGGATTTACTTAGATACACATTCCATAGGTAGACTGTGGTCTGACTTAAAAGGCCAGAGTGGCTCTGAAAGAAAGACACTCCACAGGCAGAGTATGGACCATCTCAGAAGGCAAGAAGGCCAGAACTATGGCATAGTTAGTTTCTATGGACTGAGTAATTGCATTGTAGGGGACTGGAATGCAAAAGTAGGAAGTCAAGAAACACCTGGAGTAAAAGGCAAATTCGGCCATGGAATACAGAATGAAGCAGGGCAAAGACTAATAGAGTTTTGCCAAGAAAATGCACTGGTCATAGCAAACACCCTCTTTCAACAACACAAGAAAAGACTCTGCACATGGACATCACCAGATGGCCAACACCGAAATCAGATTGATTGTGTTCTTTGCAGCCAAAGATGGAGAAGCCCTATACAGTCAGAAAAAACAAGACCAGGAGCTGACTGTGGCTCAGATCATGAACTCCTTATTACCGATTTCAGACTTAAATTGAAGAAAGTAGGGAAAATCACTAGACCATTCAGGTATGACCTAAATCAAATCCCTTATGATTATACAGTGGAAGTGAGAAATAGATTTAAAGGCCTAGATCTGATAGATAGAGTGCCTGATGAACTATGGAATGAAGTTCGTGACATTGTACAGGAGACAGGGATCAAGACCATCCCCGTGGAAAAGAAATGCAAAAAAGCGAACTGGCTGTCTGGGAAGGCCTTACAAATAGCTGTGAAAAGAAGAGAAGCGAAAAGCAAAGGAGAAAAGGAAAGACATAAGCATCTGAATGCAGAGTTCCAAAGAATGGCAAGAAGAGATAGGAAAGCCTTCCTCAGTGATCAATGCAAAGAAATAGAGGAAAACAACAGAATGGGAAAGACTAGAGATCTCTTCAAGAAAATTAGAGATACCAAGGGAACAGTTCATGCAAAGATGGGCTCGATAAAGGACAGAAATGGTATGGACCTAACAGAAGCAGAAGATATTAAGAAGAGGTGGCAAGAATACGTACAAAAAAGATCTTCACGACCCAGATGATCACGATGGTGTGATCACTGACCTAGAGCCAGACATCCTGGAATGTGAAGTCCAGTGGGCCTTAAAAAGCATCACTACAAACAAAGCTAGTGGAGGTGATGGAATTCCAGTTGAGCTATTTCAAATCCTGAAAGATGATGCTGTGAAAGTGCTGCACTCAATATGCCAGCAAATTTGGAAAACTCAGCAGTGGCCAAAGAACTGGAAAAGGTCAGTTTTCATTCCAATCCCAAAGAAAGGCAGTGCCAAAGAATGCTCAAACTACCGCACAATTGCACTCATCTCACATACTAGTAAAGTAATGCTCAAA
>NW_011495044.1:2208085-2208436 GCF_000754665.1 Bison bison bison | reverse complement strand
TTATGGCAGAAAGTGAAGAGGAACTAAAAAGCCTCTTGATGAAAGTCAAAGTGGAGAGTGAAAAAGTTGGCTTAAAGCTCAACATTCAGAAAACAAAGATCATGGCATCTGGTCCCATCACTTCATGGGAAATAGATGGGGAAACAGTGGAAACAGTGTCAGACTTTATTTTTTGGGGCTCCAAAATCACCGCAGATAGTGATTGCAGCCATGAAATTAAAAGACGCTTACTCCTTGGAAGGAAAGTTATGACCAACCTAGACAGCATATTCAAAAGCAGAGACATGACTTTGCCAACAAAGGTCCATCTAGTCAAGGCTATGGTTTTTCCAGTGGTCATGTATGGATGCT
>NW_011495044.1:2197799-2207985 GCF_000754665.1 Bison bison bison | reverse complement strand
GCCAGTCCATTGTGAAGGAGATCAGCCCTGGGATTTCTTTGGAAGGAATGATGCTGAAGCTGACACTCCAGTACTTTGGCCACCTCATGAGAAGAGCTGACTCATTGGAAAAGACTCTGATGCTGGGAGGGATTGAGGGCAGGACGACAGAGGATGAGATGGCTGGATGGCATCACTGACTCAATGGACTTGAGTCTGAGTGAACTCTGGGAGTTTGTGATGGACAGGGAGGCCTGGCATGCTGCGATTCATGGGGTTGCAAAGAGTCAGACATGACGGAGTGACTGAACTGAACTGAATGATGGGAAGATGAGTCCAACCATTTTGGAGAAGGGGCAGAATTGGGCCATACCCACTGACCCCTTTTTGCCTTTTATGGTTGGCCTTGGAATGGTCTGGCACCTGTGGGTGTATCACTTACCTAATTACAGTGAGCATATAATGAGGCTCAAGGCCTAGTGGAAATTAAATCTTCTGCCATCTTGACCCTAATCGTTTCAACCAGTTTTTTCATATCTTCAACAGTTATGTCATTCTTTTAAAGGTTGTGCCCTGCTTCCTGTTTCACTGATACACTTAACTTCTGAAAGTCCCAGTAGTATCCGTGGTCATTTTTGGATAATGTAGTTGCTACTTCTTCAGTCTCAATCCACATGGATGTACTAACTTTAAAAACTTAATTATAAATTAACTACCAATAATACAATAAATTAACTACCAATAAACATGTTTTGGGATATAGGTTTGAAAAGCCATTCCCATTCCAGCTCTTGGTTTCTTTCCCATATTCTGGCTCCGAAAGAGACCACAGCATATTTCAATCACTGGTTGAAGGTTTAGACATCATCTTATAGGACAACACAGGACCTCAGAAGATGTTGTCACCTGGTCGGCATCATACCTACATCTTCCATAGGTCTTTCCACTGTTTTGCAGTTTTTGAGTTTTTTTTCCCCGGATAGTAGGATATATGATGAGAGCAATGACTGAGACTTTGTTTCACTTCTCTTACCTTAAAATGATTTTCTTGTTCAGGAACTATGCTGAGTAGTAGTATATCATGACAGGAAATAAAGAATTTAGAAAGCCCACAGATGGTAGTCCTGGCAAAAGCACTGTGGACAGAGAAAGAAAATCCCTGTCTAAAATGAGTGTCCCTTTCACTGAGGACAAATTGTTGTTCTCTCCGTGGTGGAAGAGGTCCAGTATAATAAACCTACTATCCGTTGACTGTCTCCACCACCCCCCCCCTCCCCACAGTGGATGGTCCCATATCAATAGCTCAACACTGATCTTTGCTTTTGGCAAGTTGAGTAGATTAGCCTTGGTAACCCCTTGTCCACTTTGTACATGAGCCGAAATGAGTGAGCACATAAAGGATAGAAAAAGAGGCTAAGTGACATCTACAGAATGTACTGGTTTTTTTCCACTTGATTACTGAGGGCCACCTCTTCTGTAGAAGCCCTCTGCTGTGGAAAAGCACATGAGGCACAATATGTTCACACTCTAGGCTTGTGCTGTCTAATATTGTGTCAACTAGCCACCGTGGCTATCTAAATTTAAATTAAAAATTTAGTTCCTGAGACATACTAGGCACGTTTCATGTGCTCAGTAGCTGCATACAGCTAGTGACCACCCTGCTGGAGAGTGCAGGCACGGAACATTTCCACTGGTAGGACACATTTCATCAATCTTCCAATATTATTCTTTCCAAATCCCTGATCATCTGGCCAAACTATTAGAAACTTTCTGTGAGTTAGCATCGGTCCCTGCCTCTGGACGCCTCTCTTTCCAGGCAAAGTGAACACAGACTTTGCCCACTGAGATTTCCCTTCCCACTGGTCTGAAGGACCACCCCTCAGTTGGGGCTATCATACCACAGCAGCCCTATTTCAACTGGTTGCCATATTTTGTACAGAATCATAAGTACATCAGGCCCAAATTACTCTTTCTTGGCCAACTGGTAATACATAACTCCCCTTGAGGCCATGGGTTTGGGTTGAGAGAGGTGGTGATACAATAGAAGTAAGTATCACCTGCTCATGCAGCTTGCTCAGTATTTTCCATAGCATTTCTGTTTGAGGACAGAGTACTACTGCCCATGCCCAACTCAATGCTCAGTAGATAATAGAACACCTCGTTTCAGGAAGGGCAGCTCAGGTTACTCGACCCTTTCTTTCTTGTGGCCAACCATGAGAGGTGATTGAGAGGAGAGATGACTCTCCTCCCAAATCCTAAGATTAAACTAAAGCTTTCCAGAGGCTCTGTGTTGTTTCCTCATCTGCCACAGAAACTTGGGGCATATTTGGGTCTGCTGGATCATAAAGCCCAAATGGCAGAGCAGTTTGCACCACAGCCTGGCACAGCGCGGCTCTTTGTCTTGCTTTGGGCACCACTAAAACCTGACAGCCTTGGTGGTTGCTTGATAAATGGGCTGAAGGAACAAAGGTGGTATAAGCTGACTCTAGACTCAGAAGAGGCTTTCTAAGAACCTGGCCTCTTCTATCATCAATAGCCCTCATGCCTCAGGTTGGAAAGCCAGCAAGGAGAATCTGCTCTTCCATATTGTCTAGGCTGACTGCACACTCAAGAACTGGGAAATTCACAAACTGAGGAGCTTCACAGACCCACTAGATCCGTTGTGAAACCTATATTGAGCCAATGAGTCTCTGCAAACACACTCTAAAACACTCTGTTTGTTCAAACTCCCGTTTCCCCCCTTACTTCCTCAAGTCCCCACTCTGAATTCTGAACCTCAGTTGCATTTTGGGTTCCATGGTGCTAGTGCTGACTCAGAACCACTGGACTGTATGTAGTTCCCCCCAAATCTACATAATCCCCTTTCTCCAATTCCCTGTCACCTGGGTAAAAGGCCGCAGATCCCTTTGGGAAAGGCTCAGGAGAAGATCACATGCTTGTGGCAGTGTCACACACCAGGTTCTTCCTGAAGAAAACCTGGCTAAAGGACCCTGGGTCTGAACTGGCTCTGGTCTGAGGACTGAGTAAGAGGCCATTACTCTCTGTTGTTGTCATTCAAATTAGACCTCTGTTCACCAGACCCAGGTGTGTTTATTTATTTAAAAATACAACGCAAGTAAAACTTTAATAGGCTGTTCGTGTATTTTAGTTCTGTAATCATTGTGATCAGTTAACTACAACCAGTGATTGCTACGAGTCTAGCCATTTGGTTTTATCTCCGGCCCTATTGTCTCATCACAGTACTAATGCCCACCTTGTATTGGGGATTAAGCATTGTGCTTGACTTTTGACACTCTGCAGTAGCATCACCCCCCATCATAAAATCAGGGCTCAATTCCAATGTTTGCATCTCTCACCATCATCCTCACAGGAGAGCGTTATGGAGCATTTCAAGGAATCTGGTGCTCACCAGTGTATTTGGCAAAGCCTTTGTGAAAGGAATGTCCTCTGAGTCACATGAGGATCATGATGAGTTGGGTGAGCAGGTTACCTATGGTAAATCTACTCCAAACTTCCTATCTACTTAAGACTCTAGATTCTTTCCTCTTAATATGGCGTTTGAATATCATTTAACCCTGGTCACTGTAGAGTCCAACTTTCAGTCCACCAACCAAGCAAACTATTAAAGTCACTTTAGATATTTAAATTAACACATTAAACCTTGAATCTCTGTAAGTGTATCCATCAGGTCAGTAAATACAGCCTATTCAACATTATATTCCTTTCTCCCTAGTATAAACACCCTTGGAATACAGTCCTATGTATATTCCTCAGGTTTCTGCCAATTTAACATCATAAAATCTTTCTACTCTTTCAGTATGTCAGTCCTCCTAGGTCAGTGACTATACTCAACTTCTTTTCCCCATGATGTGCTGGGACCTGACTCTCACTGTGGGATTCGAGGCAGAGACAAGCAGTGGCAGTGGGATAGGGGTGGCTCTGAAGAACAGCGGGTATCATTGCACAGGTAGATGCCCCAGGCGGAGTCAGCAGAGTCCTGGAGACAAGGGTGCTTAATCTCCTGAGACAGTAGGACTGCTTATGCTGATAAGAGGGGCTCAGGAGGGTTTTGAGGCCCAGGGTGCTCAAGGTTATTGGGATCCTGTCAGATGTTCTTGTTCCCAGTTCTCAGATTTCCATGTTTTCCAAATAAAACTCTATTTTTCATATAAGAGATCTAGCAAGGCTATGAAGTCAACTTGTGCTTGCAGTTCTGCAACCTACTTGATGAAATTTGGATTTGGATTTTGGATATATTGACCTGCTGCCTACATGAAGGAAGTGCCCTGGGTTTCTGAGTGTGCCTTGTTCCAGTAATCAAACTCTGCATTGGCCATTTTCTCCTCTAGGGCTCATTAACTTGGTCAGATGTAGCTAAGCACCCCACACATCTTAGGGTTGTCAGACTTTTTATATAGGCTTACACAACTGCAGGAATCACAAGTCAGGAAAAGGAGCTACGAGCTTTCAGAAATTCTGGAGGCACAAAAATCACAGGAAGCTACTATGGTTTCTGTAAGCCTTTTTTAGTAGAAAGGCTTTGCCCATTTACATTCTCTCAAACATCACACCTTTCTTCACCAGTGTATTCTCATTTTTTAAAATGTTTTTCAGCATCTCAAGAGCAACCAGAAATTGTCAAACAAGCTGTCTGTGTTGCAGCAGGAGAAGAAAGCTCTATGTGAAGAAAATGAGCACCTTTTGAAGCAGTTTGATCTCCATGTGAGGTAAACAAAAATAAGTTCCCCTTAGAAGAAGACTGTGTAGAGTAAAGCTCATTCTTAGAGAGCCAGCTCCCGAGATCAGCAGGGGATGCTCGCCGAGGTGACTTTTCACCAACACCATTGTCCTTCCTTCCCAGAAGTTCTACCTACCGGGCTTTTTCTAGGGTGGTATGGGGCCTTATTTCTTCTCAAGAACTGGAGGGGAAAGGCAATTGCTATTTCTTGAGCTCTAGTGGTATCTAACATCTTGCTTTTCCCCAAATACATCCCTCTGACTTGCCTTCAGGCTTTTCCCCCTCACACGCTGTCCTCAGTCTGAACCATGCTCTTCCATTTCAACTCTTCCTTCTCAGACAAGCCTTCCTTGACGCCTTCAGCCTGGGCTGGATGAGGTGCTCACTCTCTGTGTCCCTATAGCCTTTTGTACGTGACTATCTATGATTCTTGAAGAACTCACCATGTTGTTCTGAAATAATGTGATTCACACCTATCTTCCTCACCAGACTATAGGTTTTAAAGGACATGGGCCACAGTCTTATGCATCTTTCTACCCACAGTCCCTGGTATATAGAAGGTGCTCAATAAAAATTTGTGTTCCCAGGCTTCCTGCTCTTTCTTCCATTCCCTGATCATCATCCCACCAGATTCTTCCCACTCTCCTCCTCTCTCAAGTCTAGCATGGTAGTTCAGAGTATGGACTCTGGACCATATTGCCTGGGTACAATTCCTGGTTCTACTAGGAACTAGCTGTGTGACCTTGGACAAGTTACTAACCTCTCTGTGCCTGAGATATCTCATCTTTAAAATGAGCAAAATAAAAAATAAAATAAAATAAAATGAGCAAAATAGCCATTACTTTCACATAAAGTTGTTGGGAGAATTAAATGATGAATAAATAAATGTAATAGAACAGTGTCTAGCACAAAGCTGATATTCAGTTCAGTTCAGTCACTCAGTTGTGTCCAACTCTTTGCAACCCCATGAACTGCAGCATACCAGGCCTCCCTGTCCATCACCAACTCCCAGAGTCCACCCAAACCCATGTCCATCGAGTTGATGATGCCATCCAACCATCTCATCCTCTGTCGACCCCTTCTCCTGCCCTCAATCTTTCCCAGCATCAGAGTCTTTTCCAATGAGTCAACTCTTTGCATGAGGTGGCCAAAGTATTGGAGTTTCAGCTTTAGCATCAGTCCTTCCAAAGAAATCCCAGGGCTGATTTCCTTCAGAATGGAATGGTTGGATCTCCTTGCAGTCCAAGGGACTCTCAAGAGTCATTTCCAACACCACAGTTCAAGAGCATCAATTCTTTGGCGCTCAGCTTTCTTTATAGTCCAACTCTCACATCCATACATGACCACTGGAAGAACCATAGCCTTGACTAGACGGACCTTTGTTGCCAAAGTAATGTCTCTGCTTTTTAATATGCTGTCTAGGTTGGTCATAACTTTCCTTCCAAGGAGTAAGCATCTTTTAATTTCATGGCTGCAATCACCACCTCAGTGATTTTGGAGCCCAGAAAAATAAAGTCTGACACTGTGTCCACTGTTTCATCTATCTGCCATGAATTGATGGGACCAGATGCCGTGATCTTAGTTTTCTGAATGTTGAACTTTAAGCCAACTTTTTACTCTCCTCTTTCACTTTCATCAAGAGGCTGTTTAGTTCTTCTTCACTTTCTGCCATAAGGGTGGTGTCATCTGCATATCTGAGGTTATTGATATTTCTCCCAGCAATCTTGATTCCAGCTTGTGCTTCTTCCAGCCCAGCGTTTCTCATGATGTACTCTGCATAGAAGTTAAATAAGCAGGGTGATAATATATAGCCTTGACGTACTCCTTTTCCTATTTGGAACCAGTCTGTTGTTCCATGTCCAGTTCTAACTGTTGCTTCCTGACCTGCATACAGGTTTCTCAAGAGGCAGGTCAGGTGGTCTGGGATTCCCATCTCTTTCAGAATTTTCCACAGTTTCTTGTGATCCACACAGTCAAAGGTTTAGGCATAGTCAATAAAGCAGAAATAGATGTTTTTCTGGAACTCTCTTGCTTTTTCCGTGATCCAGCGGATGTTGGCAATTTGATCTCTGGTTCCTCTGCCTTTTCTAAAACCAGCTTAAACATCTGGAAGTTCATGGTTCATGTACTGCTGTTATTATATCTACTTATTTTCAGTTTTCCTCTATGACCCACCTCTCTGCTTCTAGCTCTGCACCCCTCATTCTATTGTTTCTTTAAGTTGAAGTTTTTTATTCTCTTATGTTCTCACTTCCTATGTTGATGGTAGTAATAATGATTTGAAAACCACTTTCTGCTGTATAGTGGAAAAATCTTCAGTCATTCATATTGAGTATCTTGCTTTATCATATCACTGAGAAATATAGAAACATGGAAAGGAATGTGTGTGGCTCAGCTCATATTAAAATAACAAATCTAAGACTAGAACTCAGCCCTCTGCTAACCTGCACAGTGCTCTTCCCACTTTGTATCTGCCATTAGAGGGAGGGGAGGGCATCCACAGAGCCCATGGTGTCTCACAGCAGTGGGTCCAGAAAGGCCAGGCAGGAGCTCAAGGCCTCGCTCTGTCAGGACCAAGATGCACCTTCCTATCTTGGATCAGGAACCACCAGCATGTGCACTGACCACCTCAGAGCCAGGGATCCCAAAATGGATTCTCAGTGGAGATGTTTTACATTCTGCTGATCATGTAAGCACATTCCTGCTCTTTAACCAGCCTCGGAAGCACAGCCTTCTCGGGGTCTCAGTCAGATCCGGTATAAATCATTAATCTCACTGTTATCAATAAACAATGCTGATAGTTGGTGCAAACTGCCATGAAACTCCAGACCTGTGGTTGCAAAGCAACACTGTTTTAATTGGTATATTTCATTCCTGGACCACTGGTCAGTGCCAAGCAAGAACTTTCACAAAACAGTTCAGGCCTGATTCTAGGCCTGCTGGATTCAACCCTCTAACATAGCCCTGATTTAGTTAAGAATTACCCACTGGTCCTGCAATTGATATTTTTATGCAAAATAACTTAAAACCGCTTTTGTACATATATTTTTCATTTTAAAAAATTATTTTTACAAATTTCTAGGTGTAGAATTACTAATCCAAAAGCTGGAGCTATGGATCTCAAAATGTATTATCAAACATTCAGAAGCATCCTACCAAAATTTTCTGCCATATTGTATGAGAGTAGAAATTTCACTACATCTGAATTTGCATTGGGTGCTACTTTTGTGGGGGGAGGGCTCTGATGAAATTTTTCCCAATGCTCTTTCTTTTAACTGAAGTATAATTTACATATACACAGATTTTTAAATGTACAATTTGATGACTTTTGACAAATGTATATGCCCACTAAGCACAACCCCAATCAAGATACAGAAGATTTCCTTTATCCCTGACAGTTTGTTCCTTTTTTACTGTCAGTCTATATCTCCTGTTGCCTCACCTCCTCCCAGGAATCTACTCTTCTGATTTCTGTCTCTACTAGAATGGAATTATACTACATGTAATCTTGTGTGCCCAACTTCTTTTGCTCAGCTTATTCCATTAATTTTTCTTTTGGAATAATTCCATTCCATTGTTTTTAATGATCAGTTATAGTCATAAATTACTTGTTATTTTATTTTGAATTTCTTTGATGCCTAGTGAGTCTGAATAGTTTTCCATATTATTAGTCCATAGCCTTTAGAACAGTGAATCCTAACCCTAGCTGCACATATGTGGGCCCCAACATAGATTAATTAAATCAGAATCTGTGAGGATAGAGCTTAGGGATCAATATTTTTCTAAAATCATCCCCATGTGATTCTGATGGGCACCTAGGGAAACTACAGCTTTAAGAAAGAAAATGGAAGGAATTGTCAAAATTCTAGGTTCATTTTTTTTTCATTCCCCTGATCCTACTCCTGACCTTTACAAACAGTGCTTAATTTTTTCCCCCATATTTTCCCAGCTAGTCTTCCAGAGGAACAAATTCCTTGCCATTTTGAAATAAAAATGAAGGAAAGACCATCTGGTTTTACTTAAACATAAGCCAAAGTTGTCCTGAAATTTTAGAACATGAGTATTGTGCTGTCTTATCATGCATGCAGTTAACCAAGCCAACCATAAACTTAGAAAATCCACATGTTCTTTGGCAAGTTGGCCAGCAGGACTTCTGACCAAACTGGTAGGTGTGCCAAATAGCCAGCTAGCTATTTGGGAAGGTTCTAAGCTCTCATCAGCCTCACTGCATCCATGTACTTTTCATACCATGTAGTACTTCATGGGGAATAGATGGGAAAACAGTGGAAACAGTGTCAGACTTTATTTTTGTGGGCTCCAAAATCACTGCAGATGGTGACTGCAGCCATGAAATTAAAAGACGCTTACTCCTTGGAAGGAAAGTTATGACCAACCTAGATGGCATATTGAAAAGCAGAGACATTACTTTGCCAACAAAGGTCCATCTAGTCAAGGCTATGGTTTTTCCACTGGTCATGTATGGATGTGAGAGTTGGACTGTGAAGAAGGCTGAGCGCCGAAGAATTGATGCTTTTGAACTGTGGTGTTGGAGAAGACTCTTGAGAGCCCCTTGGACTGCAAGGAGATCCAACCAGTCCATTCTGAAGGAGATCAGTCCTGGGTGTTCATTGGAAGGACTTATGCTAAAGCTGAAACTCCAGTCTTTGGCCACCTCATGCGAAGAGTTGACTAATTGGAAAAGACTCTGATGCTGGGAGGGATTGGCGGCAGGAGGAGAAAGGGACGACAGAGGATGAGATGGCTGGATGGCATCATCGACTCGATGGACATGAATTTGGGTGAACTCCGGGAGTTGGTGATGGACAGGGAGGCCTGGCATGCTGCAATTCATGGTGTCACAAAGAGCTGGACACGACTGAGCAACTGAACTGACTGACTGAACTGAGTACTACTGGAAGAAGCCTGAATATCTAGCAATAGGAGCTAGTTAGGTCAAGTATTGCACATTCAGTTGATGGAATTTATACAGCTGTAAAAGATGGTGGCCATGAACATTAGAAGCAATATGGGAAAATGCTTGTGATACAGTAAATGAAAAGAGCATAAAATAATTTTAACATAGTGTTTAAACAGAAGATACTTATGAAAAGAGTGGAAGGAAATACAACAATATCATAAAATAGATCATATGGGAGTTGGATTTCTTCCCAAAATTTTCTATAATTTATCATTTACATAATAAATAAATTTTTTATTTTTATTAAAATTTTTAGGCCGAGGCACCGCACCTGTTGGCGGAGACAGCTGCGCGTCGAGGCCCGAGTGGCCCGGCCCAGCCCGCGGCGGCTCCGCGTTAGTCAGTCATGCGGCGGCCACCCAGAGCCGCCACGGGGGGCGCGGGGCTCGGGGCTCGGGGGCTCGGGGGCTCGGGGGCTCGGGGGTCCGGCGTGGAGCCGGCCGGCGGATAGCGAGCCTACCGCGAAGGCGACGGAGGCAGACGCGGGGCGA
>NW_011495044.1:2197002-2197699 GCF_000754665.1 Bison bison bison | reverse complement strand
AGAACATAAAATCAAAAATAAAGTTTTTCGAGTGATTGACTTTTGAAGTCTGTCCTCAGCATAAGAGAAAGGTCCACGGTCATTACTCTGCAGTGGTAGCCTCGCTATAGTGTTAGCTGCAAGGTGAATTTAAAGAAAGCAAATTTGTAAGTTGTAGGAGACTTTTTATTCAGTTCTGCAATTACAAGGTGCTATCCTGGGGTCGCCCTGAAGGACAGAGCCATTTACTGGGTAGATGCTATTTCCCAAGCAGGTCTCTTTGTTTCTGGACATTTTGTTTTCCATGGCAGACCGCTAAACTCTCTTCTCTTGTGTGTGTCCCCACTACCCCCAGGATGACGAGGACGACAACTTAGGCACAGAGATGAAGGTCCTGCGGGGACACTGTGGGCCAGTGTACAGCACCAGGTTCCTCGCGGACAGCTCGGGGCTGCTCTCCTGCTCTGAAGACATGTCCATCAGGTACTGGGACCTGGGCAGCTTCACCAACACCGGGCTGTACCAGGGCCACGCCTACCCCGTGTGGGACCTGGACATCAGCCCGCACAGCCTGTACTTCGCCAGCGGGTCGCACGACCGCACAGCCCGGCTGTGGTCATTTGATCGGACGTACCCACTGCAAATCTTTGCCGGGCACCTGGCAGACGTGGACTGCGTCAAGTTCCACCCCAATTCAAACTACTTAGCCACGGGCTCA
>NW_011495044.1:2184349-2196902 GCF_000754665.1 Bison bison bison | reverse complement strand
CGGGGGAAGCGGGAGCCGCCTGGGATGTTCAGTCATGAAACGGGTCCGCACGGAGCAGATCAGATGGCCGTGTCCTGCTACCTCAAACGCCGGCAGAACGGGGATGCGGACGGCCCGCTGAAGCAAGGCCTGCGGCTGTCGCAGAGCACTGAGGAGATGGCTGCCAGCCTCACAGTCCAATCAGAATCTGGTTGTGCCAACATAGTGTCCGCAGCCCCTTGCCAGGCAGAGCCCCAACAATATGAAGTACAGTTCGGACGGCTGTGGAATTTTCTCACCGATTCTGACTCCCAGCACAGCCATGAAGTGATGCCTCTCCTCTACCCTCTCTTTGTCTACCTCCATCTCACCCTGATCCAGAACAGTCCGAAGAGCACAGCGGAAAGCTTTTACAGCCACTTCCATGGAATGTTTCTGCAGAACGCCAGCCGGAAGGATGTTATGGAGCAGCTCTAGACCACTCAGATCGTCCAGGACATCCTGTCTAACTTCCGGCTGCGAGCCTTCCTGGACAACAAATACGTGGTTCGTCTGCAGGAAGACAGCTACAACTACCTTCTCCGCTACCTCCAGAGTGACAACAACACCGCGCTGTGCAGGATCCTCGCCTGGCACATCCATCTGGACGTGCAGCCCGCCAAGAGGATGGACTACCAGCTCTACGCCAGTGGTGGCTTCTCCCGCGGCAAGGGCAGCGGCCTGGAGCCCACCGACATGCCAGCGCCCATCCTGCAGAATAAGGCCGCCCTGGAGCTCCTGCAGAAGAGCATCAAGCGTGTCAAGGACGGTCCCCCCTCCCTCACCACCATCTACTTCTACGCCTTCTACAACACGGAGCAGCTGCTGAACACTGCAGAGGTCTCCCCGAACAGCAAGCTGCTCGCAGCAGGCTTTGACAACTCCTATATAAAACTGTGGAGTCTGTGTTCCGAGAAGTTAAAGTCCAAACCCCATCAAGTAGATGTGTCCCGCATCCACTTGGCTTGTGATTTCCTAGAGGAGGAGGATGACGAGGATGACAACGCAGGCACAGAGATGAAGGTCCTGCGGGGACACTGTGGGCCAGTGTACAGCACCAGGTTCCTCGCGGACAGCTCGGGGCTGCTCTCCTGCTCTGAAGACATGTCCATCAGGTACTGGGACCTGGGCAGCTTCACCAACACCGGGCTGTACCAGGGCCACGCCTACCCCGTGTGGGACCTGGACATCAGCCCGCACAGCCTGTACTTCGCCAGCGGGTCGCACGACCGCACAGCCCGGCTGTGGTCATTTGATCGGACGTACCCACTGCAAATCTTTGCCGGGCACCTGGCAGACGTGGACTGCGTCAAGTTCCACCCCAATTCAAACTACTTAGCCACGGGCTCAACCGACAAGACGGTGCGGCTGTGGAGCACTCAGCAGGGGAACTCAGTGAGGCTCTTCACGGGCCACCGCGGCCCTGTGCTCTCCCTGGCTTTTTCCCCCAACAGTAAGTACCTGGCATCAGCAGGCGAGGACCAGCGGCTGAAGCTATGGGACTTGGCATCTGGGACCCTCTACAAAGAGCTGCGGGGCCACACGGACAGCATCACCAGCCTCACCTTCAGCTCAGACAGCAGCCTGATCGCGTCAGCGTCCATGGACAACTCTGTGCGTGTCTGGGACATCAGAAGCGCACACTGTAGCACACCCGCCGACGGCTCATCTAGCGAGCTCCTGGGCGTCTATACCAGCCAGATAAGCAAAGTGCTGAGCGTGCAGTTCATGGCCTGCAACCTCCTGCTGGTGACTGGAATCCCACAAGAAAATCAGGAACATTGATTTGGATCTTTGATATGACAGACTGGGGCATGCCAAGGGCTCCAGACGGTTTTACTCCTGGCACTGGCTGTGATACTTGGAATTTTGAGGTTCAGGGAATTCAGAGAACTTGGTCGCACTTGTATTGGGAACTTGTATTGGGAGAAAGGGAAAATTCCTAGGTGACAGTTGGATCACTCCAGCTGACATGTTTCTAGAAGTGGGTGGGCAGATTTGACTGAGAAAGTCTTGGGCTTTTGCAGCAAGGGTGGGAAAGAAAGATTCTTTTTGTGGCTGCACTTCTGTTAACAATTCTCTCCCCCGAAAGAACAGATTGTGGTAAAGAAATGAAAGTAATTAGAAGTGAAAAGTCAAAAGAAAATTAAAAAATGTTGAATTTCCAAATGATTCCGAGGTGTGGCTTTTCCAGCATCTTTTCCTCCTGAGATCATCCCTCCCACCTGCTTTGCAATAGCAGTTTAAAGAACAGTCTATGAAACACATCTTAAGTACGAACACACGCATTGAAAACTATGCTCTGAGGATGAAGCGACTTCTAATTTGTGGGAAAAGGATTAAATATTTCTGTTTTCTGAAAAGAGTTATTTTGTATTTTGTTTTCTATTAAAATGTGTTTAGTTTCCCCCAAAAAATAAAATAAAATAAAATTTTTAACAGTCCAAATGGCAGAATAAGAGAGACAAGCAGCTGTCTGGCATGGAAGCTGCAGATGTGAGTTTTAATAGCCCACGGCAGAATGTGTGAAAGAAATTCTAGAAATCCATGTTGCATTTCAAATGATGTCAAAACATCAGAGGAACTGTGAACAGCTGGGAAACTCAGAGACCAACAGGTGTACCATTAGTGTTTAAACCTCTGAAGCTATGGACTAGGGTATGCTGAAACCCAGTGATAGCTTTTGACAAACTCGTCCCAGAATAAGGGAAAATGAGAATATTTGTGAGATGAAAATATCTTCCTATGAAGAACCTGAGTCAATCCACAAGAATATACACTTCCTTTTATATAGTAGGTGCTACAAGGGCCACAGAACTGAACAAGCCTAAAGCAGTTTTATAAACCTCAGTATCTAGAGTAACTCTATTGAGTTGCTGTAGCAGAGACATTGAATAAGAATGTCTTTAGAAACGGAGGGGTTTCTCTCTTACCTAAAAGTACAGGGAGCTCAATGTTTCCAAAGTCTAAACTCCTTTCTTGTCGCTCCAGCATCTTTAGCACTTATCCTCATAGTCCAAGGCAGTTCATTATTATATTCACATTTTATCCAACAAGAAGGGAGAAAGAAGGGAAAGCAAGGGCATTCTGTTTTCCTTTAAGGCGCATTACTTCCACTCTAGCTACTGGCTGGAACTTACTCACATGGCCTCATCTAGCTGCCTCATCTAACTACAAAAAAAACTACTTTTTCTTGTAGCTCATGTTTGAGCAACCAAGTGCCAAGCTAAAACCAGGGGGTCTATAATGATAGAAGGAGAAGGTGTACTGGGGACCATCCCCACAGTCAGTCACTGCCACCTAAACTGACAAGCTGGTGACAAGAGCCAGTGTGCATGTCTCTGACCTCCAGGAATGCAAACTTCTCTGCTTGGTATCTGGCCAACAGCTGGATTAATCTTCTAAGGGAAAAATATGCAAAATGATTCTTTTATTTACAATCAACAGTTAGGGAGAGAGGGGCACTATTTTGGAAAATGGAAGATCTTGCAAAACACACTTGCTGCTGCTACTGCTAAGTCGCTTCAGTTGTGTCCGACTCTGTGCGACCCCATAGATGGCAGCCCACCAGGCTCCCCTGTCCCTGGGATTCTCCAGGCAAGAACACTGGAGTGGGTTGCCATTTCCTAACTTAACCAGAGCAGAAGACTCTCTTGGAGTCACTAGACTAAATTACCATCTAAATAAGTCTCCTTTGCTCTTCCCCTGCCATCCAGCTCCTAATTCTAAAAAAAAGTGTTAGTCGCTCAGTTGTATCTGACTCTTTGCAATCCCATGGACTGTAGCCCGCCAGGCTCCTCTGTCCATGGAATTCCCCAAGCAAGAATAATGGAGTGGGTAGCCATTCCCTTCTCCAGGGGATCTTCCCAACCCAGGGATCGAACCTGGGTCTCCAACATTGCAAGCAGATTTTTTTTTTTTTACCATCTGAGCCACCAGGGAAGCCCTTATAATAGGTTATTAAGATGTAATTCACATATTGTACAATTCACTCATTGAAAGTGTACAATTCAGAGGCTTTTGTAATCCATCACTGCAATCAATTTTAGAACATTTAATTACCTAAAGAAATCCTTTAGGTATACCCTCCATTCCTGGTTTCCCTCCTTACTCCCAGCCCCAGGCAACCACTAATGTACTTTCTTTCACTCTATGTTTGTCACTTCTGGACATTTCATATGAATGGAATTGTATAATATGTGGTCCTTTGTGACTGGCTTCATTCACCTAGCATAGTGCCTTCAAAGTTCATTCATGTGGTAGCATGTATTTGTACTTCATTTCTTTTTATAGCTATATAATGTTCCATTATACAGATACTCCATATTGTGTTTATTTATTCATCAGTTAATGGAAATTTAGGTTGTTTTCACCTTTTGACTGTTACGAATAGCGCTACCATGAACATTCATGTACAAGTTTTTGTGTGGGTGTACGTTTTCATTTCTCTTAGGTATATACCTAGGAATGGAATTGCTAGGTCATGTGATTCTCTATGTTTAACCATTTGAGAAACTGCTAGACTTTTTCCATTTGACAGTCCAACCAGCAGTAGATGAGTATTCCAATTTCTCCACATCCTTGCCAGTACTTTCAAAAATATATGTATGTATTTATTTATTTGGCTGTACCAGGTCTTGGTTGCATCATGTGGGATCTTTGAGCTTTGTTGCAGTATGCAAACTCTTAGCTGTAGTATGTGGGATCTAGTTCCCTGACCAGGGACCCAACCTGGAGCCCCTACATAGCAGAGTCTTAGCCACTGGACCACCAGGGAAGTCCTGCCAGAACTTCATTACCTTTTATTTTTTATTTTAGCCATTCTCCTGTGTGAAGAGGTATCTCATTATTTTTATTTGCATTTTCTTTATACTAATAATGTTGAACATCTTTTTATGTATTTATTGGTGGTAAGTTAAATTTATGTCAGAATCAGAATAAAAGTCTTGAGCAGAGATCTAGGTAGAATTAGCATTTAGAAGTCTAAACTCAAGACAAGAGAAACCCAGTTACCTGGAAAATCGACAAGACAGAGTGGGTTCTATCACTGCTCAAGGGTATAGCCCAGAACCAGAAAATTTTAAAGTAATGACTAGCTCGGTAGAGTAGGATTCAAAATTTTTAGATGTCGGGGATCAGAAGTCAAGGAGTTACCTGTGTTGGGGGTGACTGAATCTGGTGTCATGGGGGAGGTTCTACTTGGTCCATTTCCTCCACTTGGGTGAGAAGTCCTATGGATGTGAGGCAGGACGAGTCTTCATCTCTGGACCCACCCTGACAAAGCCAGAAGAGGAACCCCAAGAAAGGTGCTAATCGAGGAGGCAAAGTAAGTTTTCACTGTGTTCAGGTGCACCTGTACTTAAATTTCCTTTTGTAGAAACTATAATCAGAAACATCAGTACTACAAAGTCAAGCTGCACATAATCAAGGATCGTTTAGTTGATGAAGTACAACTCCGAGATGAGAAAATCAAACAACTTGAAAATGAAGTTGGAGCCCTGCGGCAGCAAATAGAAAAGGTGAGGGGGAAGGTGGAGCACTCACTGGTCCTGCTGGTGTTGGGCATCTGGAGGAAGCCCACTTGATTGTTAATGTGTTTGTGGCTTCTTCATAGCCCAGGTTTCCATTTCTTTTCTTTGCACCCTTTTTCAGTTTGAGTAATTGTTTAAGCCCTGCCCAAAAGTATGTAAGACTCATAGTGATGCTAGGTCAAACTGGGCACTGAAAATACTCTGCACTGCTGCTTAGGGCTAGCATCTTGCCTTCAAATGAAAGTGCCTTTTCTTTATATATATATATATATAATTAAAAATTTTAATTTATTTTTAATGGGAGGATAATTGCTTTTACAATATTGTGTTGGTTTCTGCTATATATCAACGTGAATCAGTCACAGGTGTATATATATATATATGCTCCCTCCCTCTTGAACCTCCTCCCACCTCGCACTTGATCCCACCCCTCTAGGTTGTCACAGAGCACTGGTTTGAGTTCCCTGCATCATCCAGCAAATTCCCACTGGCTATCTGTTTTAAATATGGTAGTGTATGTGTTAATCACCCTTTAGCTGAGACTTCCAAACCAGCCTCCACAACTCATTCCTGCTTTATGCAGCCCTCATTTTGGCTCAACATTTCTGTCCATTTTAAATGGCGATGAAAACAGGTGACCCCTATTCTTCTATCTTAGTAGCACCTTCAGGCTGCTTTCTAAATCTCTCTGGTTTCTTTGTCTTGTCGCCCCTGTGACTTTTTGGTGTTGGCAGAAAGTAAATGGAATGGATGAACGGGACCCAATGCAGAATGGCCTTGAGAGCAATAAACTACATCAATTCAAAAGGGAGAGCAACTGATTTGGCCAGAAATGTTTCCCTTCTAGAGATCCCCAACCCATTTCAGAATTTTGAAAACATTGTCCTCAGTCCTAAATTACTCCTTTCTACACCCACCAAATTTTTATCATATCACCACTATGTGCCAAGGATACCAAAACAATTGATGTAAATTCAGTCATTCATGGCCTATTATAGGACTCCACAAGAAGAATCCCTCGATGACTGCAATAAAACATGTGAGGATTATAAGAGATGGGTCACCAATGTTGTGTTTTTAATTTTTTTTTAATCCTCCTGTTACTTGAGAATGGAAAACAAGTTAGATTTTGCAGTACCCTCCTATTTTGGCACTAACTCACCAAACTTTTGAAGACTCAGATCCAGGTTAGGAAGGCAATGCAGAAAGTATAACAGAAGAAAGTAGCAGCTCTTATTCACGGGCCCACTGGAAATACCACCAGCCTATTCTGCACTACCCATTCTTCCTGGTGGTGCCTGCCTTCCACTTCCAAGCTTACATGGCAAAACTAGCCTCCTGCTTTCAGCAGGCGTGTTTCCTGACTGTACTGTGTTGAAGAGTATACCCCCCAAATTCATGGCCACCCGGAACCCAAGAATGTGACCTAATTTGGAAGTTTGCAGGTATACATAGTCAAGATGAGGTCATACTAGATTAGCATGAACCCCAAATCCAATACAACTAGTATCATTGTATGAAGAGGAAAAGACACACACAGGGGAGAAAGGCCATGTGATGATGAGGCACAGATTGGAGCAATGAAGCCACAAACCAAGGAGCCCCAAGGACTGGTAGCATTCATCAGTGAGGAGGGAGACATGGGACAGACTCTTCCCTCAGTGCCCCCAGAACTAACCCGGTCAACAACTTGATTTTAGACTTGTAGGAATTAAAACAACAAATTCCTGTTGTTTTAAGCTGCCCAGTTTGTGGTAATCTGTTACAGCAGCCCTGGAGGACCAGAACATCTACCCAAAGAGTCACAGGTCTCCATGAAATTTACTGGAGGCTGCAAGTAACCAGAGGCGAGGAAATAGTGGTTGGGGTTGGCCTTGGACAGGCTTGGATGCAAAGGCTGGCCCTGCTACTTAATAGTTCTGTGCCCTTCCCCTAGGCCCTTTGCATCATTTTCTTATGAAAATGTGAATCCCTACCTCAAAAGGCTTCTGTGAGGATTAAAATACAAAGTGCCTAAAGTGGGACCTCCTGGCACATACAAATCTTCATAGATGTTACTTTCTTCTCAGTGTAAAATCTCTTGGTGGTGGTGGCTTAGTCGCTAAGTCAGGTCCAACTTTTGTGACCCCATGGACTATAGCCCATCAGCCCTCTGTCCATGGAATTTTTTCCAGGAAAGAATACTGGAGTGGGTTGCCATTCCCTTCTCCAGGGGATCTTCCCGGCCCAGGAATCAAACCCCGGACTCCTGCATCACAGGCAGATTCTTTACTGACTGAGGTATGATAAAATCTCTTAGAAGCATGTTAATCAGTAGATGTACCACAGAGGTACAAACCTAGAGCTCTTGACTTTATTTATTTTAGGGCCTGTGAACCAGAGCCCCAAGCTACAAATCCTGGACTCACTTTCTAAGCACAAAATCTCCAGAAAATAATGCCACTTGCGGGGCGGGAGCGGGGCGGGGGGGGGGGTGCTTCATTCCTTCAGCCTTCTCTTATTCAGTGAGCCAGTTGAGAGCTCTGACTGTGTGACCACCCAAACCAGGTTTCCACAAATATTTTATCCTATTATTACAGCAGGTGTCCTGATTCCAAAAAATACAGTATTTCCGATGGACAGGGTGTCAGTAGCCAGTCCCACTCAATTTCCTTTCTAATCCAGTTATAACTGCAGAGGTTATTATTTGTCGGGTGGGTGCTTCTACTCTCAATCCTTACCATGCTGCTGCTGCTGCTAAGTCACTTCAGTCATGTCCGACTCTGTGCAACCCCATGGACTGCAGCCCACCAGGCTCCTCCGTCCATGGGATTTTCCAGGCAAGAGTACTGGAGTGGAGTACCATTGCCTTCTCCGAATCCTTACCATAAATGTATTTAAATAGTGACAGGTGAGACTGTTGTTAGACACGGAAGGGTCCTGGATGAAGGACTTTAAAATATGGAAGAGCTTCAGAACATTCTGTAATCTCCTTCCTTACAATTCCTTAATAATAGACTAACAGATGGACAGCCTTCCTTCTTCCCTCCCTCCTTTCTTTCCTCTCTCTCTCTTCCTTCCCTTCTATTCTGAATTATAATTGACATAATATTATATTATGTTTACAGCATTATTACATTATTTAGTTATACAACACAATGATTCAATATTTGTATATATGCCCATCAAAATAAGTCTAATTAACAGCCATCACCACCCATAGTTACAAATGTTTTTTCTTGTGATGAGAACTTTTAAGATCTCCTGTCTTAGCAACTTTGTCATATGCAATACAGTATTACTAGCTATAGTCACACGCTGTACATTACATCCTTATAACTTATTAGTAACTGGAAGTTTATACCTTTGACTACCTTCACGCATTTTGCCCACCCCTCTCCGTCTCTTGTTGTTCAGTTGCTCACTCATGTCAGACCTTTGCCACCCCATGGACTTCACTTCTGGCAGCCAACAATCCAATCTGTTCTCTGTATCTATGAGTCTGGTTTTTTGCTGTTGTTTGAGTTTTTTTAGATACCACATATGTGGACAGTCTTTTCTGAATGATCTATATTATTAATAGTACCTTATTAAAAGAAAGAAATTTTCCCCTCCTAACAATGTGCTTCATCTGCCAGAGGTCCTTACTCTCCTCCCACTCCCATTCATGCTCATCCCACGAAGGAAGGTGGGAACAAACACAAATAGGAGAAGGAACTCACCTATTACCACTAACAGGTCCTTGGTGAAGGGAGAAAAGCAGTTCTACACTTGGGAGCTTCTGAACTCCTCACCAACTGTGACATTTACTAATAACTGCTGACTCAATGTAAGGATGTTAGTGTTTTTTCACAAAATGTAATCCTGTACTGTTTTAGCTATAACTTCACTGGCTATTGCTTTCAGGGAAGATGCTGGTAAAAAACGAAACATGTCAAGCTAGAAATCATTTCAGCATCATCACTGCAAGAGTACTTGCAATACCTGGCTGACACGCCAAGCAACTGAAACCCTGACGCTGGTTTTCAAGTGAGGTGGCTAGATTCCCATCTTCCTTCACCTTAAAAAGACTGTAACTACAAAGCAGATGGAAATGTGTTATATGGAAATCTTTCTCAATAGGAGCTTCAGAGAATTTTGTTGTATTTGTTAGTGACTTGATACCTATAGAATTAGAATACAGATGAGAGCATTGGGACCTTAATGGAAGTTGAGTGTTCAGACATTAAAAAATATTAACCCAAAAGAATGAATAAATGTCAAAACAAATATGTAGCATAAAATAACCAAGATAAATAGAATGATCTAACTGACAATGTCAGCAAACAGGTAAAGACAGACTAAGAAGACAGGAGAAAAAGATGTTTGCAAGATAATTTGCTGTTGAGTTTAGACACAGGCTGATGCTCTTAAATGTGTAATTCTTTCTCCTGCTGGGGTAATTATGAGGACTTATTATCCCTAGGAGAAGGCATTCCAGGACCAGATCACCACCCAAAATGATATCCTGCTCCTAGAAAAAAGGAAACTTCTGGAGAAGGTCACAGAACAAGACTTATTGATTGACAGCAACAAATGGAGACTATTTTCTGTCCAAAACAGGTAGGTCCCTGCCCCAGTGGCCTGTGAGCTCCACAAAGAGGATATTTCTCCTTCACAAAGGAGGTGAAGTAGTGGTCCTTTGAGTTTGCAGACTTGTCCCATAACTGTTTCTCTGCCATTCGGCTATTTTTTAGCAGTTCATACAAGTGGCAGAAGTTTTGAAATTAAAGAGAAAAGTATCATGGAGAAGGTGAGCTGGGCATTCAGATAGGCTCTTTCATGGCAGGACTGCCTCCCAAGGACCCAGCTGTGTTCATGCTGGTCCATCCCGTTGTATGTGTGTTGACACTCATGTTTATGTTTTGGCATCTATGGGATCAAGGTAGACTGAGAGAGAATAAGGCTGGCATCTCAGCTCTATGACTTTCTGGTTTTATCTTTTTACATAAGTTACTTTCCCCATTCTGAGCCTCAGTTTCCTTACCTGCAAAATAGGCTTCATAACAGGATCTATTTCATGGTCATGGGCTCATTGTGAGGATTAAAGGAACTAATACATGAAAAGTTTTAAGTGTTTACTGTGTAGATGGGCTTCCCAGTTGGCACTAGTGGTAAAGAACTTACCTGCCAATGCAGGAGATATAAGAGATGCTGGTTCGATCCCTGGGTTGGGAAGATCCCCTGGAGCAGGGCATAACAACCCACTCCAGTATTCTTGTCTGGAGAGTCCCATGGACAGAGAAGCCTGGAGGGCTATGGTCCATAGGATTGCAAAGAGTTGCACATGACTGAAGCGCCTTAGCATGCAGGTGCTGTATAGATGGTTCGCGGTGCCTACATCCATGTAAGCACTTGGTAAAATGGCTGCTGCTGCTACTAATACTGCTGCTACTATTGTTTTTACTTCTACTACTACTACTGAAACAAAAACGTGGGGTGACTGAGATCAGAACCAGATGCAGGCCGTGTGGCTACAACGTTAGGAGGCATGCAGAGTCCCACCCCTAAATGGGATCACATCATTTCTTAGGTTTCTCAAGGGCTGGAACTGTGCCTTTCGTATTCTTGCATAGAGTGTGTCTCTATTCTCTATTTAATGACTGTGTATAAGCCAGAAGCTTACTCATTTTCACTTGGTTTTGGAATATGGTGGGAATTATTCTGGCAAAGTTGGTTATAAAATCTGGCAGTGGTCGAAGACCCAGAGCTAGTGGGAAGTGGAAGAGAGTTTTTAGGGTGATCCAGAAATGTTAAGTTACACTTCTGATCTGTGCCATTCTTAGAGTACTTTTCCTGGATGAAGAAAATAAGCAGCTACAGAAAAACAGTCTCCGGCTCACACAGGAGGTTTATTTCCTAGAGCATATCATAAAGAGCATCCAGATGCACAGACGGGAGGTAAGGCTGCTGTCTTCTCTCTTCCCTTCACCTTCTGCATGAAGCTGCAGTCTGAAATTGGCCTTGGTGGACTATGGCAGAGGTTCACTGGCTGCACCGGGGAGCAGACCCTGAGACAGCTTTTGGCCAACTTGCTCTTCGTTGGGTCAGGTTTTGTTCGACAGGCTCCTCCGATGTGATCCCCAAACACTTTGTGTGTGCCTCCCAGCTTCTTCCTTAACACACTGCACTGTCATCACCTTTTCACTCTGTCATCTCAGCAGTGACATCCTGGAGGACAAGGGTTACATCTCATAACATTGTGCTCCATAGATATTTGAGAATTAAAGTATGTTAAATGTCCTCACACAGATGCCTCCTTCTCAGCTACCCTGTTTGCCTTGTATTATTCTATCCCATTTTGAGAGATGAGCCCATCTGAGGCTCAGAAAGGTAAAGTGAACCTAGTCTGGTCTGGCAAGGAGTCAAGTCTAAGGAGAACATCTTAGTCAGAGAAATGCAATTATGTTACAAAAGTCCTGGCAGGCAAGTAGCCAAGTCCAGTGAGATGCAGCAAATGGTCTACATTCAGATGAGATCCAGGGTCTGGCTGCTGAGTGAGTCAGCCAGAGGGACTTCAGTAAGCAGAGCTGTATTCTGAATCCAGGATGGAGCCTGCTTGCTTTCTTCCCTGGCTTATATCATCTGGTAGGCCTTTCTTCCCTTATGATTATACAGTGGAAGTGAAAAATAGATTTAAGGGCCTAGATCTGATAGAGTGCCTGATGAACTATGGAATGAGGTTCGTGACACTGTACAGGAGACAGGAATCAAGACCATCCCCATGGAAAAGAAATGCAAAAAAGCAAAATGGCTGTCTGGGGAGGCCTTACAAATAGCTGTCAAAAGAAGAGAAGCGAAAAGCAAAGGAGAAAAGGAAAGATATAAGCATCTGAATGCAGAGTTCCAAAGAATAGCAAGGAGACATAAGAAAGCCTTCCTCAGCGATCAATGCAAAGAAATAGAGGAAAACAACAGAATGGGAAAGACTAGAGATCTCTTCAAGAAAATTAGAGATTCCAAGGGGACATTTCATGCAAAGATGG
>NW_011495044.1:2183169-2183589 GCF_000754665.1 Bison bison bison | reverse complement strand
TTCAGAAAACAAAGATCATGGCATCTGGTCCCATCACTTCATGGGAAATAGATGGGGAAACAGTGGAAACAGTGTCAGACTTTATTTTTCTGGGCTCCAAAATCACTGCAGATGGTGACTGCAGCCATGAAATTAAAAGACGCTTACTCCTTGGAAGGAAAGTAATGACCAACCTAGATAGCATATTCAAAAGCAGAGACATTACTTTGCCAACAAAGGTCTGTCTAGTCAAGGCTTTGGTTTTTCCAGTGGTCATTTATGGATGTGAGAGTTGGACTGTGAAGAAGGCTGAGCGCCGAAGAATTGATGCTTTTGAGCTGTGGTGTTGGAGAAGACTCTTGAGAGTCCCTTGGACTGCAAGGAGATCCAACCAGTCCATTGTGAAGGAGATCAGCCCTGGGATTTCTTTGGAGGGAATGA
>NW_011495044.1:2158304-2183005 GCF_000754665.1 Bison bison bison | reverse complement strand
AGGAGATCAGCCCTGGGATTTCTTTGGAGGGAATGATGCTGAAGCTGAAACTCCAGTACTTTGGCCACCTTGTGTGAAGAGTTGACTCATTGGAAAAGACTCTGATGCTGGGAGGGATTGAGGGTAGGAGGAGAAGGGGACGACAGAGGATGAGATGGCTGGAGGGCATCACTGACTCGATGGACGTGAGTCTGAGTGAACTCCGGGAGTTGGTGATGGACAGGGAGGCCTGGCGTGCTGTGATTCATGGGGTCACGAAGAGTTGGACACGACTGAGCGACTGAACTGAACTGATGCCTTTCTTCCCAGGATACTTCACAGTAGACCCTGCTTATTGGATTAGGGCCCATGGACAGACATGTCTCATCTCCCCTCTCCCATCTTCCCAGCCTTTGTCTTGTAAGTCCTGTAGTTCTTAGTCTGTAGCCAAAGAGGTCTCTAGAAAATACATGTAGTCTGAGCAGATGACTCAACACTGTGCAAGAACTTCCTGCAGTCTTCAGGGTAAAACTCCCAGTTTCTGACATGGTCTTTTATACTCTGTGACCACGTCTCTGGTCTGTTTTGGTCTATATTTTTCTAAGAAAGAATATTCAGTTCTTCAAGTCATGGCAGACTTCCCTGGTGGCACAGTGGATAAAACCTGCCTGCCAGTGCAGGGGACCCAGGTTCGATCCCTGGTCCAGGAAGATTCCATATGCCTTGGAGCAGCTTAAGCCCATGCGCCGCAACTAAGCCTCTGCTCTAGAGGCCAAAAGCTGCAACTACTGAAGCCTAGAGGCTGTTCTCCGCAACAAGAGAAGCCACTGCAGTGAGAAGCCCATTCACTACAACGAAAAGAAGCCCTCGCTTGCCACCACTAGAGAGAGCCCGCACAAAAACCAATGAAGACCCAGTGCAGCCAAAAGTAAACAAACAAATAAATAAAAATTTTAAAGGTCATGGAGCTCAAAACAGGTAACCTTTTTTATGTTATAAAGGGATAGAAAATGTTTACCAGAGTATTAAGTAAAAGCTAACATAGGTAAATATAATGGAATGATTACATCAGCTAATATGAGGTTATCCATGTAGAAAAGTAGATATAAAAAGCAGGCTAGCAGTTATATGTAATTTTTTTCTGTATTTTCCAAGTCTCCTATTAATGTGTTTTCATAATTTAAAAAAAGAAAATAAAAGCAGGCTAGCAGTGAAAAGCACTAATACAGAAAGTCTGGCATTTATTATTTTAAAAATCATTTTATTTATTGAGGTAACATTGGTTTCTTCCTTCATATCTCAGTTGGTGATGAATCTGTCTGCAATGCAGGATATCTAGGTTCAATTCCTCAGTCAGGAAGATCTGGAGAAGGAAATGGCAACCCACTACAGTATTCTTGCCTGGAGATCCCATGCACAGAGGAGCCTGGTAGACTACAGTCCATGGGGTCGCAAGAGTTGGACATGACTTAGCAACTAAAGTTACCTGCCCTAACATTGTTTTCTAACATTATATAGGTTTCATGTATATAACAATTATACCTTGACTTCTGTATACACTACAGCATGCTCACCACCACAAATTTATAGTTTCTATTCCTCACCATACAGTAGAAGACTTCTGCCCATTTCACTCTCACCCACTTTCCCCTCTGGTGACCGCTGCTCTGTTCTCTGTATCTATCTGTGTATTTTTGTCTGCTTACTATTCCACATATGAGTTAAATGAATTAAGGTAGGTTTAGTCACCAAGTCGTGTTGTACTCTTGAGACCCCATGGACTGTAGCCTGCCAGGCTTCTCTGTCCATGGGATTCTCCAGGCAAGAATACTGAAGTAGGTGGCCATTTCCTTCTCTAGGGGATTTTCCTGACCCAGGAGTTGAACCCAGGTCTCCTGCATTGCAGGCAGATTCTTTAACAACTGAGCTGCGAGCGAAGAAACCAAATGAGTTAAATCATATGGAATTTGTCTTTCTCTCTTATTTCACTTAGCATAATACCTTGGTGTCCACCCACATTGTTACAAATGGCAAGATTTCATCTTTATATATTTATAGTCTTCTTTATCCACTATTCATGCATTGAAGGGCACTTAGGGTGTTTCCATATCTTGACTGTTGTAAATAATGCCATAGCTTTTCTTTCTTAAAAAAACACCTTTATTAATATGTATATAGGCTGCCCTGGGTCTTCAGTACTGTGCAAGGGCTTTCTCTAGTTGCAGTGAGCGGGGGCTACTCTGTAGTTGTGATGCAGACTTCTTATTGCAGTGGCTTCTCTTGTGGAAGAGCAGGGGCTCCGGAGTGTGGGCTTCAGTAGTTGGCACATAAGCTCAGTAGTTGTGGTGCACAGGCTTAGTTGCCCCACAGCATATAGAGTCTTCCCTGATCAGGGACTGAATCTGTGTCCTCTGCATTAGCAGCAGATTCTTAACCACTGGACCACCAGGGAAGTCCACATATACTTTTCAAATTACTGTTGTCATATTCTTCAGAGAAATACCCAGAAGTGGGACTGGAACATGTGGTAGCTCTTAATTTTTTCAGGACTCTCCATACTGTTTTTCACGGTGGCTGTACCAATTTACAATCCCACCAACAGTGTATGAGGGTTTGCTTTTCTCCACATCCTTGCCAGCACTTGTTATTTCTTGCCTTTTTGATAACATCCATTTTAACAGGCATGAGGTAATATCTCATTGTGGGTTTGATTTGCATTTCCCTAGTAATTAAGTGTTGTTCAACATCTTTTCATGTGCCTGTTGGCTATCTGTATGTCTTCCTGGACAAAAATGTTTATTTAGCTTTTCTGCCCATTTTTTAAATCCAGTTGTTTGGTTTTTTGTTGTTAAAAGTATGAGATGTATAACTGTCAAATATTCCATAAATATTAGGGATTTTATCCCCCCAATTTTGATGATATAAATGACATAAAACATTTAAGTTTAAAGTATACAATATAATGATTTATTATATGTATTTATTACAAAATGATCACCACTGTAAGATTAGTTAACATCCATCACCTCATATAGGTACAATTTTTTTCCCTCACGACGAGAACTTTTACATTCTACTCTCTTAGCAACTTTCAGTATATACAATGCAGTACTGTAGGCATCATATCTTACATTACATCCCAAGAACTTATTTCTCTTACAAGAGGAAGTTCATACCACCGATCACATTCACCTAATTCCCCCATCCCTGACAACCACAAATCTGGTCTCTTATTTCAAGACGGTTGTTTTTTTTTTTTAAACTCCAAGCATATGTAAGATCATACAGTATTTGTCTTTCTGACTTATTTTACTCAGCATGATGACCTCAAGTTCTATTCATGTTGTCACAAATGGCAGGATTTCCTTATTAAAAAATTTTCATTTTGCTGAATAGTATTGTATTGTACACATATTCTTTATCCATGCATCCATCATGGACACCTAAGTTGTCCATATTTGGGCTGTTGTAACTAAAGCTCCTCTAAACATGGAATATAGGTATCTCTTTGGGACAGTGATTTCACTTGTGCCAGGTACATACCCAGAAGTGAGACAGCTGGTTCGTATAGTAGTTCTCTTTTTAATTTTTTTAGGAACCTCCATACTGTCTTCCACAGTGGCTGTACCAATTTACATTCCCAGCAACAGTCCAGAAGCGTTCCCTTTTTCCCATATTTTCTCCAGCATTTGTTATCTCTTGTCTTTTTGGTGATAGCTAGTCTAATGGGTAGGAGGGGATTACACTTTTAACCAGAAATATGTATAAAAAATACATATCACCAATGGTCTATGATTATAATTTAATACTCATCCTTTCTTTTAAGGAAACAACAATTTGTGACATCCCTGAATCTGAAGTATTGAATAAAATCATGTGTTTACCAGACTCCAGGTTAGTAAAATCAAGACCATCATTTGCATGCCTGAGTGTCACGGCTGCCTAGCTAGTTCTAGTTGCTGGCCTGAGAAAGCATAGTATTTAGAGGTAATTTTCTCTATATTTAGTATCTAAATCTTCTTGTAACTCCTCCCCTTGCTACCTCTTCACCTTCACACTTGACAGAATCCTGACTTAATCCAGACTTAAGGCAGAAAAGAGTCCATTTTATATGGTCCTCACATAAGGCCCTTCTTAGTTTTTCAGGAACAGGTTTGGTAGAGTCAGCTGGAAGTCTTCAAGTGACTGAACAGAGGTTAGAAGAAACTGGCAAACCCCCAAGTCCCTCGAGTCCCTTTCGTGTTCACAGAATTCTAAAGCTGGATACATAAACGTGGCTTCCCCAAAAGAAACACATCTCATTCAAGAATAAGACGAAGTCAGATCTAGAAAATCATTGGTGTCTAAAATAGACTGATCGAAGCTGCTAACCTGAAGCCTGGGCATGAAGGCGCAACATGACGTGAAGAGTTCGGGCAGATCCTCACTGGACGTCAACCAGGAATCTTCAAAACTGTTGACAAATTCATTAAACCTGTTCTAAAATGGATTTCTCATGTTTTTTTGGTATCCTCAAATGCCTTGTATTGATCAATGTCATGACATAAATTCACTGGTTTAATAAGGCTGTTGTTCAGCAGAGCACATACACGGCTAATTCAGCATTCTATCTATTTTTATTATCTTGGGTATTATTTTTTAATTTAAAAGAAAATGTAATCACCTTAAAGCAAATATTTGAGAAAGAAAAAAAACCTATAAGGCCCACATTTTTAACACAACTACTTTCATTTATCCTTTTCTGGTTCTTATTCAAATGTATATATTTTAAATGATTATACTGTATATTCATTTTCATAGTATGATTTTAAATTTAATATATCATAAAACATTTCCCCATATTTCAGCAGTCTTCATAATTATTCTTTTAGTAACCATATGATATCCTATCATGTCCTACAAACTCTCCTGTTGTTTGACATTTGTTTCTACTTTTTTACTATTTAAGATTATTGCTGTGATGAAAGTCTTTGTAAATGTGGCTCTTTTCTTGAGTTATCCAGAAAACACATTTACAAGATGGGCATGATTGGGTTAAAGGATATAAATGATATATAGTTTTGATACATCACTTGTTAAACTGTTTTAAAAAAGACTGCGTCCACATATTCTTTCTATTAGTTTAACTCTTCAAGCCTCAATTTCTTGATCCATAAAATGGGAGCAATAGTGGTTCCTATCCTATAGAGTTGTGAGGACCAAATAAAATGAACCATGTATGTAGCACTTAGTCACAGCTTAATAAATACTTAGACATCATTATTTATTTTCAATAGCAGTTTCGGTGTACTAGTTTTTCTGTAACCTCATCAACATAGGATATTATCAATATAAAAAATTATTCTAAATAGTTGGTATAAAACTATACTAAAAGATGATTTCTGCTGCTCCTTCTCCTCCTCCCCTTTTCCCTCCATTTTCTCCTCCTCTTTCTTCTATACCTTCATAAGGGAGACCATATCCAGAGGGAAAGTAAACAAAAGTTATTTTAAAAGACCTGTTGAGACACACTGAATTTTTAATATGTAACCCTTGCTTCCTCAGAACAAAAGGGGGGTCACAGGATACAGGAAATAATAGCTGTGATATTAAATCCAAGCTTTACCCAATTCATTCAATTCATTGAATCTATTTATTGAATCCCTACTATGTGCTATTCAATAGTGGGCACACCTGTGAAGACAGATGAGTAAAGTGTCACTTTTTGTTGGCAAACCCAAGCCCCTGTGCCTGCAGAACAGTGAGAACAAACAAATAGAAAAATTAGAATTTGGAGGAGAGAAAGTTTTATTGCATGGGCCATGCAAGAACAGGTGGTTCCTGCTGGAAAGACCCAAACTTTCCATTAGTTTTCAGAGAATAGTTTTTAAAGGCATCATTTGGGGGTGATGACTGTAGGGCGTATGACTTTCTTCTGATTGGCTGGTGGTAAGGTAACAGGGTGACGTTCCAGGAATCTCAATCATCAACTTTCTAGTTCCCACCAGTCTGGCTTCTCAGAAGGTAGTTACCATCCTCCACCTGGGTGAGGGCTTTAGTTCCTGCAGCACTCAAAGATCTGTATCAGATCATTACATATATCCCATGAGGAGGGACTAAGGCTCTGTTTTATCACTGAAATACAATTTTTTTTTTACATTTAATTGTAGTTGATTAACAATGTTGTTAGTTTCAGATGTACAACAAAGTGAACTAAATTTTATTTATTTATCGCTGTGCAGCAGACAGGATCTTAATTCCCTGACCAGAGAGCAAACCCATGTGTGTGCTGGAAGCATAGTCTTAACCACTGGCCCACCAGGGAAGTCCCTGAACTACAATTCTGTGACTGCTTTTCCTTTGTTTTTGCATTCCCTCATGTCCCTTGTTAGGAACTGTCTGGATCTGCTCTTTGCAACAAGATCCAGGAGGCTCAAGTCTTTCTACAAACAAGGCATCAGGTACATAAGAAAGGGTTTTATACACAGTCGTGTCCATCAAGGGCCTGCTGTCTCAATCCCTTTTTCTTTGGTACTCAACAACCTTGAGGGAAACAGGTGGACAAGAAAGGGAACGTTTTAGATAGGTTATTCATAAGCTTTGCAAAGGAACCCGGTTTTTTAGGAAGGACCCAGCTTCACTTTCATGGAGTTAAACAAGTGGGAAGCAGCTGGTGAGTCGGGGAAACCATATAATTTTGGATGGTGAATGGCATGAAGAAAATCAGTTATCTATCCAAAAGAGTGGCAGAGGGCTACTTTAGATTGGATGCAATGTTCCTGACTGATGACTTGAGCTGAGACTTGACCTAAAAGACCACTCCCACCCTCATGAAGATTTAGAAGAATATTAAAGTCAGTTAACAGGCCCTAAATGGAATCCGAGTCTCCGTGACCTAGAAGAACAGGCTAGAATCCCAGGTAGGTGGCCAGATAATGTAATGTAGGTCTTTTATGTAAGGAACTGGATTTTATTCTAAATAAGGGAAGCCGGGAGTGATTTATAAGCAGATTCATTTAAAAGCTCTAGCTGTTCTGCAGTAAGTGACTTGGAGATGATGAAAGGGGAAGCTTGTGGGAGAACTGGAATTAAAACACTAGTGCCTGACTTCAAGAAAGTGCTGAATATACTGAACAAGCCTTATACGCCAGGCTGTTCTAAGCGCTGAGGATAAACACGGTTTTTGCTTCCGGGCCTCCAGACTAGTTAAAGGGGGTAAGAAGCCGCACATATGACAGTTCAGACGGTCTTGGTTGCATAGGCTGATAAAGATCCTGAAGACTGCCTAGTCCAAGCCCCGTAGCCTGAGCGAGAATAATCTGTACTGCACTTACTGTATCCAAGTAAATGAGAGGCCCCTGGGCCTCGAGCGAAAAAACGCCGAAGATGTCCTCCGGACTCAGCGCTCAAGGAGACTCAGGTGAGGTAATAACTTGCGAGTTGTCAAAACGGAAGGAAGCCCCGGCCACCCACGCAGCGCCCAGTTTGGCGTCAAAGGCGGAGAGCTTCCGGGGGCGGGGCCGGCTCTTCCTGCGCCTGCACCGGAAATAAACGCCTCCCGGCCGAGCAGGGGCATACGATCGCCGGAACCCCGCGCTCCCGACTTCTGCTTCCGGGTCAGAGGCATGGCGGTGGCAAATTCAAGCCCTGTCAATCCCGTGGTATTCTTTGATGTCAGCATTGGCGGCCAGGTGAGGTCTTGGCAGCCAGTCAGCCCGATGCCAAAGGGAACGTGCACGCGGTACGGCAGGCAGATCACCTCCTCAGGTGTAGCAAACTCGGGAAGCCAAAAAGTGAAATCGAACCAGCACTTACCGACCTGCGGGGCGGGGGTGAGGGAGTAGGAAAAGGAGGAGTCTTGCGCATCCTAGCGCCCCTCTGGTGGAGGGACCGGGTGGAACGGAAGAGTAGGCTATGGAGGCGGAGGTGGGAGAGACCAAGCGGCATGGGGGCCCGAGGGTTCCCTGTTCGGTGAAGCCTTCACGGGCTTGGACTGGGCTTTCTGAACGTCTTTCGCCGGTTGCAGGAAGTTGGTCGTATGAAGATTGAGCTCTTTGCAGACGTTGTGCCTAAGACGGCGGAGAATTTTAGGTAAGAAGATGTTCTTTGCTGGATAAACCAAACGAGAAGCTGGGCCTGTCTGTGGAATCTTCTGCCTACCTCTATCCGTTCATTCACCGTCCTTGATATCTGACTTCTCTGGGTATCGCTCTGAATAGTCTTGACCGTCCCCTTTTCAGTTTATGTTAATCTGTATGCCTGGACGTCTAACCAGCCGGTTGGTGGGCTGGCTAGCGCCGGCGTCTCCCCTTCCCGCCGAGGTTAGGGGCGCTCGGAGTTGTGATGCCATGGCGACTGAGTCGTTCACTCTTTTCCTTTTCAGGCAGTTCTGCACAGGAGAATTCAGGTCAGTCTCTGACGTGGTTACTTATCTGCTTGATCCTGAGGGCTGTCCTGAGGCTGCAGTGAGGGTATTGGGGAATCACCGACAGGCCTTGAATGATTGCTGGTGACAGTAATAGAAGGTATTACTATGGGTCTGTCGTCAGTTCATTTGCCTTCTTCGTTTCTCTTCTCCCGACCATCTCTAGAAGAGTGTCTCTGGATCGACTGTATGGTAAACTTGAAAGGCCTGTGTTTACCTGTTACCATTTCAAGTCTCTTTCTTTTTGCTTATAGAAAAGATGGGGTTCCGATAGGATACAAGGGGAGCACTTTCCACAGGTAAGGCCTTTGGCAAGCCATCCTGGGGGACTTTTAAAATTACTATTAGTATGGTTTAGAATTACTTCCTTGGGGGATTAGTCTCTTCAGAGGAAAACAAAACCATAGCATAATTCTTAGTTCTTGAGAAGGGATGTTTTTGTGAACTCAACCGTTGATTTAAGGACTTACTAAAACCAAAGTGATAAACATTATATTTTGAAATTAATGTTATTCCAAACCACAGAATCTTCTCCTAGGATCCTTTGTTCTCTGTTTCAGGGTCATAAAAGATTTCATGATTCAGGGTGGAGATTTTGTTAATGTAAGTATTGTTCCTTTCCTATTAAGGACCTATAAGTTTTGTTTTTGTTGTTATTGAAGCTGCTCCTCAGGGACCTGAGAACAATAGCCAAGTTTGCTGGGGGAGGAGGTGAGAATGGGAATATCCTGTGATGGCTGCTACTCATTGCATCACTAGATGGTATATCAGCACTTTGATTAAGTCAGTTCAGTTCAGTTCAGTCTAGTCGCTCAGTCGTGTCCGACTCTTTGCGACCCCATGAATCGCAGCATGCCAGGCGTCCCTGTCCATCACCAACTCCCGGAGTTCACCCAAACTCATGTCCATCGAGTCAGTAATGCCATCCAGCCATCTCATCCTCTGTCGTCCCCTTCTCCTGCCCCCAATCCCTCCCAGCATCAGAGTCTTTTCCATTGAGTCAACTCTTCCCATGAGGTGGCCAAAGTACTGGAGTTTCAGCTTCAGCATCATTCCCTCCAAAGAAATCCCAGGGCTGATCTCCTTCAGAATGGACTGACTTCCAAATCTCAGTCTTTTAGGGCTGGGAACTGACTTTCTCAGCATACCTATAGGTGATCCATGACAGACCCAAATTAATTGGTCACATGGAATTTAGCTAGAAATCAGTTACAGTTATTTTTTCTAAATGGGGGCAAGTCCCTTTCCAGTGAGCTAAATGCTTATGCCCTTATTTCCCATTCACTTTTGGTATCCCAGTGCCTGGAAAGGTGAGTTGTTATTTTTTTAATCAAGTTCATTAGTGGGCAAGGAATCAGAGTTCTGGAAGGATATTTTCCCTATTCACTAGGAGAACCCATTGAATTAATCCTTCATTGCTAAGCATGATTTTTCTTGAAATGAGATTGTATGCATCCCCATTTCAAGCCTCCTTCGCTTCCCCCAACCTTGCAGGTTTCTGAATAAACCACATTTATGCTTTCTTAAACCTAAACATTTATCCTTATCCACCCATTTCTGTGCATGATCTGTCTTATTAATATCATTTGGTTAGTCATGTTGCTGTTTTCTTGGATCTGGGAGACATTCTTTATCCTTTACATGTATATTTAGTTTGACTCCTAGGAGTTTTTTAAGATTTCTATCTTTCCTACCCAGATAAGTTTACAAAGTAGCAGATTTGGGGCTGAATCAGAAACAGATATGCTTTGTTTCATCTGTATGATGTTGTAAACTGGGAAATTTTACTGGAAAGTTCTGGAGTTTTGTTTTCTCTGTTATAGCTGAAAAGTAGGGGTGCACTTGGCCTGTGTTTCTCATGCAGCAACAATTGGTTGAGTCAAGTAACAGCTCCCTTTAGACGGGTTCAGTTCAGTTCAGTTGCTCAGTCGTGTCCGACTCTTTGTGACCCCATGAATTACAGCACACCAGGCCTCCCTGTCCATCACCAACTCCCAGAGTTCACTCAAACTCATGTCCATTCAGTCGATGATGCCATCTCATCCTCTGTCGTGCCCTTCTCCTCCTGCCCCCAATCCCTCCCAGCATCAGAGTCTTTTCCAGTGAGTCAACTCTTTGCATGAGGTGGCCAAAGTACTGGAGTTTCAGCTTTAGTGTCATTCCTTCCAAAGAACACCCAGGACTGATCTTTAGAATGAACTGGTTGGACCTCCTTGCAGTCCAAGGGACTCCCAAGAGTCTTCTCCAACACCACAGTTCAAAAGCATCAATTCTTCGGCACTCAGCTTTCTTCACAGTCCAGCTCTCACGTCCATACATGACCACAGGAAAAACCATAGCCTTGACTAGACAGACCTTTGTTGGCAAAGTAATGTCTCTGCTTTTGAATATGCTATCTAGGTTGGTCATAACTTTCCTTCCAAGGAGTAAGCGTCTTTTAATTTCATGGCTGCAATCACCAGACGGGTATGTCCTTATTATTTCACCAGTTCCCACCACTGGCTTCCCTTCTTTATGTCACCTACTCCTACAGGCATTTAAGTTTGCAACCCCTGGCCACAACTGATTGGAGTAGGGCTTGGGGTGACCATATCCTTTTTTATTGGCAGGTAAGAAGGGCTAATATGCTATTCTCTGCGTTCTTTTCTTTTCTTCCCAAAGGTTTCTATACTGCTATATTGTCTTAGCAGGGATAGGACCAACTTCTTATGGGTCATTGCCAGGCACATGTGATCACTTACTAATTGCTCTAGAGTTAGCAGTTAGTCAGCCAGAAGTCTGTCAGAGAGAAGAAACTACTCAGAGCCACCCTTAGGGCAGAAAAAATAGAATGAGCAAGAGGTAGAAGCGGAATTTGAGACCTTCTAAAGTTGGACTAAGAATATTTGCTTGTTTGTTTTAATAATGTGTTTTAAAATTTAAAAAGTAATGTTTTTTTTTTTCTGGTTGCGAAACAAAAATACAAAAATGAAAATAAATCGTCTCAAGGAATATACTCTTGGCAATTGCCCATCTTATTGTTGCGAAGATTTGTGTGTCAGATATAACTTTTAACAGATTTCAACTTTTAAAAATTTGTGCTCAGTCATTGTGTTTTCCCTTGTCACTATCTTCTTCCAAAACATTCTTGCTAATAACTCCTTACTGTTCCCTTAGGAAAAGACAGTGAATTTATTTGATCAGTCCACTATCATGGAAGATTTAAGTTGCTTTCTGTTTTTTGTCCTGCAAATTAATTTGGTCATTTTCCCTACTCTGGCTTCTGGAGCACAGTAGATAGTGTGATTATAGTGAATGATGTATTAACTGATCTTTTCTCTAGGTATTTTTTTTTAAATTGGAAAGGAACATGTTTTCTCTTCCTTCTATATGTATGTGTGTATTTATGTGTAGTTAAAGAAATCCCATGGACAGAGGAGCTGGCAGGCTACATCCATAGGGTCACAAGAGTCAGACATGACTTAGTGATGAAACAACAATAATGGCAAAGATAGAATAGCTCACATTTACGCAGAGCTGTGTGGATTGCAAAAAGTTTTTCTCATAGACGCTATTATTGCATCTTTTTGGCAATGTTGTAAGGAGTAGGTGATATCATTTTCACTTGATAGTTGAGGAAACTGGGGCTCAAAGATAAGTGACTTCCCCAGCTCATAAATGATAGATCTGGAACTCAAAGCCCATCTTTCCACTATACAGAGCTTGGTTGTACCAATAACTTTTAATCAAACAGTTTGAGAGTTTTTTCCCTTCCCTGACTTACATTAATCCCCTTTAATGGTCTTTGCTCCAGTAAGGGCCCCTTGATTCTGCACTCACTCAGCGTTTTCACATCCCATCATGTACCCAATATTCTTTTTGTTTACTAACTGGCTGGAAGAGATTGGTCTTTGGTAGTCTCTCAATATTAACTTTAAACCCCTGGGGTTCTGTTTAAGGTACTACAGCAAAGCCTTGGTCAGGTTGCTTTATTATCCTGACTGAAGTTCACTCACCTGAAAAATGGGGAGGATGATAATGCATGTTCCATGGAGTTGTTGAAAGAGCAGAGGGATAACACAAATAGGGTTATGACAAGGTGTTTCGTGGAAGCCAAAGGAGGAAATAGGTCTAGGAACTGGAGAGTCACAGAACCAAGCAGTCCTTCCTTTCTGTTTCTCGAGCTTTCTACACGTGTATTGCAGTGTCTTTTTCTTCTCCAGCCCACCTTGCCGAAGATAGTCACCTGCAACTTCCAGGTTTGCACGGCACAGATTCAGTCTCCAGAGAGTAGATATTCTATTTCCTGCTTCCCATAGAAGGAACTCTGATTGGCCCTACATTCTCCCCTCAAATTCCCCTCACCTCGACTTTAGCCAGAAGGATGGTATCTTGTCATACAGACTAGACTTCCAAGAGCCCACCCACCTGCATAGTTGAGAGGAGAGGGGAAGTAGTCAGTTAAATGGATTCTCATACACGACTGCAGGCAAGAGAGTCTTTGGAAGGGGCACTGATTACATATGTAATCACTGTTTCCTATCCTCTGCTTTGCTTGTGTCTTATCCCACCTTTCTAGAGGCCCAGCTGTGTGACCTTTTTTTTTTCCCCTCAGTGAGGTGCCCTAGCCAAGTTGTGGGCTGCACGTGCCTTGGATGGGGCTTGTTTTGATTACAGGAGAGGGTTAAAGAGGTGTAGCTCCCAAAGTGACCTGCAGGAGTAAGAAGACTTTAAAGCATGGAGGCTTCGGGTGCAGCAGCTGTTTCCTATGAGCTCTGAGAGCCGGCACTCGCAAGTCATTAACACTTCCCTTCTCTCTGCTCAGGGAGATGGTACCGGAGTTGCCAGTATCTACCGGGGGCCATTTGCAGATGAAAATTTTAAGCTTAGACACTCAGCTCCAGGCCTTCTTTCCATGGTAAGTGAGGACCAGTCAATGTTTGGGGCTAGGTTTACAGCCAGCTGAATTCTGGGTCCCTCTGAGGCGTGGCACAGTCTCTTGGGATAGAAGGAAATGCTTTCCTTCCCTTGCCTGACCCAGGACTCAGCTCTGCCTGCCCACCTCTTTCCTCAGTCTGGTTTGATTTTTTGGCCTGGACCCACTAGCCGGCCAGGGAACCAAACGCAAACTCTGCTGTGTGTTTTCTTACTTTGTGTGAGCCAGGACGTGTGGCTGGGCACCCAGCCTTGCTGCTTAGAATGCAGCCGGCTGAGCTGTCAAGACCCAGTGCTCACACACCCGTCACGCCACTCGCCCCTGACTCTCCCTCACACTGCCTGCTGGCCCGTCCCCCTGTTCAGGTCACACACCACTCCTTCTCCCTACTCCCAGGACCCTGCCTGCCCATTTACAACCCCACTCAAACATCTTGCTCCTCTCTCCGTCCCCCTGCCCACCTGCTTTAGCCCCCCAGCTACACATCCCTGCTTATTCCCCCTTCACTTCTCCTTACTTACCCCTCACCCCTCATTTGCCCTTACCCCTCTCACCCTGCTTCCTTCTCACTGTCCAACCCTCTCCCTCCCTCTTGTCATCACCTATTTCCCTCTGTCAGTTCCCCAACCCTCACTCCCCCAGACCCACTGTTTACAAGCACATTCTCTGTCTGCTTCCCCATTCTTCCACTCATCCACTCAGGCATCCGTCAAGTAAAAATTGTTGACATCCACTGTTTTAGGCCTCGTGGTAAGGCCTGAGGATACAGATCCGATCCCTGCCCTCTAAGGGGGAAGCACACATGCTGAGTGATGAGTCCAGTGTATAATTCATGCCATCAGGGTACTAAGGGGAGGTCACCTCAGTGTATGTAAGGGTACTATGAGGGCCCCAAAGAATGAGAGTAATTGCTGCAAAGATCCAGAGAAGTTCTCTACCAGGTAAAACAGCCTAGACAGAAGATGTGTGACCCTGAAATAGTAGGGTGGCATGGGCAAGGGCCAGAAAGTGAGGAAGGTGATGAGAACATAGGTTGTGGATGGGACAGGGAATGAACTAGTAGAGACCACTGGAGAGGCAGGTGGGTCTAGCTCCTGAAAGGCTCTAAATGCCAGAATAAGGATGAGGTTATGTGGATTTGATTTCATGGAATGTGGAAAGCCATACACTTTTTTGAGCAGGACTGGTCGACTTTGTGTTTTAAAACGAAGATCCTGGCTGCAGTGTTTGAGTGGCAGATAGGAATGAAGAGGCTGGGGCAGAGAAGCCAGTTAGGAGGCTGCCATGACACTTGGGTGAGCCTGGCGTAACAGACAGTGTACAAACCTCCTTTTAGAAAAGTCAGGCTGGGCAAGCATGGTACCGTGCCAAAGGGGCTTAGGTGGGCTTGGGTTGTCGTCATGAGGATTGGAACCCCTCTAGGTGTGTGCCGCTCTGTTAGCATCTGGGGAGGGGTCAGAAAAAAGTGGAAAGAAACTTTGCTTTCTGCTGCCTTCAGGCTGACACTGGTTAAGCTGTGTTGTCACCATCTTGTAGCACAGTTGTTTTAATTGTAGCAGTTGTAGCACAATTGCTTCCATTCTCCACTAAATCATGATGAGTTCCTCAAGAGCAGAGACTGAGTCGCATTGATCTCCTAGCCTGACTACCTGATACAGAAAGGTGCTGAGCAGATACTGATGAATGACTGAAAGATACGCAGAATAAAGGCTAATGTTGAGCATATTCTCAGCAACAACTTTGTTTGCATTAATTCATTTTAATCCTCAGCATCCCCTTGAGATAGTGCAAATGAGGAAACAGCGGCATAGAGAGGTTATGCAGCTAAACTAGATCACAGCCAGTAGTGGGGCTGGGATTCAAGATAGATCATCTGGCTCTAGAGCTTGTTCTCTGAACCAGTAAGCTATTCTGCCTGGAAGACTGGCTAAATGACTGACAAAAAACACATGTCGTACGACTGTTTTCCTACCTGCCTACTAATAAATGTTTATACATTGAGCAGCAAGGTAGATAGATTGGAAAAATAAGAGGGGGGGAGGGGAGAAGAGAAGAACAAAGGAAGAAGTGGGACCACTGAGGAGTCTGCCCTCATTCCAGAGTTAGGTCTGTTCTCACTGGCTCAGGCAGTCCTTGCTAATGTGAGATGTTCCTACATACGTGAACAAAAACCAAAAATAGTCTCTCATCTCACATGGGGAATTTCTAAAATATGAAGTGAAATCCCTTCTAGACAAAGTCTTTAATGTATTTCGTACACATTTTCATTCCTTCAATGTTAAACACAGACTCAACTAACTTAAATCCATTAAACATCCACTGAAGGCTAGTGACCTGATGGTGTCCAGTGTTGTTTCCATAGCATTACTTTTATGAGACCTGTGCCTTGAATAGTACTGGTGCTTTCAGTTTTCCTTTTTCTACTCAGTTTTTTCCAAAACAAGGGAAGTATGCAGTGAAATATTCACATAGTTACACAGGCACCTGGTAAGCCAGTGCTGCTGAAACATGACATGGGTTTGCTGATTGCTTTGTGTTGTCATTATATAATGTATTGTGAAGTGTAATGATACAAAAACAATTTCAAGAGAGGAAAAGGGAAGGGATATGGCTGGAGAATTTCAGATCCTCAATTTTAAAAACTAATTTTTCCTATAAAATTCAGCAATAAAGGATTTGGGGTGTAGCTGTAAAAAGCACGTCATTAATTAAACAGAATCTTTTTTCTAGCATGGCAACTTCTTTCACCTAAATTTTTTTATTACCATTATTTTGGGAAAGTACAGAGCCATTCAGACAAAACAGTTTATGGCCCAAGTGACGGGCTTTTTGTGAGCTGGTAGCTAATTCGTGAAGTGTGATCCAGTTATTGCCAGTACTGGCCTAAATACAGCAAATCAGATTCCATTAGCAATTTTTTCCATTATAAAATTCACACTGTAGGAGACATGTGTAGTTATTGAAGGGTCTAGCTCTTTGAGGGCAGAAATTGTGTATTCTGTTCCTCTCTGTGTCCTTGGGTCCTAGGTCAGACCCTGGCTCACAGTCGATGCTCAGTCAGATTTGCTGAGAGAGCGCAGAGGAGTCAGGGCTATAGTCTCTTTTAGGGAGTTTGGCCCTTCAGCTAACACGGCCAGGAAAACTCACGATGTGTCTGTTTGGTTTCCATCAGGCAAACAGTGGTCCCAGCACAAATGGCTGCCAGTTTTTCATCACCTGCTCTAAGTGTGATTGGCTAGATGGGAAGCACGTGGTGTTCGGTGAGTCCTGTTCCTGTCCTAGTCCAGGTCCCCTCACCCAGCGTGGAGCTTCTAAAGGAGCTGGTCCCCCAACTCTTGTGCTCGACGGGTGTAACTGCCCTGGAAGTCAGGAAGGTGGAAGCTGTGGTGGGTGGGGAGGATATGTGGTTAGAGGGGATGACGAGAGGGCCATATGATGTAGTGAGTAGCCACCTGGGCAATGTGACTGTGTAGGTATGGGTGTGTCTGCGGGGGATGGCAGCATTAAGAAATACCGCATGGGCAGCATGGTGCAGTGGGGCTTTGCAATTGTTTCGACCTAGATATGAGCCCTAACTCTGCTCCTTACTACCTGTGACCTTGGGAAACATTTCATTTCCACTGAATATTAATTTTGTAATGTTAGTCTGAGGTTCAAATAAGATAATGGCTGAGAATGGGCCTTGCGGGGCTGGAAAATACTATGCAAATGAGAGTACTCAAGTCCAGCTCATACTCTTCCCACAGGAAAAATCATTGATGGACTTTTGGTGATGAGAAAGATTGAGGTGAGTCCTGTGGTGCTGATCTCCTCTGTCTCAGCCATTCTGGCCTCGTACTATCTGACTAGTATTGAGGAGCTGGAGAACTTGTTTGGCCAGTCTTCACGGGGAGGAGAGACCGTGTGCCTCCCAAGGGTTCTGGGCCCTAAGTTAGCCTCTCTTGTGCGAACTGAGCTTTGGCCTCTGCTGACTCTTTCACCTACTTGATGCAATCCTCCTCAGCATTGTATTCAAGGTTCTTCATGACTGAGTCCCTGCCTCCCTCTCCATGATTTCTTTTGCCCCTTCTGCCGCTGCCACTTCCGTGTTCTAGTCACATCAGGCTACTAGCCCGCCCCTAAATATGTATACACATCCCGCCTCTTGCTCCTTCCTGCCCCAGTCTTTGCTCATGCTGTGTCCTCTACTCTGTCTTATAACTTATTACATTTTTATATGTCATGAGTTTGATGGGTGGAGTTTTTTTTATTTTTTATTTTTGAGATTATACATTTTCTCTTTGATCTGTATTATATTCCTGTCAGATCAGCCTGTGAGCCGTCAGTCCTTAGCACAGGGGCTGGCAGGCATGGGTAAGTGTGTGGTGAGGGGTGTCAGAGTGGAGGAATCACCACTGTGCTTTCTCTCCTAGAATGTTCCCACAGGCCCTAACAATAAACCCAAGCTGCCTGTGGTGATCTCACAGTGTGGGGAGATGTAGTCCAGAGGGAGACTGAATCAGGTAAGTGTGTCTTTCCTGATCAGGAGTCAGGATCCCAGAGAGGGCAGCACGGTCTGGTGGAAAGAACTTTAGACCTGAAGATGCAGGATTGAGCGCATTTTCTCTCTGTGTGACCTGAGAGAAGTCGATTCCCTTCCCTGAGCCTGTTTTCTCATCTGTCCGATGATGATAATGCCTGTCTCCCAGGGTCACTGTAAGGATCAAAAGAGAAAGGTTGAGTGGGACACTTCATTTTTCTAACACATTATAGTTTACAAACTATCAACCTGAAAACCATCAGACACTTTGTGACAGCACTGTTAGACACTCATTTCATTCAGTAGTCCACTTAGAAAGACCTGGCTACAGTCCTGGGTGATTGGGAGCAGCCTGGGCAGCCAGAAGACTCTCTTGTCAAGCTTCTCATCAGAACTGATGCTGCAGTCCCAGGTCATGACTTTGTGTTTGCCAGACTCAGAGGTGAATGTGACACATTTCTCAGCCCACAAAGACTCACTTCCTACCTAGGCTTGCTACTCACCGCCCACTCTGTGCTAGACATTGGACATGGAGAGTGGGAGAAAAAGTGAACGATGCCTCCACCTTTTAGGAGCTTATGGGGAATAAAAACACATTCTCAGAAGTGATCACTAGTAATATGAGTGATGTTGTTAAGTGTTAGTATGAGTTCAAGAAAGAAATTGAGCACGTCCAGCTAGGTAAAGGATGGTAGTGCTTTGCCTTTCTTTCCTTTTTTTTTCTTTAAATTTTCAAACCTGCAGGATAATTGGAAGAATAGTACATTGAAACCTATATACTTTTCCCCTAAATTTGCCAATATTGAACATCTTTTTTGTAGCATTTTGCTTTGGCTTTTGTCTCTTTGTCTTCTTCTTTCCTTTCTTTCCCTTACTTCATTTCTTTCCCATCTGGAAGTTGGAGGACTTCTTGACACCTTACCCCTAAATACTTCAGCAAGTGACTCCTAAAAATAAGAACATTGTGCATAACCACAATAATATTGTCTGATATACAAGTTCAAACTTCCCCAGTTATCCACAAAGTAACTTTTCTAGCTCTTAAAGAAATCCCATCAGGATTCACATATTTCATTTGGTTATTTATTTTTAGTTAGGAAAGCAACATAATTCACCTGAAAATTTTCACACAGAACAGCTAAAGCCCCCCTATCCTTGACAGTTTGCCCCCCACCCCCATCTGCATCCCCATCCCACTGCTCTCAGAGGTAACTGCTGTATCAGTCTAATGTATGTCCATGGGGCCTTTTCTTTGCCAATCTAATTTGGGGAGGTTTTGTTTTTTCCTAAATGGCATCATACTATTGAGTTGGCCAAAAAGTTTGTTCAGGTATGTCCATAAGATGTTACAGAAAAACCATACGAACTTTTGGGCCAACCCAATATTTGTTCATCGTTTTATTTCCATTTGACATATGTCTGGAAGACTTTTCCTATACCATTCATGTAAAAGTATGTAGTACTTAAAACTGATATGCTCTATGTTTGTAGCATATATCTGAATAATTACAAAGTTTATAATTATACAATTTGACTTGAATCAAGTGTACATTTCTGCACCTTAATTATTTTTTATGTTGTGGCCATTTTGTCCTGAATATATGTTAAAAAAAAAATTGGCAGTGGGTTGCTTATCTTAACTTTGGTGATATCCTTTGTTAAAGAGAAGTTCTTCATTTTGATGAGATCAGAATTTTTAATCTTTTCCCTTGTGTTGTGTTTTAATCTTGTTTAAGAAGGTCCTTACTCCCTCAGTCATAATGCCTAATGTTTCTGTAGTTTTTCTTACAAAAGTATCTAGAATTTATTTTTCTGGATTCTGCCATTTTTTTCAAATGCAGATCTAGTCAAATACTAGAGCATCTTAACGACTATGCATACCTCCATCTGCGACTTACTTTGTGTTCACAACATCTGGCACTTAAAGGCATTCAGTTAACATTTATTACATGAGTTAAAGAGAAGGAGAATGTCAGGCATTTTAGGCATGGATCTGGTGTGAGCAAATGCCAGGGCAGGAATGCGCAAGTGTGTGCTGAAAGCTCATGTGGACCCTTGTCCAGCAAATGCTCCCTTCTCAGGCCCAGTTGACACGCTGAACTGTCTTTTCTGCTGCTACTGGGGGCCCCAGGCTCAACCTGCTATCCCCATGCCCTCACTGCGATTCATCCCCCCTCCCCCTCTTTTCTGGGCTGAACTAAAGTTGAACTCATTGGTCCTTTTCCTTCTAAAGACTGACCACTGATCACCACTGGAGGACAGAAGATCATTAAAAACAGTAAAGTTTTGAAATCCTTTTATGTTTGCAGCCTTTTCTCTACATTTTTCTGAGTCCCTTACAAAAAGTTACTGGAAATCTATGTTAGGAGTTTGTCTTCTGAAGGTGGCAATCATCAACCCTCCTCTCCTCACCTGCTGTGAATGAACGTCATGTAAACCTTTGCCTCTACAAAAGCCCTTCTTTTCAGCCTACAACCCCAAGCAGAACAAATCCCATGGGTGCCCTTTGATGCTCCAGAGGTCCTCTACAGCCATACTGTCCAGGAGGCATTCCTTTCTGCTATGGTGGAAATGTTTTGCATCTGTGCTGTCCATTATGGTTGCTTCCAGCTACATGTGACCGTTGAACACCGAAAATGTGCCTGCTGTGACTGAGGGACTCAATTTTTATTTTTATTTAACTTTAATTAAATTTAAAGAGCCACATGTGATACCTTCAACTTAGTCTTCTAACCTTGACTTGCTCAAAATTAAATCTTTCTTAGCTTATATTTAGAGACAATAGAGTAAAAGCAATTGTATCATTTAGTGAATATTTCTGGTGCTCAAATTCTGAGCTAAGAACCTTACTTTAATTATCTCATCTAACTTTACCAAGTTGAAAACTCGTAGGTTTCAAAGTGTAGGGAATCTAAGTGGTAGTCTGACCTTAAGGCATTGCACAGATAGGGTCCTCACTTTGGGTTTCTGAGTAATGGATTTGGGAGAAAGTGGGGAAAAGAGGTGAGTAATTCCCCCAGGAGTATGGTATCCTTCCATCGTGTTTCTCTCCAGCTGTAAAGTTACAAATATCTCTTAATTTCTAAAGGAGTATTTCAGATCCCTCAGGTAGTGTCTGGGTGGAATAATGTTTCACCGCCAGTATAGATGATGTTTTTAAATCCTCCTACCCCACTCCAGTACTCTTGCCTGGAAAATCCCATGAACGGAGGAGCCTGGTAGGCTACAGTCCATGGGGTCGCTAAGAGTCGGCACGACTGAGTGCCTTCACTTTCACTTTTCACTTTCGTGCATTGGAGAAGGAAATGGTAACCCACTCCAGTGTTCTTGCCTGGAGAATCCCAGGGACGGGGGAGCCTGGTGGGCTGCCGTCTATGGGGTCACACAGAGTCGGACACGACTGAAGCGACTTAGCAGCAGCAGCAGGCAGTATTTCTCAAACTTTAGTGCACATATGAGTCATTGGGAGGTCTTGTTACCATGCTGGTTCTGACTCAGTCAGTCTGGATGGGACCTGAGGTTTTGCATTTCTGACCAGCTCTCAGTTGATGCTGACACTGAGTAGCAAGGCCACAGGGAAATGACAGCCTGTCTTTTAATTGAGAACTCACCATGTTCCAATCAGAAAAGACACAGAAGGAGATAATCTTTTGATGGTATCAGTCCAGCAGGAATCTACTGCCTTCAAATCAAGAATTCACTTATCAGGCATTTGAGGCCTTGTGCCTAGGCGCTAGAAATAGAGGAATGTAGGAAGGAGACACCTGTCTTCACAGGTGAAGTCACTCAATCAGCTGTACCTCCTATGAAGTCCTTCCTTTCACAACTTCTTTTGTGCTTTATCTTAGATCCTGACCTTGGTTGTAGTGAAAATGAAGTTTTCTATTAATATACAACTCTAGATGCAGAAACCTAGGTTTTATCTCAGTGGGTCCTTTGAAAGCTTTTTATTATGAATTTGTTTGAAAGTGAAAGTTGCTCAGTCATGTCCAGGTCTTTGCGACTCCATGGACTAAACAGTCCTTGGAATTCTCCAGGCCAGAATACTGGAGTGGGTAGCCTTTCCCTTCTCTAGGGGATCTTCCCAACCCAGGGATCAAACCCAGGTCTCCCTCATTGTGGGCAGATTCTTTACCAGCTGAGCCACAAGAGAAGCCGAAGAATACTAGAATGGGCAGCCTATCCCTTCTCCAGCGGATCTTCCCAACCCAGGAATAGAACTGGGGTCTCCTGCATTGCAGGTGGATTCATTACCAACTGAGCCATCAGGGAAGCCTGAGTCTTATCTTCAGGGGAATTTGGGGAACAATGAATTTAAAGAAAGATCTCTACTGCTTGACAGCACCAGATCTGGGGATCACAGAGAGACTAGCAGGGCTGTCAGAGTGCACAGCCACTCTTTTCCAGGAGACTCTCAGGCTTTCAAAACAGGATTTTCCTGCTGTAGAGTGCACTGGGTTCTTGGCTACTTACAGCCACATGGCGGAGGTGTCGGGGTGGTGGAACCTCTGTTTTGAAAGCCGGAGAGTCTCTTGGGAAAGAGTGGCTGTGCTCTGCTAGTCTCTCTGTGATCCCCAGATCTGATGCTGTCAAGCAGTAGAGATCTTTCTTTAAATTCATTGTTCCCCAAATTCCCCTGAAGATAAGAATCACATAGGAGCATTTGTTAAGACTACCAATTCCCAATCACCCTCCCCTACCCCTCAAGAGTTTGAGTGAATTTGAGGTAGGATCCAGGATGCTATGTTTGTTACAAGCATCTCAGAGGCTTCTTACCAGAGAAATGTGGGTAACCCTGCTTTAGGTGGTGCTGGATGAATGTTTTTTTAGTATTGTCTCTTAGGAGAAAATATAATTAGCACAGCACATAATTTTACACTATCATAGCTTACAATGAGGTATTACTCAAGTTCAGATAGTCAGTAGGTTAAAAATTAATTGCACGTGTGGATGGTGGCTATAATAAGAGATGTGAAGCTGCTGTTGTAATGACTGAGTTTAAGTCCTCCTAGGCAGTATTTCTCAAACTTAAGTCCACATCCCAACCTGGGATTTCCTGTAGATGTGATACATTCCTGTAGAGGAAGATGCTGAAAGACACCTTGGTTAGACACCTTGGCTAACTTTCATTCATTTCACAACTAAGAACTAATTAATTAAGATAGGCTCCATGCTGCACATGAGGCTACAAACTTGGAAAGCCCAGTTCTTGCCTTCAAGGAACTCAGTCTCTTAGGGAAACTGAAAATTACAGTACAATAAAGCACCGGACTAGAGATTTTAAGATGAAGGAAAATGAATACTCGTGTCTGCCTGGAGTGTTTAGGAAGACTGCAGGAGAGATGTTTCAGCTGAGTACAAGAATGGAGCTTGTCAGGTAGCTAAAATGGGAGAGCATTCCAGGCACAGGGAATAGCATGAGCAAAGGTACAAACCGCAGGAAACAGCAGGAAGTGTTAGGGAGACTACAAGTAATTCAGTACAGCCAAAGCAAGGTGTGAAAAGCAAATAGGGGCGAGGCTACAGGAGGCCAGGACAGACCTAAGAACCGGCGCAGGCTGATGTATTCATACGTTAACTCCACGGTGGGGCTGAGCTTTAGGCAGTATGTACAACTCCCTCCAGCCCCCTCCCACCCCAGGGTGAGAGTCCACCATGCTTCTGAGATACCAAACGGTGGCCTGACTGTCCAAAAAGAACCAGGCCAGGGGGAGCCACTCAAGGTTTTTGAGCAGAAGAACACCCTTACTGACTTTCTTTATTCAGAAGTGTGGAGGACAGGCTGGAGGCCAGTGAGATGCCCCTGCAGCAGTCTGGACAGAGAGGTTCCACGGAAATACGGGTCTAGGGAGCAGGGCAGCAGATATCTGCATACCTGCTGGGTGTGTAACACTGTTCCCTGCCCTGAAAGTCAGAAGCCCTGCCAACTGTACAGGGCAGGGAGGAGAGAATGGCTCTATTCCAGTCCCTCCAGTACAAAGGCAAAGCTCCCGCCCTGAAACCCAGCATGTATACAGAGTGATACATCATGTCCATGGAATACTATATAGCCTTAAAAAGAAAAAAATACATCTGTATGTGTTGGCAGATTTCTAAGATACATTAAAGGACAAAGTCAAGATATAGTACATTAATAAACATGATGCTATTTAGAATTACTCTTTCAGAAATTACTGGAGTGATGGATTGCTGACTGGTAGTAATGGTTACCTCTGCAGAGTAGAGATAACTGAAGACTTTCTTTTCAGTTTATGTATATGCTTGAATTTTCTACATTGGGCATGTATTTTACAATATAAAATTCAGATACACAGAAATACATACTGTGTATCTGCAGTTTTAACTAATCCTAGTTCCTCCAGTCCTTCCCAGGAGCATGTGGCTAACATCAGTTTATGAATCATTCCCTAGTCCCTTCCTGGGTGTACCCACCGTACTTGGTTCACGTCTCTATTCCCACATTTAACACAGTGTATCATGAATGTGTTGGTCTGGTTTTCTCTAGACTCAGAATTCCTTGAAGCAGGGACCATGCCTACTCACAAAGTGCCTGGGCAGGGATTAGAGCTTAGGTTCCAGTTCAGTTCAGCTCAGTCGCTCAGTAGTGTCCGACTCTTTGCAACCCCATGAATCGCAGCACGCCAGGCCTCCCTGTCCCATCACCAACTCCCAGAGTTCACTCAGACTCATGTCCATCGAGTCAGTGATGCCATCCAGCCATCTCATCCTCTGTCATCCCGTTTTCCTCCTGCCCCCAATCCCTCCCAGCATCAGAGTCTTTTCCAATGAGTCAGCTCTTCGCATGAGGTGGCCAAAGTACTGGAGTTTCAGCTTTAGCATCATTCCTTCCAAAGAAATCCCAGGGCTGATCTCCTTCACAATGG
>NW_011495044.1:2157103-2157772 GCF_000754665.1 Bison bison bison | reverse complement strand
TTCCTATTTGGAACCAGTTTGTTGTTCCTTGTCCAGTTCTAACTGTTGCTTCCTGACCTGCATACAGGTTTCTCAAGAGGCAGGTCAGGTGGTCTGGGATTCCCATCTCTTTCAGAATTTTCCACAGTTTCTTGTGATCCACACAGTCAAAGGCTTTGGCATAATAAAGCAGAAATAGATGTTTTTCTGGAACTCTCTTGCTTTTTCCATGATCCAGCAGATGTTGGCAATTTGATCTCTGGTTCCTCTACCCTTCTAAAACCAGCTTGAACATCAGGAAGTTCACGGTTCACATATTGCTGAAGCCTGGCTTGGAGAATTTTGAGCATTACTTTACTAGTGTGTGAGATGAGTGTAATTGTGCAGTAGTTTGAGCATTCTTTGGCATTGCCCTTCTTTGGGATTGGAATGAAAACTGACCTTTTCCAGTCCTTGGCCACTGCTGAGTTTTCCAAATTTGTTGGCATATTGAGTGCAGCACTTTCACAGCATCATCTTTCAGGATTTGGAATAGCCAACTGGAATTCCATCACCTCCACTAGCTTTGTTCGTAGTGATGCTTTCTAAGGCCCACTTGACTTCACATTCCAGGATGTCTGGCTCTAGGTCAGTGATCACACCATTGTGATTATCTGGGTTGTGAACATCTTTTTTGTACAGTTCTTCTGT
>NW_011495044.1:2153786-2157003 GCF_000754665.1 Bison bison bison | reverse complement strand
TTCACGGTTCACATATTGCTGAAGCCTGGCTTGGAGAATTTTGAGCATTACTTTACTAGTGTGTGAGATGAGTGTAATTGTGCGGTAGTTTGAGCATTCTTTGGCATTGCCCTTCTTTGGGATTGGAATGAAAACTGACCTTTTCCAGTCCTTGGCCACTGCTGAGTTTTCCAAATTTGTTGGCATATTGAGTGCAGCACTTTCACAGCATCATCTTTCAGGATTTGGAATAGCCAACTGGAATTCCATCACCTCCACTAGCTTTGTTCGTAGTGATGCTTTCTAAGGCCCACTTGACTTCACATTCCAGGATGTCTGGCTCTAGGTCAGTGAGGTCCCAGAGCACCATGCAACTTATACATTCGTACATTTTTGTACATTCTCCTTGAGGACCCGGGATTAGACTTCTGTCTGAGCCTGTGCTATGATGCCAGGACCCACTGTGCTCTGGAGGGGGGGGAATGTTAGCCATGTTTGGGGGGAGGGGTACACTCAGTGGTAACTGAGTGTACTCACCCCATTCTTTTAGTACAGCCAACTCTAAGGCCATAAACAGAGGGTGTGGACTTTCGTTTCTCTATAGCCCTGAGCCCAAAACCTTCAAGGAAAAGGGATTGCTCTTTGTCTAGAGCTCCAGAGAGCCATCAAGGTCTGGCCGAAAGCACACAGACTTTGTAGCCAAGTAGACCAGGAAGCCCCATCACTATCAGGCCATTAAACCCCTGGGAACCCTAGTTTTCCCCTTTGCTTAATTATAATATATACTGCACAGAATTGTGAGGGGTAAATAATAAATGAGATAGTGTATTGTCTGTAAATACTATTAATAGCTTCTTCCTTGGTTCTTACGTAATATCCCTCTCCACTCTGCTGTAGGGCACCAAAGGTCTGGCCTGTGGCAAGAAGCAGAGCGGTTCTGCTCTTTGGGGAAAGGAGGGTTTGGGGTGCAGAGGAGAGCTGCGAGTGTTTTCTCTTGTGGCCGATCCCCTCTGAGCTGCTTCTCTCTTCCATGCCTCGCAGACCCTCCACCTCTGCCACTGGAGGCCTTCCCTTGCTCGATGTGATACTCTTGAGTAAGATAACCTGGACTGGCCCCTGTGTTGGCTTCCGTGCTGGCTGCTGCCCCATTTGATCAAGAAAGAGACCTTGGAAGCATCACAGATTCAAAACCCAGAATTTTATGTTTAAGTTTTCAACTGTAAATAAAGTTTTTTTTTTTTTTTTTTCTTTGTATGTTGTGTTCTTCTTAAATGGTTGTAATGATACCCTACCTCCTCATGCCTTAGCTCCAGCTAGGAGAACTGGCTCTCCCCAGAGACCAGCATTGCCCAGAGGCAGGCTTTTGCTATGCAGAGTTGATGCCTCAGATTTATAAGCAGTTGTAGCAGCCCCCTCTTAGGTTAAAGCTAATCAGACAAGACAAAGCTCCAGGGCCTTCTAGCACTATTTCTTCCAAAGATGTTTCCAATAGGTTCCATTTGGTTAGTTCTAGAGCCTGTAGGTGAAAGGTCACTAGCTTGGGATATTTGGGGATGGAAGACCATTTGGTAGAATGTGGCTTAATCATGATGAAATGGGAATAATTTAGTTAAAAATCTTGGTTTGAATCTGAAGTCACTTTTTAAACAGCTGAGGTCTTGAGACCTTCCCCTCTCAGAACCTTGGTTTCCTCATCTGCAAAATGGGGATAATATTACTATTTTGTAGTACTGTTGAAAGGGTCAAACAAGAGAATGAATATAAGAGTAACTTGTAAACAGTAGCACGCGTTGGAAAATATGTTTTGAAAGGAAATAGCCCAACATAAAAAGATCCCGTTGAGTATCATGTTCAAGAGATGAAGGGAACTCCCTGGTATTCCTTTCATGAGGCAATGTGTGTGTTATCCCATTCCTACGTTCTCTTGGCTCATGGCAGGGATGACTCATAACTGCTAGCAGCAGGCTACTGTAGCTAGCAGAGTAGCAGAGAGCTAAAGTCTCTGACACAACAGGACCAGCTTAAAAGTGCCATTTCACTGTACTGGGGGTCAAGGAAGATGGTGAGATGATCAAGGGCCTCTGTTGTATGGATATTTGCAACTCTGTCTGGCTAAGTAAACAGGATTCAGGGAACACAGGAAAGAAGGGGCTGTGGAGGAGAAATCTTGAAGTAACTAAATGGAGTAGAATTATAGACAGGAGGGAGGGTGAGCAGCTGGGATCCTGAGTTGACAGCCCCGATGGGACATCGAATTAAATTACACTTGGCACCTATATTCTATGCCAGTGTCTGTCCTGGGCACTGGAGCTGTGAAAATGAATAAGATGTGACCCGTGCTTGTGACAGGGACTAGGCAGTTTGGATTCAGTGCAGTGTTAGAATGTGAACCCTTACGAAGGCAGGAAATTTGGTCTTGTCTTTTTTTACTGCTGTCTCCAGCACTAGAAGAGGTAAGCACCCAGTAGCCAGTAAGAGCTCAATAAATAATTGTCATGAATGGTAGTGGTATGTTTAAGGTGCTATGGAAGCAGGCGGAGAGATCGGGGGTGAAAGGAAGAGGCAACATTTGAGGTAAGTATTGGCAAAAAGCAAAGGAGAAAAGGAAAGATATAAACATCTGAATGCAGAGTTCCAAAGAATAGCAAGAAGAGATAAGAAAGCCTTCTTCAGCGATCAATGCAAAGAAATAGAGGAAAACAACAGAATGGGAAGGACTAGAGATCTCTTCAACAAAATCAGAGATACCAAAGGAACATTTCATGCAAAGATGGGCTCGATAAAGGACACAAATGGTATGGACCTAACAGAAGCAGAAGATATTAAGAAGAGGTAGCAAGAATACACAGAAGAACTGTACAAAAAAGATGTTCACAACCCAGATAATCACAATGGTGTGATCACTGACCTAGAGCCAGACATCCTGGAATGTGAAGTCAAGTGGGCCTTAGAAAGCATCACTACGAACAAAGCTAGTGGAGGTGATGGAATTCCAGTTGGCTATTCCAAATCCTGAAAGATGATGCTGTGAAAGTGCTGCACTCAATATGCCAGCAAATTTGGAAAACTCAGCAGTGGCCAAGGACTGGAAAAGGTCAGTTTTCATTCCAATCCCAAAGAAGGGCAATGCCAAAGAATGCTCAAACTACTGCACAATTACACTCATCTCACACACTAGTAAAGTAATGCTCAAAATTCTCCAAGCCAGGCTTCAGCAATATGTGAACCGTGAACTTCC
>NW_011495044.1:2149608-2153038 GCF_000754665.1 Bison bison bison | reverse complement strand
ACCCTGGTGCTGGGAGGGATTGGGGGCAAGAAGAGAAGGGGATGACAGAGGATGAGATGGCTGGATGGCATCACTGACTCGATGGAGGTGAGTCTGAATGAACTCTGGGAGTTGGTGATGGGACAGGGAGGCCTGGCGTGCTGCGATTCATGGGGTTGCAAAGAGTCGGACACGACTGAGCGACTGATCTGATCTGATTGGCAGATTGGTTGGAATTAGCCTGGAGATAATGGTGGGGAGGGCCTTCTAGGAAAAGGGAACTATATTCTTGGGCCAGAGTCTATACGAGATGGGGACCCAGTGAAAGTTTTGCAGAGGAGATTCTTGGAATGAACCCACTGGCTTTCACATCACTTAAAGGTACACACCAAAGCTGTGGTCACCTGGGCTCTCAGGGTGACAGGGGGACTCTGGTGTAGAGAACTCTCACCTTGAAACAGGAGACGAATTTTGACATGAACTTTCTCCTCAGTGCTTCAGTACCATCTGCAGTGGTAGATGTAGCTACAAGGAAAACTAGTTTCGTATTTCTTAAATCCTTCATCTATCTTCATGTGCATTGAGCATGAAGAGAGAGCTTAGTAAAGTAATTGGATGAGTAAGTAATGATACTTCTAAGTAACACTTTAAAGACAAATGTTACAGAATTTATTGTTCTGCTTGAGAAGCCATCCCTTCGAAGCAGTTACATAGGGAAGGTCCCTCACTTATTCTCAAAGGTGCTGCTGCTATTATTCTAAGTGTCTTTATAACTCCACTTTGCAAAAAAGCTCTCAAGCCTCTAGGGCACACTTTTAAATGTCCTCAGTGTTGGCAGAATTGCCTTTGAGGAAACATTTTCTTTTTAACAGTCAAAAGTCACCTGGAGCTGGAACAGATGAATAGCAGCTCTGGGGCTGCAAACCTTTTCTCTTGGATTACTGGCACTGCTGCCTAGATAACCTCTGCTGCCATTACCTCCTTCTCCGATCCATTTTCTACATCACACCGTATTTAATACATTAAGATACCATGTGTCAGGGACTATGCCAGATGCCTCAGGAACTGGTAGTCCTATAGGGAAGATGTAAGGAGTGCAGTACAGTGTGTGAGGAGAGGAAGGGTCTCCTAATCTAGTAACACCTGAGGCAAGATGCAGAGGATGAAGAATTAAGCAGACAAAGGAGAAAGGAAGAACAGAGGGAATAGAATGCAGTAATTCAAAGGAAGCAGTTGTAAAAGGGTCACCTGGAAGGTTGGACAGGGGATGTGAAAGAAGATTGGAAGCTAAGTCTAGAGGTCATGCAAGGTCCTGCCAACCACATTAAGGAATCTGGACAATTCTGTGGGTCACTGAAAGATTTTAAGTAAGACAGTGTCATGATCAGATGGCGGTTTCAAACACGATGTTGGTGTGGGGACTATTAGAGTAAGAAAAAATGATAACTGCGGTGCTCTAAGCCAGAGTTTGGCAGGCCAGGTATTTTCTATTTTTCAGTGGTTCATGAGCTAAGGATGATTTTTAAATGTTTAAATAGTTGGGGGAAAAGGGTTTAAACAGTTGGAAAATGTAAATATTTTGTGACGAAAAACTGCACGAGATTCAAATTTCCATAAGTTACTTTTTGGGGGGAACACAGATGCACTTGTTTACTGATTGCCTATGGTTACTTTCAGGCTCTATAAAGTTGAGTGGTTGAGATGGAATCATCTGACCCCTAGAGAAAAAGTGTGCTTACCCCTGCTCTGGGGCTTCCCAGGTAGCTCAGTAGTAAAGAACCTGCCTGCCAATGCTGGAGACATGAGTTCGATACCTGGGTTGGAAAGATCTCCTGGAGAAGGAAATGGCAACCCACTCCAGTATTGTTGCCTGGGAGATCCCACAGACAGAGCAATATGGTGGGCTGCAATCCATACAGGTTACAGAGAGTCGGACAGGACTTAGCAACTAAACAACCACCCCTGCAATGAGCACTAGATGATGATGGCCTACATTAGAGTAGCAGCAGTAGGAATAAGGACTGGATTGGCATTTAGAGATTTTCTATGACTGATTCAGGGAGGCGTTTAGGAGGTGGAATTGACAGCCGAAATGATACCGATGGGGTAAGGACTACCACACTAGCCTCCTAGGCGGCTTCCCTACTTCCAAGGTAGCAACCCATTCTCTGCTCCCTAGCAATACCAAAAAAAAAAAAAAATTCCAGTCCCTATTTCAACTCTAAAATTACCCTTCTCACTATTGCCCTCAAGTTTCAGATAAAATGTTCCTAATTTAACCCTGCCTTCCTGTATAACCCAGCGTCTTCATTCTGGTCCTGTGTAACTACTTTACTTCCATTTTCCCCAGACCCCATCTCTTCCCTCTGTGCCTTTGCATAAACCTCCATGTGCTTGAAGTCGGCTACCTTCTTCCCACGGCCACTCCCAAAACGCTTTGTGCATTAGCAGCGCTGGGGTGTTTGGTATGTCGCATTTTGAATTTGTGCCTTCATCCCTAGGCTGAGTTTAAGAAGGCTGCAACTGGCGAACTTGTCCATCCCCAGGAGATAGCAGACGCCTAATAAAGAACGAAGGTGAAGGGCTTCATCTACATTATGTGGCAGCCTCAATTATGGCTGTTGTAAGAATAAAATGCCTAGCTTGCGCAATAAAGTTGAAATTAAATCTTTTTTGTGGCCAATACAAAAAGACGTGAATACTTAACCAGACAGTCCTATGCTTGGAAGGCAGGTCCCCATGGAGTACACCCCCGCCCTCCGCCCTCCGCCCTCAATATTTTTAACAGGGGCTTCCTAATAGCTAGCATGATCCCCCCCGCAGAGTGACTGGTTCGCCGTAAACCGACGCTCTTTGAATCCAGTCGTTTAAGTATGTTCCAGAAACTCTCGGCTCTGCCGCGAGTACACGGCCATTGTAGAAAAGACGGCTCTATCTGCAGTAATGGTCTGAGGTCACAGGGACCATATTTGGAGCAGGGCGGGAGGGAGGCCTTCTCCACATGCAGCTACGGTGTCGTCGGGCCCCGTTCCAAGCCCCCAGGTCAGGCCGGGTAATCCCGGCGCAGGCATCTGGCCGTACCTTTCCTTCGGCCAGGACACAACCCTGGACTTGGAGCCGGCCCACCCCGGCTGCAGCCTCGTGAAAGTCACGTCCCCTCTTGCCCGTCCTCTCGGGTTCTCTATGGTTCTCGTGGTGACTCTACTCTAATTCTAGTTCCGGTCTCTATGGCGGCAGCAGAGGCAGGAACGGTTGTAGGTCGGCCGAATTAGCCGCCTAAAGGCCAATGAGAGTGGAGGAGTGAAAGAGTATTAGCCAATAGAAACTAGGAGTTGTGGTCAGGTGGTGAGATTGACAACACTACTGACCATTGAACGATGCTTAGGGCGGGTCGCTCGCAGGGCTTATCCCGCCCGTCCCGCCATTCTCGCTAGTTCGATCGGTAGCGGGA
>NW_011495044.1:2147952-2148765 GCF_000754665.1 Bison bison bison | reverse complement strand
GGAGTGGGCCGGGCAGCTTCCCCCTTCTCACGTGCTCGCCGCCGCCAGCGGTCCCGCGCACACCCAGCTCGGGCTCGCGGCCCGGGCCTGCCCCGGGGCCTCTGCTGCGGTGGGTTCACCCACGTGGACCGCGCGGATGGCCGGCGGTCCCTGGGGAAAAAGGCTGTCAGGTGGCCGTGGGTCGCTGCCAGGGAATGCGTGAGCCACCGGATGCTGAAGCGTGGCGGTTTTGAAAAAGGACGTCTAGTAATTGTGGGTTTTTTTCTTTTCTCCTTCAGCAACGAAGGTTTTGGGAACAGTAAAATGGTTCAATGTAAGAAACGGATATGGTTTCATCAACAGGTGAGGTGACCGCCGCTGAAGCCCTGGCCTGCCTCTTGCATTGCTCTCCTCCATCTGTAGGCTTTACGAACTTGGGGTTGTTGGCGCTTGTGTAGTTTGCCACCCCTGGTTGTAGTGCTAGTGGGGTTTTGTTTTCTTTAGTGAACGAAAGGATTAGGAGACCTAGAGATGTCTTTGTTTTGTAGCTAAATGTTGATCTCTAGCTAACTTGAAAGATACAAAGCGATTTAAAAGGCAGAGTGAGTGAGCCATCTCTTACCAGTTAGGGCGAACTGAGAAAGGTAAGATCTGGTGTGATTCTGTTAGGCTTAGACCCCTCGCATTTTTATTCATTCTTTTCTGTTACTGAAATTGGTATTAGAAAATGTGTGCCGCTGTTTATTATGTAGGTTATTTACAACTTGTTAACCTTTGGAGGTAACATGATTTGACAATGCAAGTATGTCATTTTGACTAAGGTCTTATTGCCTT
>NW_011495044.1:2114260-2147852 GCF_000754665.1 Bison bison bison | reverse complement strand
GTACCTGTTAAAGCTTTGGTTGTAGCTTACAGTGACCTTAGTCCACGATTACATTATTCTTTGTATTTGAAGGCAGAGCTGCAAAGTGCATCTTTAGGATTAATCCTTTGAGTTGTTTGTAGCAGTAGGATGGTGACTGCAGTTCACTCAGTGCTCTTCGTGGTCCCTGTCAGCCGGGCATCTTTTCCAAGATGGCTGCCCAGGCTGGCAGTGCAGTTACAGGGTGTAGAGCACTGCATGCGAACAGCAGTGTTGGCCTTACAGGTATGATGCAGTCATCTTAGCATTTTCTTACACCCCTATTACACTGGATGTTTGAAAGAACTTCAAGAGTAAGAAGTAATACCAAATGTTTCTGAAATGGACACTACTGAGGGAAACCAAGTGGGCAAGATCAAAACTAGACACACAATTGGCTGGCAAAAACCCATTAGTTACTTAAACACTCAGAGAGCAAAAGAGATTGTAAGCATTTGACAGTCTGTTTTCCACTTTTGCAGCTGAGGGGAAACATTTTATTTCTTCCAAAATCTTTAGGGATTTTCCATCTGTTCTTACACTGCCTTGGGACAGGCCAAGGCTACATTTTCTCATCAGCTTTTTGATAATGGGTTACTAGTGAGGAAGGCAGGGACTGCTTTGATGCCAGTGTTTGACCACTTTTTAGGTGATCTCTGAATTTGTTAGTATTTCAGTCTTAATCTGATTCTCCTTTCTAGCCTCACCCTTAAACCAGTGATTTTCGAATTTGTGTGCTTACCTTGAAAGGGTAAAAGTGCACATTCCTGAGTTCTTTATTCTGAGCTTTAGATTCATTGGGTCTGGAGTACATTTTTTAAGGAGAATTCCAGGTGATTATAGCTTGTGAACCTCAGTTTGAGAAACACAGCTTTTGACCTTTGACCCAGTGTGGTGATAGGCTATCACAGGTGTGCCTATTAGGAGTGATCTATAATTTGCAGCCTTTTAAGCAATTTGTGTGTTTTAAAGATTGTAGCATATATGTGCCTTCTGTTCTGCTGCATTTGTTAAATGGATCTAGATTATATTTGTAAGTGAACAATTGATAATCCAAGATAAAAGCAGTTCTTCGGGTTCTAAGTTAATTCTGTGAGATACCATTCCTTTATTCGTCTAACTTGTAATCAACTCTTTTGATCATCAGATAGGGCAAGTTAAATGTAAGTTGGCTTTTAATGATCCTTCGTTTGGATTATCTTAACCACAGTGTTTTGTCAAACTAACTGGTTCAAATAAATGTGCTTCTCATTTCTAAACTGGTCATCTCAATGATTCAGAGACTTCTGAACAAGGCACTATAAAACCTAACAGAAGTTAAGTCCAGGAGAGGTTTACCTTGCATAAGGGAAAATGTATAGCAAGTGGTTCAGGGCTGTAGGCACCTGGCTTTCCTGAGAGAGAGAGTGAGTGTGTGTGTGTGTGTGAGATGTGTGCTGTTTTTGAGGATACAGTGTATGGGATGATTGGTATAGCTCTAATTTTAACCTTGGGATTCTATGAATTATGTATTTTAGGTTCTTAAGTTTTTGCAATTTGTTAAAAATACATTTTTAATGTAAAAGTCCCACTTAAAGGAATGTACTTTATTATTACAAACTTTTTTCAGTCTGTTATTGCTTGTGATAATTGTTAAAGCCTTGTTAGAATTATTCTTTTAAGGATTGTATTGTATCAAAGGTGCCAAATAAATAAGACTGTTAATTTTAACACAGCAAATTTTTTGGCTTTGTTTTCTTGGGCTATGTAGTCTAGGAATTCATTGTTGTTATTTTGTGTTCTGTGACTACGAAAGATAATTGGATTATGTGACTAGAGGGGTTTATTAACCCCCAGAATTATTTTTCATTTTATAATGAAAAACTTCACTCAAGACTATTTAAGATAGCATTAGAAGGGTGGCATGGGGTCACTGTTTTCATTGTTTGATTACTCTGATTTTGAATCTAGAAACTTTCCTCTTTTGCTTCCAGGTGTTGAGGATTAATCCATGCTCACCAAATTTAAGAAAGATTGACATGGATCAGTAACAACTTATTTTCCAGTTGGACATGCATCTTTTAGTGACCAAAATAGAAATATTTTTCTGTTATCCAGAGTAGTTAAAATGCTAAATTAATTGTAAGGGGTGGCCAAGAAAGTTGGAGCAAAGAGAATCAAATACAGAAGAGATCACAAACTGGTAATGTGCCTAATCTGTGAGTTTTTAAAGAGCTACTATTTTAGTTTGGGGGCCTTTAGTTCCAAGTAAATGAAAATCAGCTCGCCTTGAGTGTTACCACCTGTAATTGGGGTATGCATTTTCTTTTACCACATCTTTTAGGCTTAGTTTTCTCCTGTTGTTGACTTCCTTTCCTGCCTGGCCTCTGTTAATGCATTTGTGTTTATTACTTATTACCCAAGGTCTAGTAAAGGCTCAGCTGTCCCTCCCTAGAAAAATACTATATTGTGGCTCTCAGGTTTGGTCTCCCTTTAGGGGCCCTCCCTATTGGGGATTTCATGTGTATATAACTGATTCTTGATTACAGTGGTGGTAAGAGTAGCTAATGTTTATCAAATATTTATGCCAGGAACTATAGTAAATGCTTAAAGTCAACTAATGGATTTAGTCCTCGACATTTCAGGTATAGGTGCTATTGCATGGCACAGAGAGGTTGAGTAATCTTGCTCCAGGAAGTGTGGCTAGTAAGTAGCAGAGCTGGGATTTGGATTTATTTTCTCACATTGGAGTTTGTGTGCCCTGACTGCTGTTATGCTGTCTGCCGAGTCTTCAATTTGTTTGTTTCCATATGGTTACAGATTGGGGGTGGAGGTGGTATTCTTGGTCATTTGAAAGGTTCTTAAGTGATATCTAGCTTGTCACTAGGGCTCCTGTATGCTGCTAGTTCCCCATAGAAAAGCTTTCTACTTCTCACTGCCTTTTTCATGTAGTTAGGGATTGCCATAATATAGTTCTAGTTTAGTATGCAGATTATCTACCTAATACTGGGAGGCAATTAAGGAATTATAGGAGAGAGTACTAGGCTTTATCTTTAAATTCATTCTGTTTTTATATGATCTTTGAATCAGGAACCAGTTTTGCCTTTTAAATGTTGTTTAAAAGAAAGGAAAATATACAGCAGTCTGTGACCCTACAAAGCCTGTTTTAAATATTTACTTGGCTGCACTGGGTCTTACTTTTCATGTGGAAATCTAGTTCCTTGACCAGGGATTGAACCCAGGCCCCCTTGCATTGGGAATGTTGAGTCTCGGCCACTGGACCACCAGGGAAGTCCCACAAAGCCTGTTAATTTTAAAAGTTTGTAGACCTGTAGAAAGATGATTGCCAAGCCTCTTAGGCTATTAAAGTCAAACTGATCATAGCTTGATCACATGGGAAGAGCCAAATCACATGTAGTGTGTAACATAAATGAGTAAATGCTGGGGCACTAGAGAAAACTTGAAGATTTGATGGTGTGCTATGTGACTGAGCGATTTCACTTTGACTTCAAGGGGGCTGGAGGCGTTAAAAGCCATTTGAGTGGTCCCCCAAGTCTGATGTGTCATTGGCAGTCTTTTCAAAAACAGACTGTAGTTCCTAAGACAGTGGCTTGTATGCACAGCGCTCTAGGATTGATTCATGTGCTGGTTGTTAGGCACTGATTGTGAGTTGGCCAGAAGTCATTTCACCAAGTTGTTGAGAGTTGAAGCTTTTGTTTTTATAACTATAGGATTATAAATTAATTTATGCTCTTGGGCATATTAAATTATTAATGGCTTGGTGTGCTGGCCTTCAGATAATGCCATAAGAGCATTTATTGACAATATGGTATGTCTCCTTTCGGGCAGTATTGTGGATTGGCACCTAGTAAAAAGAATGTTTCCTAAAATTTGTAGTTGGCTACATGCTTTTTTACCTTCATTGCACTACATTAGGGACTTCGAAGAGCCTTTCATTTTCTTTAGATCCCTACAGGACTTCCTTTTTCTTTGGCATTCTCTTAACTCAAAATGACATCCCCTTTTCTTCAGTCTCTTGCTATCTATGTGATTTCTTTTTCCTTGATGTCACTACTGTGTTATATGCTGAATAAGAATAAAATTATATCAGTTTTAGATAGGTGAGAAAGCTGTGTTTTCATTTAAAATTTTTTTTCAGTAGTGAATAATGTTTTGTGAACACGAAGAAGTAGAGTAGAAGAATACAATACACATTCTCCTTGACTGCTGGAGAATGGAAGGACCAGTGTGTGATACATGGAATGACGCTGTTGAAATATTGTAAATCTGTGCTGTCCAATACAGTAGTAGATACACGCGTCTGTTGGGCATTTGAGAAACTGGATGTAAAATACTTAAATAGTTAATGTTGACCATAATATTGAAATGATCAAATTCGTTTTACTTGTGTTTGTTTTTTTTTTTTTTAAGGCCTCTAGGAAACAAACTTAGATATTTGACTTCACAAATAAGGCAGCTTGCCCAAGATTATGTAGTTAATAATGGGAATAGCCAGGATTCCAACCTTGGCTCCAATGATTTTGGTAAGGAGCTCTTAACCTTTTTGTTCTATATCCCATCTTGCCACTCTGTCCTCCTTCTTTGATTGATAGGCCTTCAGTTCAGTTCAGTTGCTCAGTCATGTCCGCCTTTTTGCGACCCCTTGAATCTCAGCATGCCAGGCGTCCCTGTCCATCACCAGCTCCCAGAGTTCACTCAAACTCATGTCCATTGAGTCGGTGATGCCATCCAGCCATCTCATCCTTTGTCGTCCCCTCCTGCCCCCACTCCCTCCCAGCATCAGGGTCTTTTCCAGTGAGTCATCTCTTCACATGAGGTGGCCAAAGTATTGGAGTTTCAGCTTTAGCATCAGTCCTTCCAATGAAGGAGTGACACCCAGGACTGATCTCCTTTAGAATGGACTGGTTGGATCTCTTTGCGGTCCAAGGGACTCTCAAGAGTCTTCTCCAACCACAGTTCAAAAGCATCAATTCTTCGGCGTTCAGCTTTCTTCACAGTCCAACTCTCACATCCATTCATGGCTGCAGTCACCATCTGCAGTGATTTTGGAGCCCAAAAAAATAAAGTCTAACACTGTTTTCACTGTTTCCCCATCTATTTCCCATGAAGTGATAGGACCAGATGCCATGATCTTAGTTTTCTGAACGTTGAGCTTTAAGCCAACTTTTTCACTCTTTCACTTGTTATCAAGAGGCTTTTTAGTTCCTCTTCACTTTCTGCCATAAGTGGTGTCATCTGCACCACTTATTGAGAAATATTGATATTTCTCCCGGCAATCTTGATTCCAGCTTGTGTTTCTTCCAGTCCAGCGTTTTTCATGATGTACTCTGCATAGAAGTTAAATAAGCAGGGTGACAATATACAGCCTTGACGTACTCCTTTTCCTATTTGGAACCAGTCTGTTGTTCCATGTCCAGTTCTAACTGTTGCTTCCTGACCTGCATACAGATTTCTCAAGAGGCAGGTCAGGTGGTCTGGGATTCCCATCTCTTTCAGAATTTTCCACAGTTTCTTGTGATCCACACAGTCAAATAGATGTTTTTCTGGAACTCTCTTGCTTTTTCCATGATCCAGCAGATGTTGGCAATTTGATCTCTGGTTCCTCTGCCTTTTCTAAAACCAGCTTGAACATCAGGAAGTTCACGGTTCACATATTGCTGAAGCCTGGCTTGGAGAATTTTGAGCATTACTTTACTAGTATGTGAGATGAGTGCAATTGTGTGGTAGTTTGAGCATTCTTTGGCATTGCCTTTTTTAGGGATTGGAATGAAAACTGACCTTTTCCAGTCCTGTGGCCACTGCTGAGTTTTCCAAATTTGCTGGCATATTGAGTGCAGCACTTTCACAGCATCATCTTTCAGGATTTGAAATAGCTCCACTGGAATTCATCACCTCCACTAGCTTTGTTTGTAGTGATGTTTCCTAAGGCCCACTTGACTTCACATTCCAGGATGTCTGGCTCTAGATGAGTGATCACACCATCGTGATTATCTGGGTTGTGAAGTTCTTTTTTGTATAGTTGTTATCTTCTGCTTCTGTTAACATACTATAGTATGCAACTGTGTTTGGTAATTCAGCTGCTGTATTAGACTGAGTGTTGGCGGCCTTCTAGATAGAAATTCTTGAGAGTAGACCATGTCTTATTTTTATTTCTGGTGCTTAGCACAATGCCCAGTTAGCTAGCACAAGTAAATACCCAACGTTATTAAAGAACTGAATGAGGCCTTTGGGTTTGCTCTTCTTTCATTGTCCTGTGGCTACGGTAGATCAGAGGAAGACCTAATAAGGTGGAATAATATGAAAGAATAGACTTTGGAAAAAAGTTAAAAGTGGCAGTAATTGGGAATCAACAAACCCACACAGAACAGAACTGGTTTTATGTGGCTTGTGAGCAAAGAATGGTGTTTGCATTTTCCATGTGCTGAGGGTGGTGAGGGGGCAATATGTAGCAGACCCTGGGCCAGTTACACAGAATATAACTATTGCAGGTGAGGGTGTGTAGGGATACTCCAGCCGGCTTGTTATTTATTACTGTTCTCTCCCAAAATTAGAGAAACCGTATCCTGTAATCTACCTCTAAAGCAGAAATAAGTAAAGATTTCCAAACAGGTCCTTTTTGAGTTCTCAGCATGATAAAGACCAGGACCTGTAGAGTCAGATTCTACCACTGTAAGCAGATGACCGCATACTTCATTTTCCTAATTTGTAGAATGCGTGGTAATATAAATAAAAGCACCCACCTTGGTATTGTGAAGATTGGTATGGTAAAATGCTTGGCAAAGTATCTGAAACTTAAACCCTCACAGTATAAGCTGTTACGTATCTAAGCTTTTCCCGTGTGTAACAAGTTGCAAAACTAGATCAGCTGACTAGATAAGTATTTGGTGAATGTTTAGAAATTCCTTTTACAACCCTAAAGTAAAATTCATAGACAACTGCTTTTCTTTTTATTGTGGTGTGTATTTTCAGTCTGTAAATACCTATTTGCAGCTACATTAGAAAAAATGATATATTGGCTACCCAGATAGATGGGCAGCAGCGTTGATAGTAATGAAAAATCCCTCTCTCCAAAATTGCCCCCCCCCTTTTTTTTTTTACGGAAATTTTAATGCATGTTAAAAGCATAAAGTACTTTTTTTTTTTTTCCCCCAAAACTCTAGTAATAAATTTACTTACATGGAAGTCCAGTACCAAATATCCTTTACCTTAGTCATCTAGCAAGTCTTATATCCTTTACTCCCATTAATGAAAGTAATGTCCCCCTGTCTTTGGAACACCCTTAGAGCTTGAAATTCAGTCATGCTGCATTTGAAAACTAGTGGTGGCTGTGGAATTGTGTGATGTATGTGGACCTGTTGGACAGATGGATAATCCAACTGGCTGTTAATTCCTAAGTGTTCCTAATATTCAATGGGGCTCCCCTGATGACTCAGTGGTAAAGAATCTACCTGCCATTGCAGGAGTCTCTGGTTTGATCCCTGGATTGGGACGATCCCCTGGAGAAGGAAATGACAACCCACTCCAGTTCTCTTGCTTGGGAAATCCCATGGACAGAGGAGCCTGGCAGGCTACAGTCCATGGGGTTGCAGAGTCAGGCACGACTTAGTGACTAAACAATACTTAACTAGTTTATGAGGTCAATTTTCACTCACCCTGCCTTGGGTTGGGGGGGGGTGTGTTTGAAGATTTTAAATTAATCCTATTTCTGTGAATGTCCTTGTGTTATGATAATCCCATGCTATATGGATTTTTTGGTGCATAAACACTAGAATATTGAGTCCTTTCTCAACTCTGACCTACTGACAAATAGGTGGGTGAGTCAGTAAAGGTCTAGAAATGTTGCTCCTCCAGTGGTTCTTTTTACTAATAGTATCATCACATTAATTCCCAATCTCTAGAAAGTCAAATCATTCACCACTGCCCCCTCACTTCTAACATCCATTCATTCACAGTTTTTCCCCTATTAAGTTAAGAACGGTATCTCAAATCTACTCCCTCACCCGCACAGCCACAAAAGCTGGGTCGTATTCTCCAGTCACTTTAAACTCAACTTGAATTTGCTAGTTGTTGGTTTTACTCATGTCCGTGACTTCTCCACTGGGAACATCTTTCTCATTTTCTTTAATACTCAGGGCAAATGTTGCTTCCTTTAAAACTTGTGAAGCCCTGAAGCAATATTTCAACCATATTTGCTTAACAACAGACTAAAGATTGGTGTGGGTTTTCCAGGTAGTTCTGTGGTAAAGAATCTGCCTGCAGTGCCGGAGACCTAGGTTCAATCGCTGGATGGGGAAGATCCCCTGGAGAAGGACATGGCAACCCACTCCAGGAGTCTTGCCTGGGAAATCCCATGGACAGAGGAGCCTGGTGGGCTACAGTCCGTGGGGGTCACAAAAGAGACAACTAAACAATAACGAAGATTGGTGTAAAAATGATGTCTTACAATGAAGTAGAAGAGGGTTGTGTGCTAGTGAAAAGTTGCGTTCATCTTCACTTCCTTGGTTTTCTGGCACAAACAGTGCTTGCCATGTGAATGATGTCGGTATTGGTAGTGTTCATATTTGTACTTCACTGTAATCTGTCGCTTTATTGTAATCAGTGTTTTTACCAGCACTTTCTGTTCATGGCAAAGTTGACCAGAAAATACATGGTTCCCATGTACCCCAGGCCTTCAGATTGTATCCATGACCACCTCTGCTGTACTGTACCAAGTGATACATTTGTTTAAATTGATAAATCTACATTTGACCCCATTATTTATTGCTCAAAGTCCGTAGTTTATATTTAGGGCTCACTCCTGGTATTGTACATTCTGAGGTCATCCTTTTGACCCTCAGTGAAAGTTGAGAATTCAGAATAGTAAAGATGAAGTAGGAAGGAAGCTAGTAATTGATGAGAGTATGTTCATGATCTCTTCTCCTTTACTTAAGTTAGTAACCATGCTCTTAGAGGTACGAATGGCTTGTGCTGGAATACCTTTAGTGTTTAGTAGAATGAGAAGTGACAGTATATGTTGCTAGTCACTTCTGTCCTCTTAATGGCTTTGTAAGTCACATTTTTTGTCTTTTTCCTTTTTTAATGCTTCTGAGGTAGGTGGTAAGACAGTTGTTAGTAAAACCATTGTGATTTACTGGTTGTGTTTTGTTTTGATTCTTAATTTCCTTCCTAATGGCTGGTTGGCAGCCAGGAAAGTCTCTAGAAAGGGGAGGGGAAGGCTCAAAGGATCGAGCGCATTCTTAATCTTTGGCAACATGCAATGTAGTGTTCAGTTTTCTAACTTGTTCTACTTGGTTCTGTCTTGTAGGAATGACACCAAGGAAGATGTATTTGTACACCAGGTGAGTGCTCCTGTGGCTGTTTACACTTCTGGCTCAAAACTTGTGAGAAGAAAAGGGTGTATGTCTTCTAAACTGTTGTTCCTTGTAAAAAAGGTATATTAAGTCCACTTAGCAAACAATTTAGTCCCCACAGGAACAGGGGTAGTACAGCTTAAAAACGTGTACATTCAAACATTGTGTTGGCAGTTCACTTAAGTAAAATAGGCCTTTCATGTTGGTATTTTGTTTTGTTAATAGCTGTAGCTTTTTAAAATGTTGAATTTACTTGATTCCTTACACTAAATTTTCAAACCTAATTTCAGACAAATGGAAAACCTCCATTAATCTAAATTCGAACTTACTGTTGCTGTCCATAACACACTCAAATGCTGTTAGAATTACCTCTGACAGATGACAGTAATGATGGGGGAAATAGGCCAGAGCTGCAAAATACATTGATTTGAGACAAATGTTGAAAAACTGGACATTGTTGCATAGATCCTTCTGTTTGTTCTAAAGTACTTTGAATGGGTAAGATACATTTTTATGTTTGGAGAATTTTTACCAGCTTGGAAAATTTAGAAATCCTTGCTACTTTAAGGTTAAGTGAAAGGGTGGTATGGCAAGGTTGGGAATTACTTATTAAATAGTTTTTAGATTAGCCTCAGTGTTTGAGAGGAAAAGACTGACAGGATAGGTGCTACATGCCAGACTTTCCTCCACAAGTACTATTTAAGGAAAGTATTTGGGAAAACTTTAAACATTAAGAAGTTTATTGTTTAAGTAAGCCGCTGCCAAATGAACAATAGTACTTCGACCTTAAGTATATCGTAGGCTTCACTGGACTTAATTTTCTTCATAGGAATGCAATGGGTAGGAAAAATGTTTAGAAATGCATACTTCTATGAATTCTGCCGGGGGCAGGGGGTGGATTTGTTTTGTTTTGTTTTTTTTACTAAGACTCTTGAAATATTATTGACTTGTATTGAAAATCGCTCTTTAAGATCTTTTTAACCACTGTACTGTGATGTAGACATCAAAAGACAAAGTCAGTCTCCACACGCGTGCCTTTATTCAGGCAGGTGTGAGCTTGGCTGGCAGCATACTTCCTTGGAAAGGCTGCCTCAAGTTGGTGGTGTGTAGCTCTCTGCATTGACCTGTAGACCACTCAGTGACAATTGAGGGGGAAACCAGATCAGTTTCTAGGTACATCCAAAAGCCTGTTCAGTAATCCCAGGGTCAAACATTAAGTATGGAAACATTTAAATTGTAAACAAATACAGGACTGCTCAGGCAAAATATTGCATTAAAACAAATGTTTGTTTTATAAAATAGAGTACCAATATTTAATCTGTTTCTTACTTCCTTCTGCATATTAGAAGGAATTTGCAGACTTGGGTACAAGAGACAGACAGCAAGGCTTGCCATGCCAGTCTTGCTGCCTTTGGGCAACAGTGAAGGGTCTGGGAATGTGCAGGAGAGAATTGATACTGACCAAATTAAGAGCTTGGGATTTTAATTAACCCATATTTCTGCTATCCCCTATGACTGCAGATAATTGAGAGTTACATGAAAGGTATGAAAACTTTGTGACAGTTTAGATGACAGATGAGATCAATTATTTGGCTGAACACATGTCACCCACTTGTACCAACCCACAAGTTGTCACCAATATGCTTTCCTCTTTATTTTGGAGGTGGTTTCAACATTTAGTTGTTTCTTAGGACTTTGGCTGCTCAGGTCTTGGTGGTGGTACAAGGAGACTGCAGTTCTGGGCAACTTGGGCTTAATTGGCTTCAGATTTGTTGGTTGTCCTGCCTCCTCTGGAGTGGAAATGCATGGGTGATCCCGTAATGGATACCGCTGTGATATAGTAGAATGAACATGGGATTTGGAGTTCCGAGACCTGGATTTAGAAAAGTCCATACTCTGCCACTTACTTTGTGACCTTGGGCAAGTCCCCTGACTTTTAAAGCCTGTTTTATTACCTTAAAAGAGGAATGAATAATGATGCCTCACATCTTCATAATGTGATTGAGTGGGTAATGCATGAAAGTACTTTATGAAAGTATTACAAATGTGAGATGTTATTCTTCCCCTTTAGTTTTGTTTATACAAGTCTGGAGAATGAGTAACAATGAGAGATATAATGTATTCTGGGGAGGTAATAACCAATAGAATATTAAAAAGTGTCATAGTTAATTCATGGGAATTGCATTTCCATCGAAGTATTCCCACAATCAGGTTGGAAAGGATTTTGGTTGACATTTGTAACAGTGTTTGATCTGGTAACACAGGGACAAAGTTGGTTTGGTCAACTTTGACGCATGCAAAACTAAACTCGCCTGTCATCTAAACTGGCCCTATGTGGGGCTAGCTTCTACTATTAAGTGCAGTCTTTGGGGATAGATGGATATCCTCATTTTGTTCAAAGCTACATATAATGCTTTTGCAAAAAGCATTTTAAAATACATGTTTATAGTTGTGTTTGTCTTGCGTGTTAAATTACTTGTTTTAGTTTGGAAAATAGTGATAAAATGCTGGGGCCTTGTAAGATTGGAGTATTTTGGTTGAGGTTGGGGGTTAGCACTGGTCCTTGTTTTCCTAAATTTATTGATGGTTTGGTCTTATTTAAAGCTAATTTTATGTGTATATCCAAGTTAAAATAATATTGACTCTGGTACATTTTAAATGAAAAAGCACATTATTCTCCCCTGTTAATCTATTTTTGGAATGTGATATTACTAGACTGCCATAAAGAAGAATAACCCCAGGAAGTACCTTCGCAGTGTAGGAGATGGAGAGACTGTGGAGTTTGATGTTGTTGAAGGAGAAAAGGTGAGGATGCTTTTTGTGTAAAGGTTTGACTTCAGTATGGAAATATTTTGGAGATCTCATCCATTAGGATGGTGGCTCTAAGGTGCATGGATGGGTCAGGTGACCACTTGAACACAGGTGCACCAACCCTAATGTGCTGGTTGCAGATAGAGGGCTACCTCTTCAGAACATCAAGGAACTAGTGTTTAATCATTTCAGTGCACCCCTGGCCACAGAGATCCTTTTGTATTTTTTGTGTAAGTTTTGTTGCATGTACTTAATTCCGTTGTCACGATCACTGTATGATGGCTTTTGTAGGGTGCGGAGGCAGCAAATGTTACAGGCCCTGGTGGAGTTCCAGTGCAAGGCAGTAAATACGCAGCAGACCGTAACCATTACAGACGTTATCCACGTCGCAGGGGTCCTCCACGCAATTACCAGCAGAACTACCAGAATAGTGAGAGTGGGGAAAAGAATGAGGGATCGGAGAGCGCTCCCGAAGGCCAGGCCCAACAGCGCCGGCCCTACCGCAGGCGGAGGTTCCCACCTTACTACATGCGGAGACCCTATGGGCGTCGACCACAGTACTCCAACCCTCCTGTGCAGGGAGAAGTGATGGAGGTAAACGTGCTTTTATTTACTTTTAACTGCTGCTGTGTTCAGACTTGTGTCTGGTTGGGTTTTTACACTAATGTAAATTGAGTAAAATTTGGCTTGGTTTCCGTTCCCTTTTCAGGGTGCTGACAACCAGGGTGCAGGAGAACAAGGTAGACCAGTGAGACAGAATATGTATCGGGGCTACAGACCACGATTCCGCAGGTACAGTTTGCATTTAAGATTGTTTCAGGCATGTATTACAACTCAGCAGCAGCATGCTTCTTCTGCAGGCTTTTTCAGTCATTTGTCTGTTAACACTTCACATTTTCTTTCATCAGATGCCTAAGAGGTGAACCTGAAGTCAGTTATCTTTGAGAATGTGTTCTTTGCATCTTTGCTGGCACTGGTTAAAAACAGCTTTATAGATGTGGTCTACTTTTTGCAGTTGGTTTTGTTGTTGTTTTACTCTAATGAGGGTATGGAATTTCTCATTTCTGTCCTTTAACAGGTAAGAGAATAGTAGTTTAAACTGCATTGTATTATAACTTTAAGACCTGATTCATTGGGAGGGAGAAAAGTAAAGGTAAGCATACCTTTTTAACAGAAGGTGTTTAATTATTAGAGGAATTAGGGTAGAGCTTCATGGGCCAGACAGGTTTAATGCATATATGTAGTAAAAGGTCTTTAGATATTGAGTCTCCAGATGTGATCCCTAAAACTAACAGGTAGTAGCATACTATTCTAAACCTAGACATAGATACCTTATTGAAATACTGCAATCAATCACAATATCAGCTCTTAAATAGTGATAAATGTTTATCTGTGATAGTGATAAACAACCTAAAATAGGCTTTCATGCTCTGTCCCTTTAAATCCCAAGGGCAATATACTTGGTCTACTTTTTGTTACGTTGTAGAACTTTTCCAACTTTCTACCTAGTTTCCTTGGTGTGTTTAAAAATAGCACATGAATTTTTGTTGAGTGCTTCAGTTTTAGTGGTCTCATTTGAATATATTTATTATAATCTATCGATGAATGCAGGGCTTTCCAAACTAGTCAGGAATTTTTTGAGTAGTAAATGACACATGCTACTTACAATCCAGGGGGTGAAATGATTGATGCAGATCCAAGAGCAAATTGTGAGAAATCTGAGATCAGTGTAGCAGGAGTTTTGCTGAAAGGAAGACAGATGGGGTGGCAGTAAAGGGAAAGGAATCATTAAGAAAGGTTTTTTTTTTTTTTTTTTTTTGAGAAATAAGAGCTTATTTGTAGGCTAAAAAATTCAATTTAAAAAAAAAAGGATACTTGTCAGGGAATTACCTGCTGCAGCTATCTTCAGTTAGGATTAGGTTTGGTCCATGTAATGGGATGTCTTTTGCTGGGAACCGTGAATGTTGCATGTGTAAAAAGTTAGTTTTGGGGCACCAGTGTGTTGGTGAAATCAAAAGGAAAGGGGTGAGAGGTTTGGGACAAATATGTGAAATTATCTGTAGAAGAGAAATGGGGGAAATCAAATAACAGTGATCACAAATTTAAAGTGGGTCCACCAAACATGCTTATGTTTTTGCAGCCATTTTGAGCAGCAGCCTCAGATTAAGCAGTTAGATTTGTTCAGCATTTGTCTACTCAAAGATACTGGGTTTGGGTTTGATGGTAATCTTTAGTGGTAGACGTTATGCTTGGAGAGAAAGGAGAGAAGAGGATTAAGGAAGAGTTAAGGTCACAAAGAGTCGGACACGACTGAGCAACTAAACTGAACTGAAGGGACAGAATGATTGATAGGATTGTTGGATTACAGGTCCTAGTGGACATAAGAGTGGGAGAACAAGACTCCTGGATACACCAGGAAAATAAGTAAAGGTGACTAGAGAGTGGAATGCTTGAAACTGAGAGAACCGAAGTAGCAAACAAGAATTGCATGGGAGGTAAAGTGGCCACTTCATGCGAAGAGTTGACTCATTGGAAAAGACTCTGATGCTGGGAGGGATTGGGGGCAGGAGGAGAAGGGGACGACAGAGGATGAGATGGCTGGATGGCATCACTGACTCGATGGACGTGAGTTTGAGTGAACTCCGGGAGTTGGTGATGGACAGGGAGGCCTGGCGTGCTGCAATCCATGGGGTCGCAAAGAGTCGGACACGACTGAGCGACTGAACTGAACTGAAAGAATCTAAAAGCCAATGTTACATGGAACTGTCGTGATAATTACAATAGGAAAAGGGTAGTAAAATGGAACATGACATTAAGATTTGAAAGGTGGGGTTTTAGAATTCAAAAAGGCTACAGGGGACTGCCACTGGAAGGCTACAGGGGAGGGCCAGGGCAGTTTTGCCAGACTGGTTCCCCAAAATGTGGGAAAACCGTTCCAGGAGAAGAGGTGTGGTGGGGGCTGCGGGGGGCGGGGGAAGTTGGGAGGGGAAGGTGGAAGATTGGAGGGGTTAGAGGTGAAAAATGGAATCTTAAATAGTTAGAGCTGGGATGGCCTACACAGGTGTAAAAGGTATGCTGATAATCTTGGTGTTTAAAGTGTGTGACTCTGGTCTTTAGTGTATTCACAAAGTTATCATGTGTCCCCTCCAAAAGAAAAAAAAAGGGCTTGTATTCATTAACAGTCACTCTCCATTCCCCTCTACCCCAGCCCCTGGCTACTGCTTTCCTTATCTCTGTATTTGCCTAGTTTGGACATTTTTGTGTCTGGCTTTGACCTCATGTATTTTAGTCATTCATGCCTTTATCATTAGTACTTGATTTCTTTTTATGACCAAATCAGGTTCCGTTGTATGGATATTCCATTTGTTCTTCGTTAACTTGGTTGATGGGCATTTGGGTTATTTTCACATCTTGTTGTGAATGTTAAAATGATGCATAATGGATATTGTTTTGGATACAGATCTAGAAGTAGAACTGCTAGGTCATTTAGTCTCCAAACCGTTTTCCAAAGCTGCTGCACCATTTTATAGTCACACCAGCCAGCAGTGTATTGAGGGATTTCTCCATCCCTTCCCCAGTATGATTGTTTTCAGCCTTGGGATTATGGCTCTCCTGGTGTGTATGAAGTGGTTTTGATTTGCCTTTCCCAAACTAATGGTTGCTGTGTACTTTGATTTGTATGAAGATAATACCTTTTCTCTGGTTTTGATTTCTCCTTTTTTTTTTTTTAAACAAATGTTCATCTATAAAGGTTAGCACTTGTTTCCAAACCTGGTTACTTTAATACCCGTGTTTTTAAATAGCATCAGGGTGTTGATGGTGTTGTACAGCTTTAGTCTTTCCATGGCTAACTTTGGAATAGGTTATACTATGGGTATTTTGAGTAATATGAGCGTGTTGTTATTCAATCACTAAGTCGTGTCCAAGTCTTTGTGGCCTCGTGGACTGCAGCACTCCAGGCTCCCCAACCTTCACTTAATTATCTATGAATATATTGGGTATATATATGGATATATTGGGTAATATGAGACTATTAACATCAGTTTTAAATGGTCATCTTAGTTTACACTTCCAAATCCTTTTACCGAGTCGTCATATTCAATTTGTGCAGTAAAAACCAAGTTTACTCTTTCAGTTTTGATAAACTGCCTGCACACCACTTGATAACAGAAAGGGCAGGTGTGTTGACCTGGTGACTTGATGAAAGAAAGCAGGTTTTACCATTGCAAGCTTCCACAATGTTCGTTCCAGGGGCCCTCCTCGCCAAAGACAGCCCAGAGAGGACGGCAATGAAGAAGATAAGGAAAACCAAGGAGATGAGACCCAAGGTCAGCAGCCACCTCAACGTCGGTACCGCCGCAACTTCAATTACCGACGCAGACGCCCAGAAAACCCTAAACCACAAGATGGCAAAGAGACAAAAGCAGCCGATCCACCAGCTGAGAATTCGTCCGCTCCCGAGGCTGAGCAGGGCGGGGCTGAGTAAATGCCGGCTTACCATCTCTACCATCATCCGGGTAAGTGAGCCTTGATGGCCTTCTGGCCTCTGGGCAGTCATGAGTGATGTCCATTAATGAGAGAGAGGAAAACCCAGTTCAGGTAAGGTAAGCCACTTAAACTTACGGTGTCTTCTACCCAAACTAATCTTAAGATGACTCAAATGTCATTTTGTTAGTCGACTGTATGTCAGAGCCATACTCTGGCCTAGCTTTACATTGTATCTTTTGTATTAGGGCCTTTTTGTCAACTTTCTTGGATGATTTTACTAGTAAGCTGGAGAAGGAAATGGCAACCCACTCCAGTATTCTTGCCTGGAAAATTCTATGGACAGAGGAGCTTGGTGGGCTGTAGTCTTGGGGGTCGTTAAGAGTCGGACATGACTGAGCGCACACACAAACAGCAGTGCGCTGAGGAAAGTCTTGCTAACCTTACCCTAACAAGTAATTACATTGTGATATTCTTCATTTTCAAAAATAAGTGGGATAGCTACTCGGATTAAAAACGTAGGTGGTGATGACCAGTATGGTCTGTTTGAGGAATGTGGTGGCTTTTGGCATTACATCATCAATTCTAAAATTAAGAGGATTCCCTTTTTACTTGATTCTAGGAGACCTGTATTGTCTCTGTTTGACTCTAGAATTATCATTTGCAGCCAGTGAGACTTTTTCCCCCTATTTTGAGTGTCAAAAGGTTATTCAGAACCTACGAGTAAACCATTCTTATTATATAGCAATGCCCACTCCTGTTATGAACTGCTGTGTAAAGGTAAACCAGTATGAGATGTGTTAATACCTTCCCTACCTAGCTAATTTGAGCTGGAGCGATTTGATATACTATAAGATTGCAGTGAACTATAGAAGGTAATTAAAAATCTTGTTTTTTCTCTCTTACAGTTTAGTCATCCAACAAGAAGAAATGAATATGAAATTCCAGCAATAAGAAATGAACAAAAGATTGGAGCTGAAGACCTTAAGTGCTTGCTTTTTGCCTGTTGACCAGATAACTAGAACTATCTGCATTATCTATGCAGCATGGGGTTTTTATTATTTTTACCTAAAGACGTCTCTTTTTGGTAATGACAAACGTGTTTTTTAAAAAAAAAAAAAAAAACCTGTTTTTTCTCAATACACCTTTAAAGGTTTTTAAATTGTTTCATATCTGGTCAAGTTGAGATTTTTAAGAACCTCATTTTTAATTTGTAATAAAAGTTTACAGCTTGATTTTTTCAAAAAAAAAAGTCAACAAACTGCAAGCACCTGTTAATAAAGGTCTTAAATAATTGTCTTTGTTGTATATTTCTGCCTTGCTTCATTTTAGTTTATAAGGACTTAGCTGGTTATTAGCTTAAATCTCTGCAGATAGGTGATACTTCGTGGTATTTACTCAAGGAAATGTTGTTAAAATGTGTAATCATTTGTTGAGTAGCATACCTGTACTGAAAATTAGAATTTGCTACGATAATCTGGCCATTTTCCTTTCAGTTCAGTTCAGTTCAGTCGCTCAGTCGTGTCCGACTCTTTGCGACCCCATGAATCGCAGCACACCAGGCCTCCCTGTCCATCACCAACTCCTGGAGTTCACTCAGACTCACGAGTGAGTCCATCGAGTGGTGTCGAGTGACATCGAGTCCACCGACTCCCATCGAGTCAGTGATGCCATCCAGCCATCTCATCCTCTGTCGTCCCCTTCTCTTCCTGTCCCTCAATCCCTCCCAGCATCAGAGTCTTTTCCAATGAGTCACCTCTTCGCATGAGGTGGCCAAAGTACTGGACTTTCAGCTTTCGCATCATTTCCTTCCAAAGAGTGAGTTCCTTTTACTGGGAGGCAGTGGTAAAGAGACGGCATGTTCTAGTGGAGACTAACAGGACTGTGAGTTATTTCAGCCTGCAGATTGAAGGACACACACCTTAGTTAGCAGATGTCTGCCACAGAGACTGCTATACTCAGTAAACACAGCTCAGCTCCTTTACTTGGGTACTAGAGATGGTAACCACAAATGATGGAATGCTTGTGGGAAGGCTGCTTAGAGAATATAGAGGTCAGTGACATTCATTTTGTCCTCAGCACCCTTGTTCAGCATGTTGTATGTTTTATAGTGTCTTATTACTTTCCTTTATGGAATAATTTAATGACTGCTATCTAGAGACATTCTGGATCGTTCTGGCCAGTTTTCGAGACCTTGGGAATATACAGTTGGCTAGAGAGGTGTATCTGGGAGTCATGCAGTGCTGTATGCCTGTTCAGAATGGGCTTGGCATTCACAGAACCAAGAGTTGCATTGCAGTGATAGTTTTAGTTCAGGGGACTGGTGAATAAAGTGGGAAAAAATAGGCAAGTAGCTGGGCTAGTATCAGTTAACACCTTGAAATGCCTTTTCTGAAATTGAGACCAACTCTTTGGATGGTATGGACAATTGAGCACTGCTCATGGTATGTAAAATGTAGTGTTTTTTTTAACAGTTGTATGCATTAGGATATATGTTGTGGGAAACGATTTCAACATTGCTTATATAATCCAATAATGTAAGAATGTGATTCTGAAAACCATGGCAAGGAAGAAAGCTTTTTGTGATGTAGTCTTGCTGCCAGTGTTGCAAACAGAACACTGTTTTTCTCTCGTGTATTTTTCTCGCGTCACCCAGCACATCATGAATTCACTATGTACAAGGACTAAATAGCCTAGAGAGGGGTGGTGGCAGCAGTGCCCTGCTGCAGCGATTTCCTCTGACAGCTCTACCCTAGCTGCTTACCCTCCAGTCTGGTTTTCCCACTGTAACAGTTTGAATACCTCATATTCCTGAAGACCTGTGTGGCTGGAGCACAGAAGGTGGTAAGGAACTGAGTGCCAACTCAGTCAAATCAAGTTTGTTATCTGTTTTGTTCCTCTAAAATTAATTTAGGATGCTTTTGGTTTCTGTTGAAGCTTGTACTGGATAGCCTAGGCAGTCAGGTAATACTTAAGGAATGGGTGATAGTGGTCACAAACCAGAAGAGCTTGTAGTCAAGAATGGATAGTTGGTAAAGAGCAACAATGTATTTCGTATAATAAATACAGTAGTATCAAGGAAATGTGTGTAGAACTAAGTAACATTTTCCAAAAATCTGGGAGGAAGCAAAACTATTGAAAGACATTAAAGCAGAATGAAGATTTACATGTTCATGGATATTGAGAATGATGTTAATCCATCTATTCAAATTCAATTTTTTTTTTAATGACATTTTTGGGTTTTAGAAAAGATTAGAGGTTAGAGGAGAGAAAAAGATGTAAAATAGTTGTCTTGGAGAATAGGAAAATAAGTATACCAAGGAAGTAGAACTGCCAGCAGGTGGAGGATTGGGTTTCACCCGAGCTTGGCCGGCTGAATCCAACAGAAGGCAAAAGAGTAAAGGTACAGAAAGCAAATGCAGAGGGCTTCCCTGGTGGCTCAGTGGTAAAGAATCTGCCTGCCAGTGCAGGAAGTGGGTTCATTCCCTGGTCTGGGAGGATCCCACTTGCTGCAGGGCAACTACAGCTACGAAGCTCACATGCTGCAATGACTGACGCCTGAACGCTCTAGAGCCTGTGCTCTGTAACAGGATAAGCCACCTCAGTGAGACGCCCATGCATACACAACTAGAGAAAAGCCAACACAGCAACAAAGACCAGCAGAGCCAAGTAAGTTTTTTTTTAAGTGAGTGCAAAGTTAAAGCTGATGCTATCCCCCTCAGCATCCACTTCCCCCATCCCCAAATCTAGGAGGTGTATCCTTATTAGTAAAAGCCAATGAGAGCACACAGCTTGCTTTGGTGACTGGAATGAGTCTGTGAGTTGACATGGTTCCAAAGCGATCTGGTGGAGTAACAGTCTAAGGAAGCTGGAAGAACGAGATGCTGGCCTTAAACCAACAAGCGTGGAGACCTGGGGCACTGGTGGTGACAGTTCAGGTTATGATCGTGTGTGGAAAACAGTACCAGAGGTAAAGGGGTCAAAAATAGACCATGGTGTTCACAGGGATCCTGAGTGTTGAAATTCCCTCAGGTGTTGATAGAAGTAGGTGTGGTGAAGGCCCTGGAATGTCAGGGAGTGCTGCTGGAAAGTGAGCTGAGCTTGAAGGCATGGGCTTCAAGGAAGTTTGAATTTAAAAGTGGCAACGGTGTAATTGAATTAGCCCGCTATCAGGCACCACAGTACTCTGGGTTTAGAAAAAGAAAGCCACTACTAAAAGCTCAAAGAGAGTGTCCTCAGCACAAGTCTACTGAGAGATAGGCTAAGAACATTCAGGAAAGCAGCTGGTGACAAAATCCACAGGGCAGGGCACAGCAGGGGTTTGAGAAGTGATACTGAGTCAGTAGAGGAGAGCTGATAGAAATGTAAGGTAGTGGCACTGAATGGGAATTGAGCATCTGGCAGAGGTAAACAGGCAAGTAGAGTTCATGACAGGCTCATCACTGAGGTTCTGTATGGCACCAAGGCTGGTAAGGCTGCTTTTTGGCTGTGGAAGGATCATTTGTTAGGAATTCTACCTCTCCCTGCTCTGAATGGCGCCTCAGATATTGGAGAGCCTGCTTAGATCCCTTCAGTCTAGCTGGCTGTCTTTAAAAGCTATAAATGATAAAAAGTCAACTTGTATAAATACCTATCCAAGTGATGTTTATCACCTCTTACTGGCTTGGGGCAGCCAGCTATACAGCCCTTCTGTCTGGGCTGAGAAGCTGGTAATGTGTTTGTATATTATCTTTTTGGCTGGCTGTAGCTTGTGGGATCTTGGTTCCCTGAGCAGGGATCAAGCTTGAGCCCTCAGCCATGAAAATGTGGAGTCCTAACCACTGGACTGCCAAAGGATTCCAACGAATGATTTTTAAATAGGATAGTTATCATTTTAAGTTACTCTGGGACAGAAAAAAGGGACATTGTTGTAGAAGCCCAGATAAAATGAGACCATAGATAAGGCAGTAGGAAAAGGTCAAATTTGAGATATTCTCAGAAATGGGGTTGCCAGTTTGAGGGGACTAGCTGAATGTGGAATGAGGAAGAGGGAAGCATCTGGCGTGATTGTAGAATGGTGATGAAGATAGAGCTACTTGCTAGAACGGGCTGCACAAATGGGAGGGTCTGTTTGCAGTGTCTGGGGCATCCATAGGGAAGGTGTGGGAAGCAGATGTGAAGCTAAGGAGTGGGGTGTTGACTGCCCCATCAGGTGGCTATTGAAAGCTGTGATTGTGGAGAATAGAGTGGAGGCCCGAAGATGTGAGGAATCCAGGAAGGGGAGCATCACGGAATCGAGGAGAACCAAGAAGTGGTTCAGTGGGCATCAAAGCCAAACAGTCCAAGAAGCGGGGGGGTGGGGGCTGAGAAGCGTCCCTTGGGCTCAGCGGCAAGGAGACGAAGGGTGAGAGCAGGCTTGTGGAAGTGTGAGGGTGTCCCCAGACAGCAGGTGAGTGGTGGTAAGGGCTGCTGCATGCTCAACCTTCCGCATCTCAGTAACAGTCCATCCTTACAGGTTCCAGCCAAAAGCCTCAAGTCTCTCCTGACTTCTCACTTAGAACACTCCACATCCAACGAGTCTGCAAATCCTGTTGGTTCTGCCTTTGATATAGCCAGCCTCGGACCACTTCTCACCACCTCTGTCCACATGGGTCCAGGCCTCTTGTCTCTCACTTGGATTGTTGTTATCTGCTAGATGAGCTCTCTGCTACCAAATTCCTGCCCCACCTGTCTCCAGCCAGTCCTCTTAAAAACTGTCAGACTCTGGGTCACTTCTCTGCTCAAAACCGTTCAGAAGCTCCCAGTCTCACTTTTGGACAAAAGTCAACACGGTGGGCCCCACTCCCACTTGAACTGCCTTCCCCCTGGTTTACACCAGCCTCACAGTTCTCTTCCTTGAATGAGTCAGCATATTCCAACTCAAGACTTTGACTTGACTTCTTGACAGGAAGACTCTTTGCTCCAGGAACTAAACGGCTTTCTCCCTCTGTTATTTCAGGGAAAGATTAGGAAGGCTTTCCCTGACCACTCTGTTTAAAATAGCAGCCCGTCTGTGCCCACATCTGACCTCCCAGCCCTGCTTGACTTTTCTCCATAGTGCATATCATCATAGGCAAATCAATAGTGCGTATTCTCTTCGCCAGGAAGTAAAGGGCAGAGATTCTTGTTTGTGTTTTGTGTTTGCTTTTTCCCTGATATATCCAAAGATCTACAAGGGTACAGAGTAAAAAGCTCAGTAACTGTCAGTAACGTTGGGAAGAAGTGGGATGACGGAAATGAGGGCTGCCGCTGGAAGGGCAAGATAAGCTAGTAATGTCAGACCGTATAATTTATGTGTTAGCCAAATAGATGCTCTTGAGAGTGACAGGGATTTGATTGCCAATTACACCGGGATGAAAAGACTGCCCGGGAGTTCTGGTCACTCCAGAGACAGCAAATTTGAAGGAAGGGTTTTTTTAGGACGAGGAAACGCTTATGTGGGGTTGGGGGAGAAGAGACCAAACAAGAAGAGCTTTGTGATTCTGTGGTGCAACCAAATGCCTCATTTACCCTATGCATAAAATTCAGTTTTCATAGATCATTTTGAGACACCAGGATGGAAAGGTGATTTGCAGTCAGAAAACCTGAGTTCCAATGAACCTGAGTCCTGCCAATGAAAGTAGAGGTAAATAGTATCTACTTCCCAAGTTTCTTGCGAAGATTAACTAAGAATACCTTATGTTTTGTTGTTCAGCTGCTAGTGAAGTGAGGTCGCTCAGTCGTGTCCAACTCTGTGACCCAATGGACTGTAACCTACCAGACTTCTCTGTCCATGGGATTTTCCAGGGAAGAATGCGGGAGTGGGTTGCCGTTTCCTTCTCCAGGAGATCTTCCCCACCCAGGGATTGAAACCAGGTTTCCCACATTGTAGGCAGATGCTTTATCATCTGAGCCACCAGGGAAGTCCTGTTCAGCTGCTAAGTCATGCCCTATTCTTTGCAACCCCATGGACTTCAGCATGCCGGGCTCCTCTATCCTCCACTACCTCCCAGGGTTTGGTCAAATTCATGTCCATTGAGTCAGTGATGCTATCTAACCATCTCATCTTGTCCACCCCCTTCTCTTTTTGCCTTCAGTCTTTGCTAGCATCAGGATCTTTTCCAGTGTGTTGGCTTTTGTCACCAGGTGGCCAAAGTATTGGAGCATCAGTTATTGCTCAGTAAATGTAGGCTGTTATAATAATTTTAAGTATCAACTTAGGAACTCTGAACACTGTAAACTGAAATTGTGGTGGCCCGAGTATGACTTGAAAATCTCTTAACTGCAGTCGGTATAACTGACCCAAGATTCTTTGCTCTGAAATCTGCCACCATGTTTGCCTTGAGGCTGTGCTTTCTAAGTGCTCCCAAGCCAATCAATGAGTAAGCTCAGCAGAGTTTCTAACACAGTCCTGTTCCTGAAAGCTGTTGAACTCCTCCGACAGCTAACTGACTTAGACTCCATGGTAGTCTATGATTCTTCAACCCAGTATTCCTTCACTTAGGCTTGATGACTCCCTCAGCCCCCTACCCATTTTTTAAAGGTGTTTCCATAGTAAACGTCTTGCATTTTAATACTATTGTGGGGAGGGTGGGGGTCTACTGCTTGGAGAACCCAGACTAATACAAGCATCACAGAAAAGTAAGAAGATGAGAAAGGATTCTGGGAAGATGACCGAGTATGAAGCACCAGGAATCTGTCCCCGTTATCTCAACAAGTACACTGGTAGAATTGGTCTGATGTAACTGTGTTGAAGGCTTGCAACATTCAGGGAAGACATGGTAAACTGAGATTAATTGGGGATTTTGGCTCTTCATTCAGCAGTGACTACCCAGCTCAGCCCTAAAGCATGCAGTTGTTCCTGGAGCACCTTGTACATACCTTGCAGCAGCCAAAGACAGCAATAAAGACCCTGTCCCCTAAATACTGGGATTGTTCTGATTATAGTCAATCAGCTGTTTCTGATCAAGGAGATGCAAACACAAAGATAGCAGTTATTGTTGCACCTACCCTCATTGTTGCAAGCCTCTCCCCTGCAGCTGAAGGGACTTTCAGGGAATATAAAAAGCTGGTGCCTCCCCCTTCTTCATTTTAGTCTAAAGGACAATCAAAAGCACCCACGTACGAGGGTCGGAGGGAGATAGTCAATTCACATGCCAAAATGGTGGGGGTGGTGGGGGGAGACAGCTCAGAAATGACCTGAAGATACCTTGAATTTATACTTTAAGCTGATCCTTGGTATAGATACAACCTAGAGTAAAAGAAAATAAAAATACAGCAAACCCTGGAGAAGAGAGAAATGTGATTTCCAGGGTTATTATTAGTTTCAATGTCAAGTTTTTAATGACAATAACAAATCATAAGGCATATGAAGAGGAAAATATGGCTCAATCAAAGGAAAGAAAACCAACAGAAATTATCCCTGAGAAAGACCTGGTAGCAGACCTACTAGACAGCTTTTAGAACAAATGTTTGAAGATACAGGACTAAAGATGAAAAAACAGTGTATAAATAGAAGTGATGCTAGTGGTAAAGAACCGGCCTGCCAATGCAGGAGACTTAAGAGACATAGGTTCAACCTCTGGGTCAGGAAGATCCCCTGTAGAAGGAAATGGCAACTGACTCCAGTTTTATTGCCTGGGGAATCCCATGGAGAGAGGAGCCTGACTATATTCTCTAGATGACCTCCACAGTCCCATCCTCAGTTCAGTCGCTCAGTAGTGTCCGACTCTTTGCGACCCCATGAATCACAGCACGCCAGGCCTCCCTGTCCATCACCAACTCCCAGAGTTCACTCAGACTCACGTCCATCGAGTCAGTGATGCCATCCAGCCATCTCATCCTCTGTCATCCCCTTCTCTTCTTGCCCCCAATCCCTCCCAGCATCAGAGTCTTTTCCAATGAGTCAACTCTTCGCATGAGGTGGCCAAAGTACTGGAGTTTCAGCTTTAGCATCATTCCTTCCAAAGAAATCCCAGGGCTGATCTCCTTCACAATGGGCTGATTGGATCTCCTTGCAGTCCAAGGGACTCTCAAGAGTCTTCTCCAATACCACAGTTCAAAAGCATCAATTCTTCGGCACTCAGCTTTCTTCACAGTCCCAATTCTCACATCCACACATGACCACTGGAAAAACCATAGCCTTGACTAGACAGACTTGTTGGCAAAGTAATGTCTCTGCTTTTGAATATGCTATCTAGGTTGGTCATAACTTTCCTTCCAAGGAGTAAGCGTCTTTTAATTTCATGGCTGCAGTCACCATCTGCAGTGATTTTGGAGCCCAAAAAAATAAAGTCTGACACTTTCCACTGTTTCCCCATCTATTTCCCATGAAGTGATGGGACCAGATGCCATGATCTTCGTTTTCTGAATGTTGAGCTTTAAGCCAACTTTTTCACTCTCTTTCACTTTCATCAAGAGGCTTTTTAGTTCCTCTTCACTTTCTACCATAAGGGTGGTGTCATCTGCATATCTGAGGTTATTGATATTTCTCCCGGCAATCTTGATTCCAGGAGACTATCATTTTACTAGTTGCTGGCAACTGAAATAAAGCAAAATTTCCACCAAAAAAAAAAAAACACTAGGCAAAATATATAATTTTTTAAGCTTTAAGAGATTAAACTACAAACTACTAGGCTAGGTCCAGGAGAGGATGAAAGGGTAGAAAAGTAAGTGATTTTCAGGGCTTCCTTTCCCCTGGATATGTCTGAAAATCTAGACAAGACAACAGAGCCTGGGTGCTTATCTGGAAGCTTAAGTTTGCTGGCCTGGAAGAGGCAGTTGTAACTGCTAGAGGGCCCACTGAGCATGTGAACCCTTGTGTATTACCCCATGCTTTGAGTTGAGGACTTTGAATGGTTACCATGGTAGTAAATTAACCAACCCTCACATAGATTGCCACCTGACTTGGAGTCATATGGGGGCCCAGAGAGCTCAAGCCCTAGGCTTCAATAAAGGTAATCCTGAGTTGCTGGTTCCACTACCCCCCTACCCCAGGCACCCAGCTAAAGCAATTGAAAATAATATAATCCTAGGCTTTGAATTATTTCTATAAATGTTTTACAAATGCCAAATCAAGCATACATTCAAAGATGATTAAGTCTACAGGGGACACGTCATCACAAACAAAGACTAGCAGACGGTGGAAAAAGCCCCACAGGCATCCCAGAGGCCAGAAATATTAGACACAGAATGTAAAGCACCTGTGTTTACTGCTTCATTAGATAAAAGACACTCGAAAATTTTAGGACGTGTTATGGGCTGAATTGGGACTCTCTCCAACCCAAATTCATATATTTAAATCCTAACCCCCAGTACTTTTCCAATGTGACTCTAGAACATGAAAGAAAGTGAAAGTGAAGTCGCTCAGTCATGTCCAACTCTTTGCGACCCCGTGGACTGTAGCCTACCTGGCTTCTCAGTCCATGGGATTCTCCAGGCAAGAATACTGGAGTGGGTTACCATTTCCTTCTCCAGGGGATCTTCCCGACCCAGGGATCGAGCCCGGGTCATCTGCATTGGAGGCAGACGCTTTAACCTCTGAGCCACCAGGGAAGCTCCCTATTTGAACATAGAGTCTTTAAAGAGATGAGGTTAAATGAGATCATGGACTGTGAGGCTTAATCCAATATACCTGGTGTCCTTATAAGAAGAGATTAAGACATAGGCACAAGGAAGGACCAAGGCACCAGAAGACGACAGGCTTCTACCACGTAAAGACAGAGTGTGCAGAGAGAAACTAACTCTGCCTACACCAACACCTTAAACTTTCAGCCTGCAAGAATGTGGGGAAATAAACTTCTGTTGTCTAAGCCACCCAACATACATTATTCTGTTATAGCAACCCTGGCAAACTAATAAAGGAGGGGACCAGAAACTGTATAAATTGACAGCAGATTTTTAAAAATTAACCAGATGGAAATCTGAGACTATAAAAACACAATACACCAAAAATATCAATACACAGGTTCAGAAGCTAGTTAAATGCTGAAGATAAAAAGGGAATTCTCTGGCGGTCTAGTGACTAGGACTCCACGCTTTCACTGTTGAGGGCCTGGGTTCAGTCCTGGTCAGAGAATGAAAATCCCACAAGCCATGCAGTACAGTCAAAAAATAAAAATAAATATTAGAGATAGTTGAAGGAAATCATTTCTAATGAAATACAGAGAATAAACAATGTGGAAAACAGGAGAAAAGCTAAGAGAGAATATAGTAAGAAAATCAACCAGTCTGTAATTGTAGCCACAGAAGAAAGAAAAAAAGGAAAAAATTGAAGAGATGATGACTGAGACTCAATCAGAAATGACTGGAGTGGGGAGAGGGGCACCAAAAGAGTCAATAATCCCAAAGAAGTTAAACAAAAAGAAATCCACATCTAAACACATCAAAAATGATAGCACAATTTTTTTTTTTAAATGGCAAAAGAATATATTAGGGAGCCAGGGAGAAAAAAAGATTACTTTCAGAGAAGTGACATTTAAGCTGATATTTCTCAACAGAAACAATGGATGCCAGAAAATAGTAAAATGATAGTCTTAGAGTAGAAAAGTATCTTCAGTGACCTGAAAGAAAATAATTGCCAACCTAGGATTCCATACACAGTAGGATATGAAGGAAAAAAAAAAAAAAAAAAAAAGACATTTAGAGATAATAATGAAGAACACTCACAAGCAGCAGATGGGCATTAACAAGCAGAAGATAATGATCCTATTTGAAATATTAGGAGATACAAAAGGAATGAAAAGCAAAGTAAGAAGTAAGTCCTAAACCAAGGCTGCCTACCTCTGAGCTGGGGTAGAAGCAAAAACTGCCTGACACTAGAGAGAAATCGGAAACTTGTTATTAAGATCCTGAATTGCTACAAAACAGAAATCTGCTTCCTGATGGGAGGGCAGGAAACTCCCACCCAAGACATCACAAGTCATCACAAGGCAGGGGTCAGATGCTCAGGTGCACAGGGCCCATCTATGACTAAGGCTGGAACAGAACTGAGAAAACCTCTGCCACCAACATGAGCCTTGTGTCATAAGGCGAGCAATGGCAAGCTGTTTCTGGGGAGGGAACAAGAGCATGGAGAGAGATTTCCTTTGGTGCCAGCATGCAGAAAGTGTTGAATGCCAAGGCTCAGTAACACTAAGAAAAACTCCGGATTCCAGGTCTCAAACTAAGCACCAGGTATCAGCAGAAGTGAAGAATTGCTTAGATGTGCTCATCAAATGATGACACAGTGGAGGAAAACGTCTTGATCTTAAAGACAAGTCCGTAGAAATTATACAAACCAAAACATGGGGAAAACAGACCACTGAAGAGCTGTGACACAATATCCAGCATGTGACTGAAGTAGCTGCTGAAGATAGGAAAAATGTAGCAGAAGAAACATTTGAAAAAATAATGGCTGCAAATTTTCCAAAGTCAATGAAAGTTAATACATCACAGATCCAGGAAGCTCAGAAAACATGAAGCAAAATGAACACAAAGGGAAAAATACATCTAGGCACATCATAGTCAGATTTAAGAAAACTGAAGACAGAGAAAATCTGACAAACAGCCAGAGAGAAACAAAGGAACTACAATATGAACTACAGCAGACTTTTGATTTAAAAACTATGTAAGCTAGAAAACACTAGCACAAGATCTACAAAGTGCTGAAAAAGGATGAAGGAGTCAACCTAGAATTCTATACTCAGCAAAAACATCTTTCAAAAATGAAGGTGAAAGATTCTGTTTTCGTCATAGGTGAGTTCAAAGCTTCCATCTCTATCTTGGGAGTCACCTACACTTGTCTTGTTTCATTACTGGTGGTATTAACTCATCACTTGATTAAGATATGTCCACTGTGCTTATCATTGCAAAATTAAGTGTTTTGTACTTCTTAGTTAATAAGTTACATGTACTGCCATTTTACTGTAAAGCTTTTCCCCCACTTAATTATTCATATCTCTAGGAACTAGTGGATTCTTATTTTTATTCACAGAGTTAAAATCCATTACTGTCACTATGTATTTTGATGATCAAATTGTTCCAGATAAAATCAGAGGGAACCCTTTAATCCGGCTCCTGAATCCTTTAGACACTTCTCCATCGTTCCTTGAGCACATTCTTACTTTCTGGAACAAGATGCTCCAAACTTATTTTGTACTTTCCTTGAATCTCCCTGGGGTTCTGCGTGGTATTCAGAAATCAAGACATGAGCTTGCCCTTGGGGGTCATTGCTTCTTGGCCTGTCTAGGGGATGTACAGTCAGCCCTCAGTTCTCATGGGAGATTGGTTCCAGAACCACACCCATCCACCCCCTCCCCTGCCGACCACAATCATACCAAAATCCCTGAATGCTCAAGTCCTTTATATAAAATACTGTAGTACAGTGGGCTCTCCATATTTCCAGTTCCATGTCCGTGGTTACAGAAGGCTCTGTGTATGTATATTACACACATGTACGTATACAACTGTACCTATTTCTACATTTATCTACATATATCAAAAGTTGTATGTTCATCCGCATACCTCCAACTCTGATCCAAGACCTCAAGAGTTATTCTAGTCTTCCCCCTTTCCAACTCTGTAAATCCATTCTCTGACAGTGAGAAGACTGGCTCCAATTACCTCCTGTGTATATACTTATTGGGGCTTCCCAGGTGATTCAGTGGTAAAGAATCCTCCTGCAATGCAGGGGATGAGGGTTTGGTCCCTGGGTCAGGAAGATCCCCTGGAGAAGGAAATGGCAACCCACTCCAGTATTTTTGCCTGGGAAATCCCACGGACAGAGGAGCCTGGCAGGCTACAGGCCGTGGGGTCACAAGTCAGAGATGAATGAGCGACTGCTGCTGCTGCTGCTGCTAAGTCACTTCAGTTGTGTCCGACTCTGTGCGACCCCATAGATGGCAGCCCACTAGGCTCCTCTGCCCCCGGGATTCTCCAGGCAAGAATACTGGAGTGGGTAAACAACGACAAATTTACTTATTTGTTCAATCCCTTTATATGTAACCAATCTCCAAACCCGCCAACCAAGGGCTCTTCAGCTTTGTGGCAACCACATGGGCTACCAACACGGAGAGCGAGCAGCAGGGCTTCAGGTTTGACTCTCTGACTCCATAGCGTTGTGTCAGTCCTCTGATGCTCTCAAGAATTGTTTAACCTTTCCTTAACAATTTTTTTCTTTTTAAAAAAATTTTACTGAAGTACAGTTGATTTATAGTTGATGTACAGTACCCTGGAGAAGGAACTAATAATACCCACTCCTGTATTGTGGCCTGGAGAATTCCAAGGACGGTATAGTCAATGGGGTCTCAAAGAGTCGGACACGACTGAGCAACTTTCACTCACTCTCGGTTGATTTACAACGTAATGTTAATTTCTGCTGTTCGGCAAAGTGATTGTTTCCTCCACATTTCTAGTTTTTTTTAAACAAGAATATATAGTATCCAGAATAAAATTGCCTGCAATATTCTCATAAATTGAACTAAGTATTAGTTTTGTGTGCTCTCTGAGGAGAGGTGGTCAGGAAGCACTTCTCTGGGTGTTGTCCATTCTTATGTCCAGTTTGGCCTGGATCAGGTTTAGTTGTGCTCCCCACAATCGTCCCAACTCTAGACAAAATCTTAAATTGAACCACTTTCATTATATCCAGTTATTCAATGGTAGCTCAGTTGAAATTCTCATCCAGAAAAGGAGAAGCCACACACAGCTCTCACTAGCCTACACCTGCCTTTCCGAAATGCTCCAGAATCACCCAGAGATCTCCTGAAAATGCTGAATCTGTTTCTCCTAGTCTGGAGTGGAGCCTGAAATTCTGCACTTCTAACAAGGTTTTGGGTGATGTGATGCTTGTGGCCAGAAGACTCTGCTTTGAGTGACAAGAGTCTTCATCACCTTTATTCCAATGGAAAGTATAAAAATTACAAACCAGCAAAACTCAGATGTATTTTTAACCTTTTGATTTTTTTTTTCATTTTCAAATGCACAGAGAAGAACAGAGTGAACCCCTAAGTACCACTGGCATTTACCAGTCTTATTTTATAATCCCCTGCCTCTGACTTTTCTATTCCTAGAGTTTTTTAAAGAAAACCCAACCATTACATTGTTTCAGTGTGCACTTCTGACAGACAAGGCTTAAAAATGATAACCAGTGTCATTATCACATAAAATGAATAATATATAACACAAAGTTAACCATAATTCCTTGACATCATCTAATACTCAGTTCCTATCTATACTCTCAGATGCAGGCAATAGATGAGATCTGGTCAGATACTCCAGCACCTGGTTCACACCCCTTAGCTGAACATCTGTTACCATGGTACTCACGATTTCCTTCGAGGCTGAGGGTACAGATATATCCCTCCCCAAACCATCTTTTATGGCCTGCCAATTTCATTCTTAGCTTCTCTGATGGCTCAGACGGTCAAGAATCTGCCTGCCATGCAGGAGACCTGGGTTTGATCCCTGAGTCAGGAAGATCCCCTGGAAAAGGGAATGGCAACCCACTCCAGTAATTCTTGGCTGGAGAACTCTATGGACGGAAGAACCTGGAGGGCTTCAGTCCATGGGGTTGCAAAGAGTCAGAAACAACTGAGCAACTAACACTTAATTTCATCCTTGAAAGAACTCCGCTAGTAAAATAATAACAGCAACCTACCTGGGTCTCCTCTCAGTCCTCTAGCCTTGCGGCTGGGATAGGAAACAGGAGGCCTGGACAGTGGACACTGTCACAGGTTGGCAGACTGTGATGTGAAGGTGACTGTGATGTAAACATTTGAAAGAGAAGAGGCCTGGGGGGATCAGGCTTCCCACGCTCTTCTAGCTGCTAACTCCGAACTCTTCCCAGGCATCCACCCATTGCCAGGACCCACTGGGTTGTGAGCGGTCGTCTGACTCTCCACCTGTCCAGTCTTTGGCTCTGGGCACAAAAGACTTCCCTTTACAAAGGATCACACTGAATTTTGCTCCTGCCGGCTGTAGGGCCACCGGCTGGCCTGGTGCTTGTCTCCCTCACAGCCCATCCCTGAAGCAGCCAGCACACTCTATCCCAACATTTTCCTACCAAGTCCCAAGCCTCTGGTGGTCCCTGAACCACAAGAGATAACACATGGCTGTGTGTGACAGAAGTCACACTCAAAACCGTTTCAGTGGAAAGGGTTTTATTTATTCACTGGGAGGGTGTGGTGTTCTCACGGAACGGCCTGGTCTCAGGAAAGGCAGAGGGAGAGGGGCTTCCTGGTCTCAGGAAAGGCAGAGGGAGAGGGGCTTCCTTTCGTCTTTCTCGCCTCTTGTTTTACCTGCCTTTCGAGACTGCCTCAGAGGGGCAAGAAATGTGGCTGTCACAGCCCCGAGCTTCACAGAAGCTCTGAGGCCTCACAGAAGTGCCCTCAGTGTGCTGACCTTTGGTGCCCAGGTCCGCCACATGGCCACCTCAAGTCCATTAGGTTGGGATGCCTAGAGGCGGCGGGGAGGGCTGGACATCAGCTCCCCAGGTGACTTGAATGTGCGAGCAGAGCCAAGAACCCCTACGTTACAGTGTCAGGCACTCAGAGACACTCTGCCATAGCTCTCGTTCACCTCTCACCTCGTTCGAGAGGCAGGGCTCTAGTGAACCCATTTAGGCGCAGCCACCCACCCCTTCTAGCCCCTCAGGCGCACCCCTGTAGGCGCAGCTGCTGCCACGCCTGGCCACCCGTGGACAATCCCACAGCAGCTCTGCCGTCTGCTTCTCCCCTCCCTTCTGCTGGAGCCCGATGGTCATCTCGTCTGACTTCACCTCTCAGGGGCATGTCAGGGGGAGACGGTTGAGCTGTGTCCTTGGGATCTTGACTGGGTAGGAGGTGTCACTGGACGGGTGTGGAGAAAGCCAGAAGAGAACTGGCTAAGGAGGGCAGGAGAAGGCAAGGGACAGTTCTTTCCGAGAGCTGTGGTCAGCTCCTTCTGGTTGGGAGAGA
>NW_011495044.1:2111973-2114106 GCF_000754665.1 Bison bison bison | reverse complement strand
CCAGGGTCCCAGGAGGACGTCTAGGGTGGGCAACACCTGAGCATGAGGGCAAGGGCTCATTTTCCCTACATTCCTTTGAGGACGTCTCTTGCGTCTATTGGAAAAGGAAATGGCAACCCACTCCAGTGTTCCTGCCTGAAAAATCCTATGACAGAGGAGCCTGGCGGCCTACAGTCCAAGGGGTACCAAAGAGTGGGACACGACTGAGCGACTAAGCCGTGCACACACTTGCTTCTATACTAAGGAGGTGATAACTGTACTTCCAAGACCCAAAGCCCTTCCAGCTCTGCCCACAGCCCTGTGTGAGGCCACAGCTCCAGCCACTGCCTCAAGCAGCCTCAGGCTGCCCCTCCCTACTCTGGTTCCAGGGCAGAAACAGTGGGGTCTCAGTAGACTGGAGAGGAAGAGGGGTGTGGGTGTGGGAGAGGTGGCAGCACTGGGCTGGGAGCAGAGTTTCCGCCACTCCTGCAAGGCCCTACCGTCCTTCCCTCAGGCACTTCTCCAGGCAGCCAGCTCCTGGAGGACTCTCGGTGGGCTCTCACCCAGCTCTGACCCTCAGCTCCAAGTGAGAGGGCCTCCCTGGGATCACCCCCTTTCCCAGGAGGGCTCCAGGACAGCCAGAGCAGCAGGGCTGCGTCTCTGACCAAGGAGGTGCTGGTGCCAACCTAAGGACGGTCAGGGAGGATCCTGCTCAGCTCCCATGTGCTGTGTAACCCTTACTGGACCTGTCTCCCCGTCTTTGTGCCCAAGGAGCCCAGGGTCCAGCTCTGCCGTACCAGAGACGGATCAAATGACACCACACTCGGAGCTGGATGTTCACTTTTCTTTCCAAAAAAAATATCAAGCCCATAGTCTAGGTGTGGCAAGGCGGGGCAGAGCCAGGCTGGGGACCTGGACATTACACACCCAGGGGGCCCTTGGTGGAGGCGGGCAATTTAACAACTGGTCTGAAAGTCAAAAGAGAGGAGAGCTAGTTAGTGGGGTGAGCAGAGGGCAGCGGGGCTGGGGCAGGGGCTGTGGGGTTCAGGCCCAGACCCAGGGACTGGCAAGTGCAATTCACAGCAGCCCTGCGGCGGGAGCCCATTTCTGGGGCAGGGGTGACATGGCCTCGCTCAGCCATCTGTGTGAGTGTCCACGCAGCTCCAGGCATACTGGAAGACCTGAATTCAGAGGCAGCAGGGCCACGCCTCCTGGTCTCTCTGAACCCACTTCCTTGTGTGTGTAATCGGGGACAAGTGTCATCCTGACGTTACTTCCTTCCTGGGGTTGTGAGAAGCCCTGTGGGCCAGGGGGACAATGGGCTCTGGCCACCTCCAGGGCGTCTTTATTGCTGCGTCCTCCAGGCCCAGCACAGAGTAGTCACTCACTCAACCAGCGGATGAGTGAATAAGTGGCCATGAAAGGAACTGCAGTTGGCTGGGGTGTGGACAGGTCCCTGCTTGTACCTGGCCCTGGCCCTGGCCCCAGCAGCACAGGAGGGCTGAGGCCTGCCTCCTGCCTCTCTCTGAATGTCAGGGTCTAAGTCTCAGAACGCAGACTGGGTGCCTAGGTTGGGGACAAGCTGCTCAGAGCCCTAACCGACCTGGGGGACCCCCTGAGCCCTCCTGGCCCCACCCGGGGTGCTGCACAGGCCGGCGGGTGCTGGGCAGGCTCAGACGTACTCTCGGGCAGCCGTGGAGGGGCCTGGCCGGTAGGGCTGCGGGCTGTTGTTGGCTCGTTCCGGCTCCGGACACGTGCAGCAGAGGAAGGAGCCGCCCAGCAGGGCCAGGCCGGCGGCCGCCCAGCCCACAAACAGGGCTGGGCCGAACTCGTACCTGCGAGGGGTGGAGGACACCATCAGGTGTGACTGTGCCTACCCCCGCCCCGCCCCGACCTCCCCCGGGGGCCTCCCAGCCTCTGCCTGGCAGAGCGGAGGGTGGGCAGGGCGTGGGGAGCGGAGGCTGGGGCCTCACAAGCCTCCTTAGGCTCTCTGGGGAAGCTGGGGTGAACCCACATCAGAGGAAGTTGGGATGAACGCACATCCTTTCTTCAGCCCCTGTCGCAGCACATCAACACCACAGACCCAGAGTGACCCAGGCCCAGGCTGGTCTGCTCCGTGCAACCTCGGGCCTCTTTCCTCCTCTGGCCAGTGCA
>NW_011495044.1:2082233-2111873 GCF_000754665.1 Bison bison bison | reverse complement strand
AGCGGGGGTCAGGGAGGGGAGGAACGGAGCAGTCCAGCCACCTCTCTTGGTCATGGTCTGGCCCACGGAACTCGCCACTGGGCTCTCACTGCCCTCTGGGGAAGGCCAGACTCCTCCGCCTTTTCCATCTGGCACTCCAGCCTCTCCACCCCTAGACTAGGTGGGACAGCCCGGCGTCCCCTCTGCAGCGCCCAGGTCTCTCCACCTTTGGTTCCGAGGCGCCCCCTGCTGGAGAGTCCCGCTACCTGCGTCCCCTCTGCCTCCCGGACCCAGTGCAGATACCACCTCCTCCAGCAGCTTTCCCTGACCGCTTTGCTCGCCACCTGGCACTGACTCTCACATGGTGGCTGATCAGTTCCTTGCTTGTCTGGCTCCCTGGGGAGCACCTTAAGGGCAGACAGCACCGGATTCATCTATGTCCCCAGGGCCCAGCACAGGGCCTGCGATTCGGGCAACCTTGAGGAATGCTGAAGGAACAGGCTGAGTGTCAGCCTGGCGTCTCTGAGCTGCGCTACCTCTTGCTTCGCAGGTTTTTGTGGTTACAGCTGCCAGCCTCGGGGATTGAACCTCATCCTGAAGTCTCCTTTTCCTCCCCTCTCCATATTGCTGCCTCCTCCAGGGAGCCCTCCAGACTGCAATGACCCAGCCATCTCTCCTCATCCTCCACCCCAGGCCTCAAGGTCTGTTGGGATATCTGGGGTTGAGACTGTCCCATTCTCTGCTCCTGGCAGAGCTGAGAGGTAAGGGGAGGGGCCAGTCCCTTCACAGAGCCCCTTATTTGGCCCCCACACGTTGACCTTACAAGTCCTGACCATTTTAGCCTCTAAGTATCTCTGCCCCTCAGCCCTAAGCCCTCTGCTCCAGACCTCTACAACAGAACCTTACTGGCCTTGCCCACTCCCCATCATTCTCACACCACAGCCAGAGGGATTGTCCTGCCTTCCACCCCAAGAGGGGGAAAAGAAAGCTTCCTATGGCTGCAAGGGCCTCTGCCATCTTCCCTTAAGACTTTTCCAACCTCATCTCTTTGGCTCAAAGTCATTGTGCCTCCTACAGAAATAAGAACCCAGGCACTGTGCTAGGTCCCTTACCTGCACCATCTCACAGAACCCTCACAACCACACTAAGCTGTGTCCCTGGTCCTAGCTGCATGTTCCAGGGCAGGAAATCAGACACGGAAAGATTAAGGAACTTGCCAGTCAGACAGACAGCCTGTGTGGAGCTGGGATTTAAATCAAGAGCCAGGGCATTACCCCTTGGGGTGGCTTCCATAGGCCTCCCGCCCCGTTGGAGGGCCCAGCCACATGCTGTCTGCTCCCCACACCAAAGAACTTCTCAGAGACAGCTCCTGGGGCCTGTCCCTTGTTTCCCCTCCAGGCACCCTGCTGGACGAAGGCCAGTGGCCTCAGAGAAGGTGGAGCGAGAGGCCCAGCCATGGCTCAAGCCATGTCCTGGCACTCACCTGGCGTTGACAGGTGTGCTGGGGTTGAAGAACTCCTGGGTCACCAGGGTGGCATACCATGAGACGGCCGTCAAAGTGCAGAGGCCTAAGGACAGGGGAGGGAGGTCTCAGCTCTGCTCCGGCCCCCAGATGGCCAGCCAGCATGGGGCTACTTGCTACGGTCAAGATGGTGGGGGAGGAGCTGGGCACTTACCCGCCAGGAGGAAGAGGGCACCCCCAGCGATGGCGACACGGCCCTTGGCAATGGGGTTGCTGTCTCCGACCCGGGTGCACTTCATGCCGACGACACTGAGGACCATGGCCACGAAGCCCAGGAGCACAGCCACCACCATCAGGGCTCGTGCTGACTGGATGTGACCTGGGTGGAGCGGGAGGGACTGAGCCGGGGGTGGGAGAAGTAGGCGGGTGGGAGGAGCCCAAGATGGGGGTGCCTGGAGCTGAAGTTGGAGGTGCTACTTGCGTAGGTTTGAGGGGATGGGGAGGGTGTGAGAGCAGGGTGTGGAGCTGAGCCACACCAGTGAACTCCACCACTCACTCTCGCTTGCGGGGTCCTTGGGATAGTGTGTGGTGACGGGGGGCATGAGTTCTCCTATCTGCTGCTTTCTGACCAGGCGACCCCTTGGGGCCTGGCACAGCCCTCGCAGGCAGTGGGGTTGGGAGGCAGCTTCTCCTGGGGCCTTTCAGATCCGGCAGAAGGAGGAGCTGAGGGATCTGACTCTGGTCACCTTTCCCTCTGTCCCTTGAGTCACCCATGGTAGCTGGATGCCTGCTGCTGGGGTCAGTCCCGGGCCCAGGGGCAGCTCAGGGGATCTGGGTCCCTGATGGAGGCCAGATGACCTGTCTGGTCCGCAGTGGCGGGGGCCATGTGACAGTAGCCTGGCTCAGGCCTGTGGGGCCCTGGGCAGAGGGCAGGGGGTGGGCTCCCGGCCGGGGTAGAGCTATAGTGCTGTCTGTTCATGAGCCAACTTGTCAGACTCAGCCGCACACCTCAGGAGGAGGACTGCCTACTCAGGTGCCTGTGTGTAGACGTGCGTGTACATGCACACGCTTGTGTGTGTGTGTTAGTCATGTCTGACTCTGAGACCCCATGGACTGCAGCATGCAGGCTTCCCTGTCCCTCACCATCTCCGGGAGTTTGCTCAAGTTCACGTCCCTTGAATCGGTGTGTGTGTGTGTAGGTGCACCCGAGTGCCCGCACACTTGTCTACGTGGCAGGACTGACAAGTAGATATGTGCACACGTGTGCCTGCACAGAGTGTGGGGAGAAACAGAGGGAGGGGTCTTGACCGAGCCCCTCTGAGTGCCGGCAGTCATCTCCTCCGACGCTCCCAGAGTCCTGCCAGAGTCCTAGTCCTCCCCTTTCCAGATGAGGACATAGAGGGTCAGGGACTCCTTCAAGGCTGCAGTGGCAGAGCCGGCATGTGGACCCACAGTTGCTAGAACCTAGAACCCCTGTTCCCGGACAGGGGACAGGCTGACCTGGCTCTTCACGAGTGCACGGGCTCAGGGGCTGGCGAGTGCAGCCCAGGGCAGATGGCAGACTGTGGGAAAGCCTGCTCCAGGCCCCCCACCCCCACTTCCCGCCTCCCCATCCCAGAGGGCATGAGGCCTACCTTCCAGGGCGAGCAGCGAGTCATAAAGCTTGCACTGCACCTGACCGGTGCTCTGGGAGGCGCAGGACATCCAGAGCCCTTCGTAGAGGCCCACGGCGGTGATGATAGCGTCTCCCGCATAGGAGGACTGCTTCCACTGCGGCAGGGCTGTGCTGGCGATGATGCCCACCCAGCCACCCATAGCCAGGAAGTAGCCCAGGAGCTGAAGGCCGGAGTTGGCCATGGCCAAGGGAGGGGAGTGGGGGTTCCAGGGCTCAGGGCTGGGCCAGGATCCCTGGGGGGGCCGAGATCATGGCCAGGTGACAGGAGCAGAGGGGTGGGAGGGTGGGGTGCAGCAAGTGGTCAGAGGCTGAAGAGGAGAGGCGGCAGCCCTGCAGTGGCAGCAGCAAAGGCAGCAGATCCAGGCTCTAGAATGCAGGGGGAGGCCCAAGCTGGAAAGGCCAGGGGCCCGCCCACAGTAGCCGCCTAAGCCAGGGCAAGGTCCCCAGCAAAGCTCCTCCTGCCCAGCCCCCTGGGGTGGGGGGTGGGGTGGGGCGTGGCCAAGGTGGGTTCCCCTCCCCAGGGATAGAGAAAGGAGGGGCTGGGAGGAGTGACCCAGGCTGGCTCTCAGGGCCTTTTCCCTAGGGGAACCCCTTTAGAAGCTGATACAAGTGCCCTAAATTTCTCATTCCTACCCCAAGCATCAGCCCTGAGATGATGGATGTTGCCATCACACAGTTGATCTGACCCTTGGGGTTTTCTGTCCCTTGCCTGTAGGACGGAAAGAGAATGGAATTCCAATTTACAGGCGGTAAGACTAGGGTTAGACATCAAGGAGAACTTTTTGGAGCGGGTTCTGAGGTCAGCTATGGAGAGACTGGGCTGGGGAGGGGATGTTGGGGAGAGAGGTCCTGGGTCCCTGGGACCATGCGTATCAAAAGAGGGGAGGGCCAGACTCACTCAAACAGGGGGTCTATTTGAGATCTGAGGTTGGGGGCAGAAGAGAGACCTCATGAAGGCTGGGACAGAGCTGGCTGCCAGCCAGCCAGGAGCCTGGCAGGGAGGTGGGAGATATCACCAACCTTTGGCATCAGCCTGAAGGAGGGCAGACTGCTCAGGCTGCTAATCCCTTTGCTGGCTGGCTTAACACTCCTGCTGGGGCCTGAGGCACCAGGCCCTGGCCCCTAGCTCTAGAACAGCCTGGTGGGGAGCAGTGGCCTCTGCACATTCCTGGGGTTCAGGTTGCCCCCTCTGAGAGGCCCCCTCTCCTCCTTTCTCCAGTCCCAGCTCAGCCCTCTGGAGCAAGGGAATGTTTAACTCTCGTCGACCTCATTAGCAATCCCCTCACGTTCAGTTCGGCTCCCCAGGCGTGGGTGCCGAGGAATGTCACAATCCTGTTCCTGCTCCCGCCAGCCCCCACCCTCGCCCCCGCACCCGCTCCTACCCAAGCGTCCCACTCGCCTCGCCTTTCCCCATGCTGCGCTGGGGGAAGGCAGGGTCCTGCCGCCGACCCTGGGCTCCAGGCACCCTCCACCCAGAACCCCTCCGCAGGGGCAGCCCCGCCCGCTCCCTCGCATTCTTCACGTGGCTATGCAAACGAGAGGGTGCCAGGCTCTGCAGACAATGCTGCCCTGTGAGCCCGCCGGGGCGTGGGCCCTGTTATGGCCCGCGGCCCCGCGCCTGCCAGCTGGGGGAGGGGCCTGCCCTCAAGGGGGCGGTGGGAGCTGCTGGGCCTGTGGTTCCCGATACTGTTCCCCCCACCCCCTCATCTCCCACCGCGGTCCTCAGATCTGGAAAGTCCCGAGCCACGTGGATCTGGCTGTCCTGGGGCCGCCTGTGAGTCCCCCAAAGCTAGCCGGGCCTAGAGCCATGGTACAGTCAGTCCCTAATTCTGATCCCTCCACCACAGACAGCGAGAGAAGGATGTAGAGGAGCAGGGGACTCCTGGCACCCAGAGTGGAAACTCCGGGCAAGGGTTTCTAGGCCTTATCCCTCTATTCGTAGACAACCCCTCACACGATGGGCGCCCCTTCACGGATAAGGAACCGAGACTGAGAGAGGTGACCTACCCCAAGCTAGGAAGCCGGGGTCAGGGTGCTTTCCTATCAGATCTGTCTAGTCCACACCCCACCTTTCTTGCAGCACCAGGAGGAACGGGCCTGAGCTGGCTGGCTGGCTGTGGAGCCTGTGTCCTCACCTCTAAATCATGGAATTAGATTCATGAAATCTAATTAGCTTCATGGAATCACCCAGAGAGCTGCCCAGTGTTTGAGAGAGTGCGGACTGCCTGCATGGGGCTGCCACTCAGCAGTTATTCATTCCTGAAGGACTGACTGCCCTCTCCCGGCTGGGCTTGGCTTCTCCCAGCCTTTGTTGTTAGGTTGCTAAGCCATGTCCAGCTCTTTGTGACCCTATGGATTGTAGTCCTCCAAGCTTCTCTGTCCATGGGATTTTCTAGGCAAGAATACTGGAGTGGGTTGACATTTCCTCCCCTGGGGAATCTTCCACACCCAGGGATGGAACCTGTGTCTACTGTGTCTGCTGCAAGGCAGGAGGATTCTTCATGGCTGAGCCACCAGGGAAGCCCTCTTCCAGCCTGATGCAGGGATTCCTCTGTAAGGAGGATCCAGGAGTCATTCTGATCCCGAGTAGCACCTGAGTCAGGTCTCTGAGCCTTAGGATCCTCAAGGCCACACAGTCCGGGAGATCAGGGACTACACGGCCCTCCACTGACAAATGAAAAGCTGAGAATCAGAGACAGGAAGCGAGATGCTTAGGGTCACCCAGCTGCACTCAGGAACTGCTCGCTCCTCCTGGCTAGGCCCCCCACCCCAAGCCCTCCCCACACTGGACCAGACCCACTTTATGATCCACAATGATGCTCACATCTCCCTTGGAAACTCTTATCCCTTCTGTTACTTGTGGTCTTGAGTCTGTTCTACCAAAACATTCTCTCCTACCCCAAAGGCCTTCCCTCACCCATGTCCCAAAGCCCTTTGGAATCCAGATCCTGCTTCTGGAGTTGAGTTCCCTAACCAGGCGCAGCTTCTCCACCCAGGGCTTCTGCCACTCCCATGGCCCCCTGCAGTCCAGCAACTCCCAGGCATGTGGGGAAAGCAACAAGGCTCAGGAACCCACCCCAGCCTCCATTAAGAGCTAACTAGAAACTTCCCTGGGGTATCACACTTCACTGTTTAAAAAGTGCTTTCACTTAAATTACAAGAAACTTAGGGGTCCTAGCTTTATCTCTGCCACTGAAAAGCTGTGTGATGCTAGGCACGTCCCTTAGCTTCTCTGGTTCTGGTCCTCAACCTGAAGAATAGAGACAATAGCATTCATCTGTCTGGGTCATGAGGGGGTTTAGAAGGATCAAAATGGGTGAGAAGTGCTTCTGGAAAACATAATACGCCTGAAGAATTGTGGCTAATGAGGGCTCTGCTCCCTCCAGGGCGATCTCCCCCTCGTGCCCTCTCACCCTGGGTGCAGGTTGGCTGCCTTCTCACCCTGTGTGGCTGAAGACCCACTGCCCCTTCCTGCCTGGCAGTGCCTGGCGGGGCAGGTGCTTAGTAGTTAGATCTGTGCTGACCACTGACTTATGGGCGTGGAGATGACATTTCTGCCTCCCTCCCAGTGGAACACAGGAGCACCTCCCCCGGTCCTTTCCCCCTGCCAGTTAAGAGGGTCTGACTCAGTTGGTTGCCGTCCAGCACATTCTCTGCAGCCACCATCTGAAACGCTGGCGGCTCAGGTGGTGGTGCTGGCCAAACTCCCCCCAGCTTGGAGTCTGACTTTCCCGTGGAATCCCAGGCTCAAAATGGAGAGGACTTGCCCTAGGCGGCACAGCTAGAAAGCAGTGCCGCCAGCAGCGTGGCCACCCCAGTGTGACCCAGCAGGGTGGCCACCTCAGTGTCTCGCCCACTCCGGCAGGGTCAGGTGCTCTGATCTGGGATCCTTCATGTTCTTTGCATATTTCCTTTCACAGCACTTGGCTCATCGTTCCTTTGCCTCCTTCCCAAGGACTAAGAGATCTGCTGGCCCTACCACCAGCCTCATTTCTGTGTCCCACAACTAACTCAGGGCAAATAGATGGGGGAAAAGTGGAAACAGTGACAGACTTTATTTTCTTGGGCTCCAAAATCACTGTGGACAGTAACTGCAGCCACGAAATTAAAAAGATGCTTTCTCCTTGAGAGAAAAGCTATGACAAACCTAGGCAGTGTATTAAAAAGCAGAGACAATGCTTTGCCGACAAAGGTCCATCTAGTCAAAGCTATAGCTTTTCCAGTAGTCATGTATGGGTGTGAGAGTTGGACCATGAAGAAGGCTGAGCACTGAAGAACTGATGTTTTAAACTGTGGTGCTGGGGAAGACTCCTGAGAGTCCCTTGGACAGCAAGGAGATCAAACCAGTCAATCCTAAAGGAAATCAACCCTGAATATTCATTGGAAGAACTGATACTGAAGCTCCAATCCTTTGGCCACCTGATGCGAAGAACTGACTCACTGAAAAGACCCTGATTCTGGGAAAGACTGAAGGCAGGAGGAGAAGGGGGTGGTGACAGAGGATGAGATGGTTGGATGGCATCGCTGACTCAATGAACATGAGTTTGAGTGAGCTCCAAATAGTGAAGGACAGGGGAGCCTGGTGTGCTGCAGTCCATGGGGTTGCAAAGAGTCGGACATGACTTAGCAACTGAACAACTAAACCAGGGTGAGGGTGTCTGGCAGTGCCCTCTTCTCCTCTCCAAACAGTCCTGAGCAATGGCTCTCTTTGGCACCCCTGCTGAGAGCTCTGCCAGCTGCCCAGAGTGTCGAGACAGACGTCTTCCATGTCCAGATCTTCCCTGAGTTTGCTGAGTTGCCTCGATCCCCTCTCATGCTCCCGTGGCTGCTCTCCCTTTACTTCAAGCAGCCTTCCCCAGTGCTGATCCGCTTGTGTGCATGTGTCACACACACAGGCCAAGCAATCTTAGCTTGGACCCTGCCATCACCTCCTGCTGCTGGCAGGACTCACCCACCGTAACCATATGCACTTATTCCAGTTCTGTTGCCGCTGAAAACATCTGGCCTTTCATGAGCTACACTGAGACAGTCTGCTGTCTCTATGGTTTAGCATACTTTGAAATTGTGAAGTTCATCTGCCTTGAAGTGAAAACTCCTGGAAGACCACAATCAGGCTGATTAGTCTTCTGTAATGTTGAGTATCTCCTGTGTGTCAAGCGTCATGCCAGGCTCTCTATGACTATTCCCTCATTGATACTCTCAGCCATCCCAGGAGGTAAGGGCTATAATCTCATGTTATAGCCCTTGAGTGTGTGAGGAAACACACTCAAGAGATCACACAGCCGGAAGTGGTGGGAAGTGAAAGTCTTGTCCAGCTCAGCATGTGGATGAAGTTGCAGTTCTTTCCATTAACGTGGTCCTTTCCTCATTAGGCAAGGGGGTCATCCAAACAGGACACAGACCACCAATGACTAAAGGAATAGTGACTGTCCCTACAGGATGGTTCCCATAAGCAGACTGTCTCCCAACTTGAAAAACAACTGTTCCTTCATATCTCCCTCCAGCTCCTCCTGCCCCCGAGTAGAGTTAAATTCCTGAGAAGAGTGGTCTGCGCCTGCCAGCACCACTCATTCTCCTCCCCTTCTCACTTGAAAGACGACTGAAACATCTCTTGCTAAAGTTCTCACTGATCTCCACGTCCATCCCCAAATTCAAAAGCGGGTTCCCGGTTCTTAGCTTGTTCAACCTCTCAGCAGCTTTAGACACTGCTCACCCCCTCCTTCCTGAAACACTCTCATCAGCTTCCAGGACCAGACGTCTTGGCTCCCTGCTCATGGCTGGTCCTCGTGTCCTCTGTTGGACCCCACTGCCCTCCAGCTGCCTGCAGCCCGGCCCAGTCTTCTGACTCCTCTTCTGTCTACACTGACCTCAGTTTCCTGGCTTTGAACACCCACCATGTGCCGATGGCAACCTCCAAAATGTCAACTCCTACCTCCACCTCTCCCTGAACTCCAGATTCAGGAATCTTCTCCTTAACAGGCTCTTTAAACTTGAGCAAAACACACAAAACACATTTCAATGCCCATAACCCTCTTGTCTGCAGTCTGCCCAACATGGGAAAAAAGGTGGCTCCACTTCTGCAACTGTTCAGGCTAAATCCTTGTTGTTCCTTCTTATGCCAGCCAACCCATCAGTGACTCCTGTCGGCTCTACTTTAAAAAATTTTAAGAATATTTATCTACTTGGCTGTGCCAGGTTTTAGCTGTGGCACGTGGGATCTTAGTTCCCTGTTCAGGGATCAAACTCGGGTCCCCTACAAAGTTGGGAATGCAGGGTCTTAGCCACTGGACCCCCAGGGAAGTCCCTTTTGGTTCTACTTTGAAGAGATCCAGAACCTGACCTTTTCCACCGCCAACGCCCAATCCACACCGCCTCCATCTCTCCCCAGGGTCAATGCAGCAGCCTTTGCTATGCTCTCCTTGTCTCCATACTTGCTCTTGGAGCCCATTTTCCGTGTACATTCTTCACTGAGGCCTTTAAAATGTAAGTCAGACACCCCCAACCCCTGCTCAAAATCCTCCAAGGGCTCCTGTCCCACTGAGTCAAAGCCCAGGTGCTCCCTATGGCCCTCGGGACCCTGACCTCACTGGCTGCTCTCCTTGCCCACTCTGTGCCACCAGGTTGGCCTCCTTGTTGCTGGTCCCCACTTAGGGCCTAACCTGCTTTCTTATCTACCTCAAAGGCTCTCACACACACACACACACTTATGTGTTTGTTACCTGTCTCCTTACTAAAGTACAAGCTCTACAAGGGCAGGGACTTGTTTTGTTTGCTTCCATGTTCCCAGCACCAGACACATAGCTGGTGCTCAATAAATAAACGTGGGTTAAATGAATAAATGGGCTCTCAGACTGCAGGTTCTCAACTCACAACCCCCCTGCCTCTCAAGCCCAGGGTGGGAGATGAGCCTGAGGCCAGAGGAGCTGAAGCGGTAGGTCTGTCACTGTCTCCTAGAGGTGTGCGTTGTCCTGCACATGGAGACCCTGAGGTCTGAGGACCCAGAGGCCAGGCAGCAGAGCAGGATGCATGTGGCCGACACGGGGGCACCACGCCAGGGCACTGCTGACCGATGCTGGCTGCCAGAGAAGGATTAAAGATAATCCTTGCCATCCACCCAGAGCGTTCCAGTTTACAAAATGCTGTCACATCCGATACCGCCTCTGGGCCACACAACTGCCCGGGAGGTGGGCAGACCAGGGATTATGGTCCCCCTCGTACATATGACAACCCCGAGGTCCCCAAGGTTAAGTGTCTGGCCTGAGGCTGCACAGGAAGTGGCCAAGCCAGGTGTGGCACCAGGCCTCCTCACAGCGGGCCTGCCACTGTGTCCTGCCCAGAACAATTTTCATCAAGTGAGACGTCTAGGGCCAATGGGCATATTTCCACTCTGAACAAACCACCAGGTAAAAAAAACCACGAATCATTTATTCTTTGGTTGTCTACACAGGCACTTAAATACTGTATTGCTGTCACGTGGCTGCCTGTGCGGGCCCCCAGAGTGGTTCTGGGCCTGCGTCCTGAGCCCTCAGTCAGGCCCAGAGGGGAGAGGGCCATCTCGCCATGTCCACTCCAAGAGCAGCAGCACCATGCGGACAGCCGTGAGCAGAGCCCCCTCAGCTGGGCGGCAGGCCTGGGTTCCCACTGCTCCTCGCCCGGGGCTGGCCAGTCCAGGCTGCAGGACAGAGTCCCTCGTGTGGGTCTGATCACCATCCACGGGAGTTGTCAGAGCTCATCCTTGTGCCCTGACTCACTGCTGGAGACGGGCTCCTGTAGGGGCTCGGGGGTCCCCTCCTGGGCTTCTTGGGGCTGCTCGTGGGGGAGGTCCATCTCTTCTGGGCTAAAGAGCATCTTTACCAGGTCGTCCGCCTGCACTCGGTCCTGCAAGGAAAAACCCCTGGCTGTTCAGGGAGGCCTCTGGACCAGGTACTCACCATCACCCAGGTGCTACTTCCTAGAGAACAAGAAGGTTCTTCCTCTGCGGCCTCCGAGCTCATCCTCTTCCTAACAGGTCGTGGGCAGAGGTAGCAGAGGTGATACCCAGTGAGGGACCAAGAACCAGGGTCACTCCCCCATCCTGTCCCCCAGGTCTCCCACCTGGAGCCCTACTGACAAGGAAGGAAGGGCCAGGGACCACGGTGACACAGTGCCAGAGCGAAGAGTCTCTCTGGACTCCCAAGCCCAGCGTTTCTTTCCCGTCTAAGCATCGGCAGTGGGACCGGGGAAGGAGGAAGCAGAACAGGGGTCCTGCCGGGAACAGGTCACGGCAGCACCAGCTGCTCTCACCCTCTCGCTGTGTCGAGCATCCAAAGTGAACCAGAGGGCGATGGCACAGCGCTGCCCTCTGGTGACGGCCTTTACTCCATGCGGGTTTTCCGTGCCGGAAGAGAATCCCACGGCCCTTCCACACTGGGGCTGCACCTCTGCCTAAAGGGGACAGCGAGGCGGGTGCGCAGGTCAGAGACTGAAACCTGCCTTCAGAAGGGACATGAGGTCATTCAGGTCGGGCTGGGGGGATGGCTCCTCTGCCTGCCTGCCCAAAGCCCAGCGCTAAAGAGAAAAGGTGACAGGTCAGAAGCCTCCTGGTTTGGGGAGGGGAGTGCTGGCTACCAGGAAGGCCAGCCGGCCATTCTGCCCACTGCACCTTGAGGGTTTCTGTCTCCCAAGGACGGGCGCACTCACCGTCACGGTCTTGGCATCTAGTTCAGTGAAATAAAAGTTTCCTCCATCGAAGTCTTCGTTCAGATAAAGAATGGCGCTGGGAAAGGCAGAGAGCATCTCGACACCAACTTCCTCCTCCCGCCCCCGAGAAAACCCGCAGCTCCAGTGCTGTCACCTCCAAGTGCTCCCAGCCAGCAGCTGGAGGGGGGCCTTTCATAGGAAGAAAGCTTTCCAGAACCTTCTCTGAAGCCTCACGAACAGGACTCCTGACCTTCCCGCCTCCCCACCCTCAGCCCTGAGCACGCACCATGCCCTTCTCTGGGCTGTTTCTGCACCACATCCTCCTCTCTCCATTCTGTTCTCCCACTACACTGTAACCATTCCCATACTGTCTGATTTCCAACCCAGAGGGTCCTGGACTCTGGGAAAAGCTGGTCCCAAGCGTGCATGTGTTGGAGGAGGGAGCAAGGCACAGGGCCCTGGGGACCTGAGGACCACTGGCACCTGAAGTCCCGGAAAGTGTAGGCAGGGGGCTCCTTGATGCACACGAGGGCTTCGGCGTTCAGGATGCAGTTGTCCACGTGGACGGGGTGGCTACCGTCCTTCCTCTCAGCCTGTGCCTCTGCGGCCAAGAGGACACACGTTAGCACTGGGGCTCTCAGGGGACGGCCATGCAGCTCTCCTGCTGGCCTGGGGGGTGCGTTTGGGTCACTGCCGACCAGCTTCCCTCCTCTGGTTTGATCCACACCTTCGAGTCTTTTGACACAGCAGCAAGATCAACCTTAAATCCTCAACATTGGTGGGATAAAGACAAGGCCTCATCCAGCCCTCCCCTGCCTGACCACTGGCTTCCTCCTGGCCAGGCACCAGGGCACCCCTACCTGGAGACCATAACACAGTTGCAAGCCTGGCATATTCCTTTGGTGCACCCAGATTATGGTAGGATTCCAGACATTCTGAGGGACAGTAAAGCCCTAACCTCTGCCACCATCAGTGGAACGTCCGCACCGGGGCCACTGAAGGCTCTGGCAGGACAGACCCGGCTGTGGGTCATATGTGAGTCCTGGACACTGGCTGTACCTCACCCCTCCGCAGGGACGCAAAAGGGAATGTTGACAGAGGGAGAGTGAACGATGAGTGACTTCCAGTCTGCCCTAACTTATAAAATAAGGAGTTCTCTCACAAATTTGGTATTTAAAAATTAGTGGCAGAAAACTTAAAACACAGCTCATGATTCATCTAGACACCTGTATGCCCAACCCTGATGCTGAGAACCACTGACTTAGAGGATGAAAAGTGCTCTTGAAACTTGTTGTTTAGTCTCTAAGTCATGTCCAACTAGCAGCGCTCTGTGATTCGGCCTCTGAGGCCCTTGCCGGCCTCACCTGGCTGCCCCGCCTCCCCACCTCCCCGACCTTCCTCTCCAGAAATGGCAACTTTCTCAGCTCCCCCAACTGCTGGTTGGTCAGTGCTTCCACTCCTTTGTACATGGCTGCTGTTCCCTCTGGCTTAAACATCCTCCCATCGCCCCATGTACTCCACACCCCCTATTCATGCCGTGTACCCGCCGTCACCGCCTCTGGGAAGCCCTCCTGACTGCCCAGGGAGACTGACTCTAACTCCTTCCGCAGCGCGCACTGCGTTCCCCAGCAGGATAAAAGGGCCCGTGCCTGCTCTTCTCCTCGTCCAGTGCCTGGGGCGGGGTCTGCCGGGCGGGCGGGGGCTGCGGGGTGAGGGAGGCCCACCTTCGATGGCGGTGCGGCACACCAGGTGGGAGTAGGAGAAGTAGAGCGGGGTATCCAGGCGGAAGTACGACTCCATGACGCGGCGCACCTTCTCCGTCACGTTGTAGTACAGGTGGGCGCTCTGCAGAGGAACCTTCCCTTCCTGCCCCAGCTGCCAACGAGAGCAGGGTCAGCCTGGGTCAGGGGCCCTGGGCGCCCCTCCTTCTGGAGGCCGACAGAGACCAGGGAGGCACCTGGCCCCACTTCTCGGTGCTCGTGAAGGCGCAGTCCCTCTGCTTCCCGCACGTGACCCTCTGCCGTCGCCCGCTCCCCTCCCCTTCACATTTCTCTTTATAAATAACTCATGCATCCTGCTCAGAAGTAGAGCCATTCTGGGACTTCCCTGGTGGTCCAGTGGCTAAGACTCTGTGCTCCCAATGCAGGGAGCCCAGGTTTGATCTCTGGTCAGGGAACTAGATCCCACATGCTGCAACTAAGAGCTCACGTACCACAGCTACAGATCCCGCGTGCTGCGACTAAGGCCCAGTGCCACCAAGAAATAAAAGTAAATATTTTTAGAAAGTGTAGCTGTTCTTCAGAAAGCACTCTCAAACTTGGGGTATTAGTCTTACTCGCTTGCCTCAGTTTTATTACACTAAGAGCCACGGTTCAAAAGTCAGCCTCACCCAGCGTGGTTTATCCTGCCTCCATGGCAGCTGGAATGCTGACAGGCAGATACTTTCCCCCTTCCCGCCACCTTCTCCAACTCCCCCTCAGAGCCTGGGCACCCCCTCCCTCCTCTCCACACCTAGAACAGAGTACTGACCCTACCTTGAGGGCCTTGAAGACGGTGACACCGTAGAACTTCTCGCTGGGGGTGTGTGGGGAGGTCTGACCCCGGTAGCCATCTCCTGAAGTTGCTGCTGCCTAGGAGGCCCCCAGAACAGGTAGAGTTAGCCAGGCAGCTGAGAGCCCGGGAAGAGGTGGTTGACTGCCCAGAGCAAGGGGCAGGCAACCGCCCAGACCTAAGAGGCACCTAGTCGGGGGATGCTGGGCCCTTAGGGAGGCAGTGTGGTCACCGGGCTCCCTCACATTGGTCAGTCTCTGCAGCTCCTGGCACTCCTCGTCGGAGATGACGCCATCCATCACCACCCGCTGGGAACCATTCAGGACTTTGGAGTTCATGGTGAGTCTGATGCCGTCATACAGCAGGGGGCCACCTGCAAAGCAGTGACAAGACTAGCTAAATCCAGCAGCGGTTCAGACACTCTCCATCAGATACTACCCTCCTGTAAGGAATAGAAATTCCAGTTGATTCCTGTTTACCAGAGAAACCTTCCATTTGGTCACTTCCAAAGGTGGGCTGAACCAGAGGACGGAACTTAGGACAGGGGGTCCAAGCACTGGTCCGCAGCTGCTGGCTCGTGGGCCTTCACACATTGTTGGGGAAACATCATAGACATTCCTATAACATGAGCTCAAGACCAGAAAGAACTGGGTTTGACTCCTGGATCCTCCACTTACTAGCTGTCTGACCTTGGCAAGTTATTTAACCTCCCTGAGCCTTATCTCATCTGCAAAATAATATCTTAAAGGCCAGTCCTTCTCTCTTCAGTTTCTCCTGGTATATCATAAGCTTAATATAAAGAATAATAAGACAACTTAAGAAGTTTAGCACAATACTTGGCTTGGAGTAAATGCTTAAAAGTTTACCCATCACCAGTGGCACACTGTAAAGTGATTATCCTTCAATTAGGGAAAAAAAAAAAAAAAAGTTTAGCCACCACCATATCATCATCTATTTAAAAATGAGGATCTTACAATCTGCCCAAACCCACCTCTCAGGCAATTATGAGAATCAAGACAAATAACAGAGTAGAGTGAAAGCTCTCTGAAAATAAACGAATGACAGAAAAATTATTTAATGTGCTAATCTTTTTAAATTAACCACTGTTAATTGAAGCAACCATAAAGGCCAGTCTTTTCTCTCTTCAGTTTCTCCTGGTATCTCTTTGTGCTGGGGACATCCCAGACACCAAATCAACTCTATTTATTCCAGCCTCAGCATGTGCCAGGCACTGGTGCTAGAAGACAGAACCTGTTCCAATAATCACACAATAAGCCGCACAAAGCAGGTCTTGTGAAAGCACAGAGTGCCTTGAAAATTCAACAGAAAGAGGGAGGGGAGGGAATTCCCTGGTGGTCCAGTGACTGAGACTCTGTGCTCCTAATGCAGGGGGGCCTGGGTTCGATCCCTGGTCAGGGAACTAGATCCCACATGTTGCAACTAAAGATCCTGCATGCCGCAACCAAGACCCAGCGCAAACAAATAAATAATAGGCAGGGGTTCCTGACTGGCCTGGAGTTTAAGAAAGACTCTGTGGGGTGTATCTGAGATGCCGCACGGGCAGGGATGGTAGAAAGTGTGCAGGAGGACGGAGAGACCTGAACAGGGACTTGTGGGCAGAGAGAGGCTCAAGGATGAGGAAAGGTGTAAACAAGGCAAGAGTGGAGCCTACAGTTAAAGGGGAGATGAGGGGATGGTGTCAGGAGCCCCGGTGTTTGGAGACTGCTCTTGCCCCCCAGTGGAAGGGGCAAGGACAGCCTGGAAGAGGAAAGAAGGGTGCCGACGGGGGGCTGGGAACGTGTCACTGGCCCGAGGCAGTGGGACATGAAAAGGGTTGGGGAGATAGAAAGAGAGCGGAGTCCCACTCGGTAGGCCTCGCCAGTGGACTGGAGGCGACAGGCAAGGGGGCATCAAAGGACACCTCAAGACTCTGAAGCTTGGTTACAGAACGATTGATGGCAGTTGGGAGGAAATGGTTTGGGGGCAAGGACACGAGTTTTCTCCTCTAAATACTTACCGAAGTGAACTAGTGTCCCTGTGACACAGGCGTCTTATTTCTTAACCAAAGGCCAATTCTCAGTTATCTTTGCAAGCAGAAGTCCCGTGGGTGAGTAAGGAAGGGTGACCCTGACTGTGACCCGTGCCAGCTCAGCTTCCGAGGCTGCCCTCTCATGGGAGCTGCCCAGCTGACATGGGGACCCTGTCCCTTCTGCCCCCACGATGGCCAAGGTTGCCCCGAGCCCATCCTCTCACCTTCCCGGGTCAGCCTGCTCACGTCCAGTGACTCCTTGGTCTTCTCCTCCACGAGGGTCTCGATCTCCTTCATAAGGTTCCCGATTTCCTGGGAGATGCGGGCAGCTGTTTCCCGTTCTGACCTGTGAGCACAGCCGCTCTGAGCCCTGCATCCCGGGGCCCACCCAGGCTCCCACCCCGGCTCCCCAGACTGGACCTGCCCACCCCTTGCCAGGAGTTCACATCTGCCTGGGCTCGGGAAGCCTCAAGTGCTTCATCACACCGATCCACTCATGCAGTTTCTTCAAGGGCCTCACTTCTGTTTCTCTTGCAGTCTCTTAGGAATCACCTCCACTGGAGTCCATGAATCCTAAAAGCAGAGCAGGAGGAAATGAACAGTGCCAGAGGGCCTGGTGAATCCTCTAGGTCTTGATGAGCGGGCCAGGGCCTACAGGAAGTCCACCTCCTCACCAGACCCCTTCCAGGAGACAAAGGGAGATGTCTCTGGGACCAAGTCACCTATATCTAGCTAGCCAGAATTCCCCCTTGTCTCTTGTCCACCAGTCTTCTCCCCGGAGTCACCTGGTGTACAGCTCACCCCACTCCTTGCCCACCACTCACCCCCACACCCTGGCTCACCGGATCAACAAAGGGAATTCCAAAAACGTCATAGGCGAAGAAAAGCAGTTCCTTCTCCAGCAGGCTCCGCTGGCGGTACTCCTGGGCACTCTGAGGGCACACAGCGGGAGGAACGCTCTGGAACTCAGCCCTGCCGCTAGCTCTCGGCCCCCCACCCCCCTACCCTCCACCCCGCATCTACACTTCTGCTCCCAGTGTGACCTGAGGCTTCCTCTCCCACCACCACTCGTGTGTCCCCCAGTTTGGGACAAAAGCCTCACTTTTGTGCTCGAGGGTTCCTCTTGCCTGGCACAAGCAGCATGTCTGAGGTGGCAGAGCCAGGCTTCCCTTGAAGAGAAAACGCCCCCTTCCTTCCTCTGTCATTACTCTCTGAGACAGAAAACCTGAGGATTCTCAGGAACAATTAGTCTTCAAAGAAGGAAAACGCCTTCTCAACTTTTACAGGAGTTTGGTACTCAGGGAAAAACAAACAAACAACTTAAAAACTAGGTGTTAGGTGACTCCTGTGTTATTCATTCAATCTTTGCGGCCACCTTGAGGTTGATCCAACTATCCCCATTTTACAGATGGGGACACTGAGGTACGGAGGGACAATGCTGTGTCCTATTGTGGCGTGACACAACAGGAAACAGCAGAGCAGGGACCCACGTCCAAGGCTGGGTCTCTCTAATCCTAAAGTCCGTGTGCTTTATCCTGTGTCATGTGTCTCCCCTCAGACTTGGAGCAGACGGTTTCCCTCCCCGGAGCCAGGCAGCTGCAGAAAGAGCAACGGGGCCCAGCACCCGGCCCTTCCACTGGTGGGCTTACCCGGGGTAGGGAAACTAAGTACCTTCCGGATCCCATCTTTCCCTAGGTGCCCTGCTAGTCTCCTAGCAGCAGAAGAAGGAAGGAAAAAAAAAGAAGACGGTGTCAGTTGAAACAAAAGATGAGGGCAATAAGGAAAACTTTAAAGGCGTCAATGAGGCCTACCTATATCACCTCTTATATTTACTCAAGAGGAAGATGGAAATTTTTGAGGGAGTTCATCTTTTACATTTTTTAAGGGATAAAATTATTTTAAAAAATATTTATTTATGTGGATCTTAGTGTCGGGTCTTAGTTGTGACACTCAGGATCTTCACTGTGCATGCGAGATCTTTTTATTTTTTTATGGAAGATCTTTAGTTGCAGCATGTGAACTCTCAGTCATGGCATGTGGGATCTAGTTCCCTGAGCAGGGATGGAACCGGGCCCCCTGCATTACGTGGAGTCTTAACCACTGAATCACCAGTGAAGCCCTTCCTGAGGAGTTGAAATGATTGGCCTCCCTCACCAAGTGCTGGACACAAAGCTGCTGCTGCTAAGTCACTTCAGTCGTGTCCGACTCTGTGCGACCCCACAGACGGCAGCCCACCAGGCTCCCCCATCCCTGGGATTCTCTAGGCAAGAATACTGGAGTGGGTTGCCATTTCCTTCTCCAATTCATGAAAGTGAAAAGTCAAAGTGAAGTCGCTCAGTCATGTCCGACTCTTAGCGACCCCATGGACTGCAGCCTAACAGGCTCCTCCGTTCATGGGATTTTCCAGGCATGTGTTAACTCCTTTAACCCTCTGCAGCAGCCCTATGAGGCTGCAAGCCCTAATTCTACCACTTACTCCTTCAACACTGATTTTCCAAGTGGCAGCTTTGTGTCAGAACTATGCTGGCACTGGGATAAAGCAGGGGAGCAGAGATTCTCGTCACCATAAGCAGTGACAGGCCACCCTGCAGGTTAACTCATTTCTTGGAGCCTAAACGTCCTCATCTCTAAAAAAGAGAGAACAGCGCCCACCTCACAGGGCACCTGTGATGACAGAATGAGAAGATGGGTGTGAACACCCAGCTCAACGAGATGATGGGTGTAAAGATCCAGCTCAGTTTTTGGCCTGGGATGGGGCTTAACAGATGTGAGTTACCTTCTTACCAGAAGGGTGGTTCTAGTTAGAAATGGTAGACTGACCACTCATTTTCTCTTTCTCCCCAAGACTCACTAATATGGCCATTAAGGGTAAGGGTGAGGGGGATCTTAACTGAGCAAAGAGGCCGGGAGAAGTGCCATCTCAAAGCCAGGTGGTCACCATCTAGCAGCCAAAGAGGACAATGACAAGGGTAAACAGTCTCCACATGGGAGGGGATGGCAAGAGGAGGACTCCTTCTATTGGAGATGCTCAGGACGCCAGATCTAGGAAGGAAGAACCTTGGTTTTTAACTTCAGGGTAGGTTGGTGATGCCACCTCACTGGGCTTTTATGAGAATCAAGTGAAAGAAAAGCTACAAAAGATTTTTGTAAACTATAAAATGCCACACACATTTAAAGGGTGCTTATTTTCAACAGGAAAGTGCCACAACAACCAGAATGGGAAGTGTGTTACTACCACATCATCTCCCTGCTTCTCCCAGTGAACAGAGGAAAAGTTAGCCCCCCTGGGCTGGAGTGCAGGCAGGAAGGGAGGCTGTGAGTCCCTTCCACCCTGCCACCTGTACACTCTGGAGCCCTGTGGCCAGCAACACACACAGGTCTCCCAGACTGGGAATTTTGGGTGTGTGCTCTATTGCTCAGTCTGTAAGTCATGTCCTACTCTTTGCAACCCCAAATATTTTAGCCTGCCAGGCTCCTCTGCCCATGGAATTTTCCAGGCAAGAATACTGGAGTGGGTCCCAGACTGAAACAGGGTACCTAATTAGACATGGAGAGAAGGGAGGAGTGAAAACCATCCCCCAACCCAGGCTGCCAGTTCCACCTCCCTCCTCCACCTGATTGGCTCCCCTGCCTCCCTCAGGGCTTGGCAGCTCTCTTGGTGCCACATGGCCCCCAGCACGTCCCATTCTGAACCCTGCACCATAATAGCTCATCAGGCTGCTTCAAACCCTTCCAGGACTCACCACTCCCTGCCGCATAGAGTCCAAGGTCCTAGAGAGGCACTCAAGAACCTTCAGAATCTGATCCTCCCAGGCCCCGTTGCCTGCAGCTCCCTGGCACCATCCTCCATTTGCATGGGATAGTTGGGTAGGTGTTGTACATGCTGCTCTCCATCCAAACAGCCCTTCCCTGTCTCATTCACCTACTGTAGGCTTTAAAAACCGAATGTCACCACCACTGCCTCTTGCAAAGCCCTCCCTGACTCTCCAAGCACTCCCTTCTCTCCCATGCGTCCACTCTAGCTTGCTGGCACCTCTTTTATTATATTCACTGCAGTATCCTACAAATGTCATATTGTATACCTTTCCAAGGTGGTTTCAGATGGCACTCAAAAAGACATGAAGGTAAAACATACACAGCTAAACCCACAGAGAGCTGATAGATATAAATAGAAATGTTCAGGTCTTTCCTCCAACCCCTGACCTACAGGCCCATGCCTGGGGGTTGGGGGTGGGGGAATAATCTCCATGAACAGTTATGTTAAATTTTTTTCTTTACCTAAAATTATTATCATGGAGACAATATCATATTGGTGCATAGTAATCTACTCATGCAATTTACGAGTTATCTTGTATGTCACTGAATGAATGTACCAAGACTGATTCAACGAGTCTCTAAATTGATGGCATTGAGCTTGTTTCTAGTTATTTTGCTTTCAGCAGCAGTGTTCTGATGCACAGCTGTGCACACTACCTTTGCACAAATGTGCAGTACAGCTGCGGGGTGAATCCCAGGCCGCTGAATCATTGGTTAAACAGCCCAGGGGTGGACCTGTTTTCTTATCCCTTTCATTTGTCCAAGAGATGTGATGCGTTAACAACTGAGGGGCTTCTAGAACAATCGTAGCTATTAATCTTTGTTGTTGTTGCTGACAAAGTGAAAAGTTCGTCCAAAGTTATAGCCAATTTTACAGGCTGGGGTTTGGGTGAGGCCAGCAGGACACAAGTGATTAAGGGCCACAGTGATAAGCCCCCTGGTTTCAGGAGGTAACTGAGGTTAGAAGTGAGAAAACCCTCCAACTGCTACTCATGTACCATTGTCCAGACCCCTGTGATGCTACCTGTCCACACAACATGTTGTACAGTGCCTGTTGGCTTACTCTCTCTCTTTTTTTTGACTGCACCTTGAGGCTTGTGGGATCTTGGTTCCCTGACCAGGGACTGAACCCTGGCCAACAGCAGTGAAAGTGCTGAGTCTTAACCACTGGATTGTCAGGGAAGTCCCAGCTCACTATCTCATTTGACCTTCATACTCATCCTGTGTTGAAGACAGAGCAAGAACCACAGTCCTATTTTATAGCAGAAGAGACAGACTCAGAAGAGCAAAGCAGCATGACTAAGATCCCACACGATGTGCCAAAAATCACATGGCTAGTAAGTGGAGGAGTCAGGACTTGAGCCTAGATTAGTGACTTCAAATCCACCTCATTGTTCTGGGCTCAAGAAGGAGAGGATCTAGGGCCTGTGCGTGGCATATGCACAAATAAGAAGGTTCACAGTGCCAAACTTCATTAAGTTAAAACAGAGAACTTTTCATGTGTGTGTGTGTGGTTTTTTTTAGGCTATTTTATTATTTATTTTTTGGTGATGCCCTGAGGCATGTGATCTTAGTTCCCTGACCAGGGATCGAACCTGCATCTGCTTCAGTGGAAGTGTGGAGTCTTAACCACTGGACATCTAGGAAAATCCTCTCTTTTCATGTTTTTAATACAAAAATAATACTCATTCAGTGCAGGGAATTTAGAAAATACAAATGAGCAAAATAAAAAAAAATCACCTGTCATTCCTGAAATAGCCACTGTTAAATGAACAGCACAATGTACAGTCCTCCCAACAGTGCAGGGATGGGGGGTGCTTTCACTTCAGTACTTTTCATTTTAGTCTTTGTATCACATAGATTTTCCTTCCAGTTTTGGAAGGATATGGGATTAATGCTGAAACAGGGACAGATCAGACAATGGCAGAAAGAGGGGACAGGAAGGAAAATGGAGGCAGAAAAGTGGTGAGTGAAAAAAAAAAAAGTTAACATGAAGTAGAAAATGATTAATCTTGGCCAAACAGTATCAAGTCTTAAAGTAGGGATGCTAAAAAAGGCAAAGAACGTGGCTGTTCTGCAGTTCTGCTTTTCTTTGCCAACTCAGAGAACAGACTTCTGGGCCCAGATTGTGCTAATGAAGGCTCCGGCTTATTCCCTATGCTTCCCAGGCATTCACGCCTGCCTGGGAACCCTGCCTCACCCTGCCCAAGCAGCAGCTGGCTCCCCCTTCTCTATCCCACTCTGCTCTCTGGTCTGGGTTCAGCTGGCAGCTGCCGTAAGTAACGCAAGTCTCTCACCTCACGGGGGCCAATGGATCTGGCTTGCTCTTCTCCAAGCATGGCTGTATAGTAGGCCAGATTCTGGCTCATCACCTCATCATTGGGGAAGAAGAGGAGATAGGTCTTGGCACATTCAATGGCCTGTGTGTAATTCCCAACTGCAAAGGGGAAAAAATGGGTGAAAAGAAAGCATCTCATTTTGGGTACCACTAACCACCTAGAGTTCAGTCTCAGCACAGCTCCAGGTGATAATGACACAGCCAGGAGGCACCAGCTACACAACACAACTGCCTGATTAGGGGAGAGAAATGACAGAATCCACGTAGAATATGTATTTGATTTTAAGGTGCTCAGTGTCCTCAGGTAATTCAAACATTGGCCTTAATAGTCCCATTCATTAGACCAATATCAGGAATATTCCCACCTTCCTATCTTTTTTCCCCTATGGACTTTCAGAAGAGAAGGGAAGACTGTAATAGCAGATTATCTCTTTTATTGATATGTGTTTGTTTCCTCAACTATAAAAGCATATATTCTTGAATATGCTATAAAGCTTACTTTAGCACACAGTAGGAACTCAGTAAAGACCTGCTGACTTGTTTTTCTGGATATTGACATGCCCCTCTCACTACTCCAGAGCATCAGTGCTGTTATGAAGGAGAAGGGCTGGGAAATGTCCTGTGAGCTGGTTTAAATGGAAATACATCCTTGCCTTTACTATAACTTAAAGTGAAAAAAGTGAAAGCGTTAGTCACTCAGTTATGTTCAACTATTTTCAACCCCATGGACTGTAACCCACCAGGTTCCTTTGTCCATGGAATTCCCCAGGTAAGAATACTGGAGTAGGTAGCCATCCCTTCTCCAGGGAATATTCCCAACCCAGGGACTGAACCTGGGTCTCCTGCATTGTAGGCAGATTCTTTACCATCTGAGCCACCAGGGAAGCCCTTGCTATAACTTAACTCAAGTGCAAAATCAGATTATAAATGTTATAGAGGAGACCAGTGAGGTCCTAGAGTCTCCCTCTCCCAGCTTCTTGGGCTGCTGATACTGGCTTCCCAGGAGGTAGCCTGTAACAAGGCACCCAGGGATCACCTGGCACAGTGCCTCCCAGAGCCACAGAGAGAAGCCAAACAGGCCAAAGAAGCACAGTGGCCACAATCCCTGCCTTCCTTGCTTTAGGCTTAGTTAAAAGCAGCTGAGAAAGAGGGAAGTAGACCTTACTGTTATAGTAGGCAAACTGCAGATAATTATAATGAGATGGCAGGAAGTCTTCAAAGGGCTTCTCTCGACTTGGGTGGGAAGCAAGCTCCGTGACACAGTTCTGCTTACAGCTGAGGACCTGGATGTAATGATCTGAAAGGAATAGAAGAGAGGGAGAACTGTAAGGTCAACTTCAGGATTCCAATTCTGGTTAAGATGAACAAATCAAGAGGAAGCAGTTTTCAGTCGGATTCCCAGCTCTAGGAGATTCAGGAATGAGGCCTAAGATGCCCTGTCATGTTGCCGCGCTGAGAGCCCAGCGGGCCCGATAGGGAGCGGGGTTCCAGCCGCACCTGTAATGGCCTGGAAGAGGTCGGCATTGTACTCCAGGTAGTTGTAGCCGTCGTAGTCATAGGGCCCTTCGCAGAGCGCGCGGCACTCCTCGTCCGCCACGAAGTACTCCCGCAGCGCCGCCTCCAGGTGGGGCACGGCTTCCTGCGGCTGCTCCTCGGAGTAGAGGCGCACTCCCAGCCGAAATTCGTGCTACTGGGAGGAAGGGGTACTCAGATGCCGGGCAGGCGGCAGACGGCTCTCCCTTCTATCCCGCGGCCACCTCGGCGGGCGTTCCCCTAGCCCTCGCAGGTTACCGACGGAAAGGGTGGCTGCTGTATAATGAAGGCCTTCTACAAAGGGTCTTTCCTTGTTTCTTTTGAAATTTAGAAGCATTTGCTTCCCTGGCGGCTCAGGCGATAAAGCGTCTGCCTGTAATGAGGGAGAGCCAGGTTCGATCCCTGGGTCGGGAAGATCCCCTGGAGAAGGAAATGGCAATCCACTCCAGTATTCCTGCCTGGAGAATTCCGTGGATTGAGGAGCCTGGTAGGCTACAGTTCACAGGGGTCGCAAAGAGTCGGACATGACTGAGCAAATTCACTTCACTTCAAACTCAATCTAGATGAAAGCTATATGGGAATTCATTGTCATTTTCTTAAAAATTTTTTATTTATTTGGCTGTGCGGGGGTCTTAGTTGCCGCACGTGGGATCTTTAAGTTGCAGCAGGCAAACTCAGCTGCAGCGTGTGGAATCTAGTTCCCTGACCAGGGATCAAACCTGGGGCCCCTGCACTGGGATCTCAGAGTCATAGTCACTGGACCGCCAGGGAAGTCTCTCATTGTCACCTTCCTGCACTTTTTCTTGGTAGGGCTGAAAGTTTTCAAAATAAAATTTAATTTAAAACATTGAACTCTTAGAGGTTAGAATGTGGTTTGAGGTGATGAAAGCAATCTTTCTGGCAGTAAGGACTGCTGATTACAGACTCTGCTTCTGCTCTCTGTGGGACACAGCTCCCTTCTTGTGGACAGTAACTATTTTCATTTGTTACAGAATCACTAAAAACAAACAAACAAACACAAAACCTAAACTGTGTAGAGTTGTATAAAGTACTATATGTACACATTTTACTTTTAAAAGCTATTCTGATATTGTTTCTAATATGCCTATTTCTATTAATAAACTAGAACATAAGCCCTTTATAAAAATACTATGCCATTGGACAGTAGCCTGCCAGGCTCCTTGGTCCATGGAATTCTTCAGGCCAGAATACTGGAGTGGGTAGCCGTTCCCTTCTTTAGGGGATCTTCCCAACCCAGGGATCAAACCCAGGATTGGGTTCTACATTATATGAGGATTCTCTACTGTCTGAGCCACCAGCTGCTAAAGAGGTAAGAACACTGAGGACTATGGTACTACCCACTGTTGTGAAAAGCAAAAATCTATACAACCAAAAATATTCGATAAGTAAATGAATACAATTGATGAATAAGATGGATTACCATGCAGCTATTAAAAATTGTTTTCAAAGAAAATTTGAAGACATGAGAAAAAGTACATGATAAAATGTTAATTCAAAAGGATGATTAAAAGTATATACACAATATGACACCAAATTAGGTTTAAAAATTAGATTTGTTGCTATTGTTCAGTCACTAAGTTTTGTCCAACTCTTTTGCTACCCCATGGACTGTAGCCCACCAGGCTTCTCTGTCCATGAGATTTCCCAGGAAAGAATACTGGAGTGGGTCGCCATTTCCTTCTCCAGGAATTTTCCTGACCCAGTGATCGAACCCTTTGTCTTCTGCATTGGTAGTTGGATTTTTTACCACTAAGCACATCAGGGAAGCCCATAAAAATTAGGTACTAAAGACTTTAAAAATAGACCAAAATATCAACCACTGGTTTTCTGAATGTAGCACTGTTACAGATAATTAATTCCTGTTTTTTTTTATGTATTTGCATTTTTCTAATGTTGTACAATGAACATACATAACTTTTGTAATCTGAAAACAACCCTAGTGAATGTCACTATAATAGTGAGATGGGGAGGGAGGTGAGAGGGAGGGTCAGGATGGGGAACACATGTACACCCATGGCTGATTCATGTGAATGTATGGCAAAACCAACACAATATTGTAAAGTAATTAGCCTTCAATTAAAATTTAAAAAAAATAAAATTCAAAAAAAAAGAGTGAGAGAAGAGGATAACATTTTTTGGTTTTTTTTTCACCATATGGGGTTTGGCCTCAAGATCCTTGAAGTCAGCCTCCTTCACCCCAGACATGGTCTGGTAATAGTCCAGGTTCTGTCGCATCTCCATGTGCTCAGGGTTGCCCACGAAGAAGGTATGGGCTGCTGCTACAGCTTTCTCCAACTTGTTTATCTAAGGATGAAGAATAAAAAGATAATTGTCACATGCAAACCCTGAAGTCTGGTGTCCAAATATGCAGTTCACAGTAAACAGGAAATCCCTGCCTTCCTGAGCCTTCCACTCAGTGTGCCCGAGCCCCTCCCAAGCCCAGAAAACACACCTATCGCAAGAAACTACATACCAGAGATTAGAAGCACGGGGCCCTGAACAGATTTCCAGCTATTTCTCAAATCAGGATTAGGGATTCCTCAAATTACAGGAGGTTGTGCTTCAAAAGTATAAACATTCTATTCTAAAACAAAGGTGTTATTGTAGGGGGAATGCTATGGAAGACTGACTGCCTGAGATAATACAGTCTCGAGATTCAGATGTAGGGACTGAGCTGGCAAAGTCCAAGAACTCAAGGATTTAGGGGTAGGGGAGAAAGCGCAGTTAACAATTAGACCATGCCTAAGAATTTGCCTAGAGAAAAAAAAAAGCAGCTTTTTTTTTTTTGCCTTTGTGCTTTTGACTCATTCAAGGAAAAGGTGGGTGGCAAAAAGTCTTAAGGTCCTATACAAAATCCAGACATGACATCTTCTGACTTCTCAAAGCCAAGGGCTCATGAGGTTAAAACTAGTGACTTTATAGAAATATGAGAGGAGAAGAAATGTGCTACAGGCCACAGTAACGCGTAGAGCAATGGACTCCAGCATTCCAAAATTATACAGCTTCATATATAGAATCCAGAAGAAATCGCTGATGATATAATGATTAACAACATGGGTTGTGGTATCAGACTGGTAACAATGGTAGGTTTAATTATTCTCTTGCTGGGGTTTTAGACAAGTTAAAGTTTATTCTCTAAACTCATTCCCTGGACTCTGCTAGTGGTCCAGTGGTTAAGAATCTGCCTGGCAATGCAGGGGACAGGGGTTCAATCCCTGGTCTGGGAAGATTCCACACGCTGCAGGTAATTAAGCTTGTGCACCACAACTACCGAAGCCTGCGTGCCCTAGAGCCTGTGCTCTGCAACAGAAGTGAGAAGCCCGAGCACCACAACTAGAGAGCAGCCCCAACTCATTGTAATTAGAGAAAAGCCCCCGAACAGCAATGAAGACCCAGCACAGCCAAAAATGAATGAATATATAGATACATCCCCTAATCTCACAGGATTGCAGGGAAAGTTAAATGAGAGGATATATATGCAGCTTTTAACACATGGCACTGGGCACATATTAAATGCTTAATAAATGTCAGCTCAATGAATGTAAATCCTCAGTTCAGTTCAGTCGCTCAGTCGTGTCCAACTCTGTGACCCCATGGACTCCAGCATGCCAGGCTTCCCTGTCCATCACCAACTCCTGGAGCTTGCTCAAATTTATGTCCATTGAATCGGTGATGCCATCCAACCATCTCATCCTCTGTTGTCCCCTTCTCCTCCTGCCTTCAACCTTTCCCAGCATCAGGGTCTTTTCCACTGTGTCAGTTCTTCCCAGCACATGACTAATATGCCAAGAAAAAATTTTTTCTTTTCTGACTTTAGTACTAGTAAATGCACACTAGACAAGGAGTCAGCCCTGGCTGTGACCCCCAAATAGCTAGGTGACCCAAGGTCAACAATCCCCATCTCTGTCCCTAAGTATCCCTAACTGTAAAATCAGAAATTCTCTCAAAGTGAAAGTGAAGTCGCTCAGTCATGTCCAACTCTTTGTGACCTCATGGACTGTAGCCTGCACCAAGATTCTCCATCCATGGGATTATCCAGGCAAGAGTACTGGAGTGGGTTGCCATTTCCTTCTCCAGAAATTCTCTCAAGTATGTCTCTTTTATGGACTGACTCTTTTGTATCTTTCAGCATTACTCTTGCCTTTCTCCATTCTCCTCCATCTCTACACTCTTCACCTCCAGCTTTTTACCCTCTGAGCGCAAGGCACTTGATTTCTCCCTCTTGTGTGGACAACTGCAGTCATCTCTTAATGGTTCACTCTGCCACCACTTTCTCCTTCTCCCAGGGCTTATCCCACATGGTTTCCAGAATCAGCATCCTACAACCTAGTTCTGATGATGGGTCCATGAAGTCTGCAGAATTCTCTTCCCACTCTGGCCCTACTCTGTCGGAAATGGCTATCCTTCCTCTCCTCCGGCAATAGTTGGGATCAGCTTCAAATGTCACCTCTTCTTTCAAGTCCAACTTCTCTGACACACAGTTAGATTCTTCCTCTGTTGTGTTTCCACAGCAGGATATAGATACTCTTTTAGTAGCCCTTACTACTAAAATGACTCTTAAACTGCAAAGCGGGGTAAAACAAAAAAATACAAAGTCAAGCACATTACCTGTTCAAAAACTGGAATGTAGTAAGTGTTTAGTAAATGTTTGTCAAAGAATTTTTTAAAGTGTTGTCAAGTGACATAACCAAAGACACAGCCCAATTATTTTGGGGTCAAATCCGGTACTCCTCTGGGAAACTAGGAGGAATGGAGCAGAACTGTGTAAGCAGAATGCTTGTGCAGAGGTGGAAATCTGAGGCCCCCAAGACTTTGTAAGTCTCTAAGTTGAACTGAAGGTCTGTTAAACTATGGATATAATAGACAAGCCCACACAGCTCCTCCTTCCATTTTCCCCCAATAAAATGGGGCTACTAATAGCATCTACTTTACAGGATATTGCCAGGATCTGGGTAAATGAACTAACAAACACAGTATTTAATAATGCCTGGAAGTCTGTTTTGGCTATCATTATCATAAATCAGAAACGCTCCAAATCTGGGTGTACACTTGGACTTAAGGCACTCTGGAATTTCTAAAAATGCTCATTTTCTTTGGAAACCTGACACACTAGCCAGAGGGTCCCTCACAGGGAGGGGCCAGACAGCCCCTACTGGCGACGTGGCAACCTCACGTCCTGAAAGAAGGCTGCTGCACTCAGGCGGCAGGAAGAGCATCACTGAAAAGCAAACCGGAAGGAAGATATTGTAGAAAGGTCTTAGCTTCTCACTGGGTAACTTACAATGAAATCAGGATTTACAGCTGACGCTGTAGTTCCCTATAAGCGGCTTCCCGAGTAACACAAGACCAAGTTTTGCTTGGCATGTGCCTTAACCCCAGGCTGGACTTTTGGGGTCACCATCTGCCTATGCGAACCCGGAGAGGCTGGTCTCCTGGAAGGGTCCCTACTCTCCCTGGATCCAGGAAAAGTTTCTCGTCCAAGAGGCCACTTTCCCTCTCCGCGGACACGTCCCTCGCCCCTCTTCCCCGAACCAACCACGCCCAGAAGGACCCCCAGC
>NW_011495044.1:2040784-2082133 GCF_000754665.1 Bison bison bison | reverse complement strand
GGACCCCCAGCCGCCCGGGGCTCGGGCAGGTCTGCACCTTGAAGTAGGCCACCTGCAGGTAGTTGTAGGGGCTCCGCTTGCGGAACTCCAACTCCAGCTCCTCGCTGAGCGAGTGGGCGGTCGACGGCCCGAGGCAGCGGCGCAGGCAAGCCGCGCGGCGCAGCAAGCCTCCGAAGAACCGCAGGTCGTGCAGGGCGGAGGCACCTGAAGCCTGCGCCAAACTTGGGGGCGAGTCTGGGTCCACTTCCCATGGGAGGTCGGCGGCACACCGAGTGCGGCAGCGCAGACGGAGGGCGCGCAGGGCGGCCCGCGAGCGGAGCGCCCGCTCCATGCTCAGAACCACACCGGCCCAGTCCCCGCGAGCATAGGCCGCCGTCCCCTCCGCGAACAGCAGATCAGGCGCCGTCAGGTCCCATCCCGCCTCGGACTCGGCCTCAGCCTGGGAGGCAGTGGCGGCGACGGCCAGCAATGTGGTCAGCAGCCTTAAAGCGCGTGCCGCCATGGCCGCCCAGACCTAACGGGACCCTTGGTCACCGGCCGGGGAGGTTGGAGTCCCACCTCCGCGAAGCCCCGCCCTCGAGGGAAGCCCCGCCCTAGACGAAGCCCCGCCTCCCAAACCCTGCGGCGTCTGCCAGGAGGCACCATCTCTTCTGCCTTCCCCCAGCCTTGACTCCGCCCCTCAGCGGAACCCTGAGCGTCAGCAGGAGCCCCGCCTCCGGACTCCTGGCAGTTCCGACGCCTAGTGGTCAGAAGACGCGGAAGCTCCGCCCACGGGCTTTTTTGCGTTTGTTCTGCAGTCTCGCGCCGCCTGGGTAGTGAGAAGAACTAAGTCCTGTCATGGAAGATACAGCAACGCCCGGGGGGACCCAGGGAGTCACAGAAAACCAAGGAGTTCTGTCGGCGGCAGGTCGGGGAGGTAGGCGGGAGTCAGATGGGGAAAAGAAGCCCTTCCGGAGCAGCTAGTCTGCCGGGCTCCACGGGAGGCCGAGGGCGGGCGCTCACGGCCTCTGTTCCTGGGTGTGTGTCGCAGGAGCCCTGGTGGAGCTCACCCCGAATCCCGGCGGCCTGGCCCTGGTGAGCCCCTACCACACCCACCGGGCCGGGGACCCTTTAGACCTCGTGGCGCTCGCAGAGCAGGTGCAGAAGGTGAGGAGGCGGGGCTGGGATAGTGAATGACTATCTTCTTGCATATTTGGTCCTCCCAGCCACTTAGTGTGGAGTAGTGGGGTTTTTTGACTCCATATTACACTCGGGGAATACATGTTCATGGCCAGTTGGTGGCCTGACTCCAGCTGATCTTCTGAGACCAAACACACCTTCAGTTGCAGCTTGAGTGCCCATAATCTCTGAGAAATGGAATATTTCATGCTGTATGAGTAAATAAGGATGTCACAGTCAGTCAGTTCAGTCGCTCAGTCGTGTCCGACTCTGCGACCCCATGAATCGCAGCACGCCAGGCCTCCCTGTCCATCACCAACTCCCGGAGTTCACTGAGACTCACGTCCATCAAGTCAGTGATGCCATCCAAGCATCTCATCCTCTGTCGTCCCCTTCTCCTCCTGCCCCCAATCCCTCCCAGCATCAGTCTTTTCCAATGAGTCAACTCTTCGCATGAGGTGGCCAAAGTACTGGAGTATCAGCTTTAGCATCATTCCTTCCAAAGAAATCCCAGGGCTGATCTCCTTCAGAATGGACTGGTTGGATCTCCTTGCAGTCCAAGGAACTCTCAAGCGTCTTCTCCAACACCACAGTTCAAAAGCATCAATTCTTCGGTGCTCAGCCTTCTTCACAGTCCAACTCTCACATCCATACATGACCACAGGAAAAACCATAGCCTTGACTAGACAGTCCTTAGCAATTGCTGCCTTCACAGGTAGTGAGCCCTGAGGGAACTCAGGAAGGAGAGAATATCTCCCATCTAGCAGTCATCTATCAGACTGTAGCCACTGCTTATAGTGAGCACTGAGGAAGCTTAGGATGAAAACAGGATGCTACCTCAGATAGCTGAGGTGCATATCAAAGGAATGATTTCAGTGAGTCCAGACTCTTTTATCTTCACATATATAGAAAAGCGCTTAATTCTTTAGTTTGGATTACCTGGTTTTCTTTAATTAGTAATAGTCTTTTGATGTTCAGACTACCTGCCCTTTGTTGCAAAACTTATGTATAACTGGCTCCTCCCCTTTCTTCCTGGAAACAGTTCTCCCAGGGTCACTGGGAATTTGAACACATGAATTTTTAATCCCAGTTTTGATATTAACTTGCACTGTGACTTGAGGTAAATTACTTTTCTCTGGACCTCAGCTTCTTTATCTGTAAAATGCAGGGTGTGAACTAGGAGAACTGTTAAGTCTGAAATTCTTGAAAATCCAGGTTTCCTCTAATCATTCTTCCCAAGACTTCCAGTTGTAGAACCCTCTTTGAGATGTACAGATACAGGGCATTGCTACTTTAAAATTTATGATATCCCCTCATCCTGGTGTATATGATCACATTTGGCCTTGGTTATATTCAAAGGCCTTCATTTTGCTCAAAAAAATTTAATAATGTGCTCAAATTCCATTACATGTATGTCTCGGTATCTCAGTTTTGTTTTCAAATGCTTAGGAAATCTCCTTTGATATATTATGTGCTTTCTCTTTCCTAGAGAGGTGAAAAATAAAATCTGACTTTTATGGATTATGAAAACATTATGTGGGCTTCCCTGATAGCTCAGTTGGTAAAGAATCTGCCTGCAATGCAGGAGACTCCAGTTCGCTTCCTGGGTCGGGAAGATCCCCTGGAGAAGGGAAAGGCTGCCCACTGCAGTATTCCAGCCTGGAGAATTCCATGGACTGTATAGTCCACGGGGTCGCAAAGAGTTGGACAGTTCACCTTCACTTTATGTGTCTGTTGAATCAAATCACTTATTGGCAGGGAGGCTCCCAGAGTCACATCTTAGGCAAACATTTTTGGTGGGTTACTGAGTGACATGTTTATTACAAGGACGTGGAAAAGAAAGAAGGAAGACAGTTTTTGTCCTTTAGTCTGTAATCTAGTGAAATACAGAGTATGCATTATTGTGCTACCTTCATTTTTCCATTTTCTTTGAGAAACTGAAGAAAAAGCACCCTGAAGATAAACAGAATCAAGAGTATTTCAGTTTGTGAACTGAAATGTACTTTGTAGCAGGACTGACTTCTTACATGCAATTTAGGTATTCGTGGGTGTTCGAAAGTGCAAGAAGCCTGGTATTAAGGCACGGAATTTAGAATCAGACTGATCTGTGTTGAGATTTGTGGATGTGTGTGTGTGCTCAGTTGTTTTTGTGACCTTTTGGATTGTAGCCTGCCGGGCTCCTCTCCATGAGATTATCCTGGCAAGAATAGTGTCGTATTTGGCCATTTCCTTCTCCAGGACATCTTCCCAACCTAGGGAGCCTCTCCTCCATCTCCTGCATTGGCGGGCGGATTCTATACCGCTGAGCCATCAGGGAAGCCTTCAAACCTTGGACAGGCTACTTCACCTGTCTGAGTCTAATCCTAAAATGAGAAAGTGAAGTTATCAGCTCCAGCTTCATAAGGTATTACGAGAATTAAATGAGATAATATGCAAAGGGCCTCAGAGTGATTAGGGCCAGAGTTTGTGCTTAGTGGTTAGAGGTAGTCTTTCTCTTATTTCTGTTTTAATTAGGTTCTTTTGTGTACAAAGAACAGATTTGTTGCCACCTTAAGAAAAAAGATTTATTTCAAGGCCACTCTTAACCAGAACTATCCTAGCTCAGGGACCACCTACTCTCTGCTTGGCCATGAGGTGCCTCACTGTCCCTGGAACAAAGTGCAAGTTCTTGTATCAGGGGTCATAAAGCCTTACGTGATCTGATGCCTGCACCCTTTTTTACATCTCCCCTCACTAACTACTCAAGCTGCATTGGCCTCAGAAATGCCTGGAAGCTGCTTCTCTGATTTTTTTGCATGGCTAGCCCTTTCCTTCAGACCCAAGTCAAATGTCACAACCTCAGTGAGACTTTCTTATCTATTAGTGCAGTTGATAAACTATTTTAAATTTTAATGTGATCTCAAAAAAAAAGTTTTAATGTGATCTTAATTAATTTAAATTTTAAAACCTGGTAATTGAATTAATGACTGGAAACAAGTATATTTGGAACAATTTGAGTATGTGAATTGACTCTTCCAACTATAAACTTTATGAAGTCTCAATACAGATCAAGTTTTTCCAATGAAAATATAGCATCCAAATTGATAGGTGCTGTGAATATAAAATATACACTTAATATGAAATGTAAAATATCTCTTAACAATTTTTATTTGATTACATGTTGAAATGATAAATTTTCTGATCAGTCACTCAGTCATGTCAGACTCTTTGCGACCGATGGACTGCAGCATGCCAGGCTTCTCTGTCCATCACCAACTCCCGGAGTTTGTTCAAACTCATGTCCATCGAGTCGGTGATGCCATCCAGCCATCTCATCCTCTGTCATCCCCTTCTCTTCCTGCCTGCAATCTTTCCCAGCATCAGGGTCTTTGTTCCAGTGAGTCAGTTCTTTGCATCAAGTGGCCAAAGTGTTGGAGTTTCAGCTTTAGCATCAGTCCTTTCAATGAATATTCAGGACTTTAGGATTGACTGGTTTGATCTTCTTGCAGTCCAAGGGACTCTCAAGAGTCTTCTTCAACACCACAGTTCAAAAGCATCAATTCTTCAGTGCTCAATTTTTTGATATATTGGGTTAAATAAACTATATTAGTAGTTTTTTGGGTTTTTTTGGCTGTGCCATGTGGCTTATGGAATCTTAGTTCCCCAACCAGGGATTGAACCCAGGCCACCACAATGAAAGTGCCAAGTCCTAACCACTGGACTGCCAGGTAATTCACTATATTATTACAATTAATTTTACTTATTTATTTTTACTTTTAACACAGCTACTAGAAAACTTACAATTTCACATGTGACTTGTTTCTATCCTCAAGGATAGTTGCATTAGACTGTAGTCTTAACAAAGGCCGTGGCCTCTTTCTCATGTTTGCCAGTGTGTCCAGCGCAGTGCCTAGCGTGGTGTCTGACCCATGGTAGTTGCTCAGTGTGTGTCTGTGAAACAGATAAAGGCTTGACTCAGCCTACTCAGTTGTTTTCTCTTCACTCAGAACACGACTGATACCTGACCTTGATCATAAGCTTCCTCAACTAACCAGCAAATTCTCTTAATATTTCTTAGTTCAAGTTTAACCTCTTACTTTCTTTTCCTTAACAGTTGTATACCACTAAAAGTTAATCAGTGTTTTGTTTTTTTTGAAACTCTTCTGGTGGTCCAGTGGTTAGGACTCTGCTTTCATTGCTGGGACCTTGATTCAGTCTCTGGTTGGACAGAGCCAAAAAAAAAAAAAGTTAATCAGCTTCTTGTGAAAAAAAATCTGGAAGTTTTTTGACAAATTTCTGATGTGTGGATGATAATCCTTCCCAGTACTTGAATTGGTTACATATGTGTCTCCTAGCTTTGAAAGTTGTTTTCTTTAAAGCAATTTCCAGTGCCTTCAGTTGAATTTCCTAGGACATGACAATCTTCTGTGTATATGATAATTGTTCCAGGTGTACATCATAGTGGTGGTGGTTTAGTCGCTAAGTCGTGTCCGACCCTTGCGACCCCATGGACTGTAGCCTGCCAGGCTCCTGTGTCCATGGGATTCTCCAGGCGAGAATACTGGAGTGGGTTGCCATTTCCTTCTCCAGGGGATCTTTCTGACCCAGGAATCAAATCCGGGTCTCCTGCCTTTTAGGCAGATTCTTTACCCACTGAGCTTCCAGTCTTTTAAAAATACATTTTAAGTGACAGGAATGCAAATATAAGTTAAATATAATTAAGTGTGATGTAAATAACTCAACTGAATAATGGTCAGTTTAACAGATACCTTCTAATAGCATTGAAACATGTATATTATCATATGTGAAACAGATCGCCAGTCCAGGTTCGTTGCATGAGACAGGGTGCTCAGGGCTGGTGTGCTGGGACGATCGTGAGGGATGGGATGAGGAGGGAGGTGGGAGGGGGGTTCAGGATGGGGAACACATGTATGCCCATGGCTGATTCATGTCAATGTATGGCAAAAACCACTACAATATTGTAAAGTATTTAGCCTCCAATTAAAATAAATTAAAAAAAAAGATACCTTCTATATATAGTCAGGTTTCTATATCGCAGGCCATAAGAGACATAGCACAAGTGTCTTCAGGTTTTCATTGTAAGATCCATCCCTGATTTCAGAAATGTTTAAATGTGAGAAAACAGATGGAGATCTGAGGAATAAGTGGGGTTAGTCAGGCAAAAGAGCAAGAGGGGAAATGTATTGGATGGAGGAGAGGCCATATGCAAAATTACTTGGAAGCAAAAGAGATTGGGGCATGTTGGAAGACTGAAAATTTTGAGTGTGACCAGAATCTAGAGTGAACAAGATAGATAGTTTGGGAGATAGAAAAAGAGCACTTATTTCCATGTTATGGGGTCATGGGGTCATGGCAGCGTTGACTTCTCCTGGGCAGTGCCTTCTGAGCTAGGCCTTGGGGTGAGTGGGTGTTCACGGGGGAATGGTGAAAATGGGAAGGGTATGAAAGGCATAAGCCAACATGTTGACGTAATTTCACATTGGGCTCTAAATAGGAGCATCGTAAAGTCTTACCCTTTTCTGACCCACAGTTCAGTTTTTTCTCACCCTTAGGCTAATGAATTCATCAGAGCAAATGCCACCAACAAACTGACAGTCATAGCTGAGCAAATCGAACATTTGCAAGAACAAGCCAGGAAGGTAAGTAGTAGCTTTTTGGTAAGCTTTCATTTTCTTCATTTAGTCCACAGGATTGACTGAACTTGCTCATAATCAGTGTAACTTAACTTGTTTCGGTACCTCCTAGAAATATAGAAGTGTTGAGCAAAATAGGATAAGCCCAAGAGGTTAAGTATAAGGTTTTTCACTGGGCGAAAGCTCAGTGAGGTAAAAAGCATCTAAAGGGGAAAATTTGTTTTCAGTTATAAAAGAAATGTACTTACCACTAAAAAACTGGGAAGAAATTTAAAAACCACCCAAAGCCGGTAGTACTTGACATTTTGAAATATAAGTTTTCCAAAGGCATTTTTATAGCATAGTCGCATAATGTAGTCTAATTTTTCTCTTCAGTGTCATCTGGATCTCAGTCATGATTCACTGATGTGAGGGAGCAAGACCCTCAGCATGGAACAGGTTCCAGCTTTCGGGTGGGATGCTCATTGAGTATGAGTGCTGTTTGCTCTCATATCCGATTGGCTCTGTCTCTGTGGATTTCAGGTTTTGGAAGATGCTCGTAGGGATGCTGACTTGCACCATGTGGCTTGTAATATGGTGAAAAAGCCGGGCAGCATCTACTACCTTTATAAACGGGAGAGTGGCCAGCAGTATTTCTCCATTATTTCTCCAGAGGTAAGAACATTTAATTGTTGCTACAGAAACCTACTCCTGTCTTTAAGAAATTCTTGGTGTATTGTGTGTGTGTGTGCGCACGTATATGTTATGTGTGAGAAAATGTAGGCATAGGAGTTGGTAAGTGATTTTCTAGAAAACTAGAGGTGGCAAGAGCCCAGAGGTGACTGAAAAATATATGCACTTAAATTATTTCACAATCATTATCTCTGTTCAGGGAGGTACCTGATGTGTAATGCAGTGCTTGTCAAGGATGATTCTGACTGGTCTGAAGTGAAAAGCCAAAAAAAGAAAATTGTGGTATAATTAGGAAATGGACTCAACTTCTGTACCTCCCGCCCTGATCAGAACGGCCTCCTTTGCCTTCTCTAGGAATGGGGGACGAGTCGTCCACATGACTTCCTTGGTGCCTACAAGCTACAGCACGACCTGTCCTGGACTCCGTATGAGGACATTGAGAAGCAGGATGCTAAAATCAGTGTCATGAGCAAGTTGCTAAGCCAGCCAGTGGCTCTGCCTCCAAGCACTGAATCCAACTTCCCGGGGTTCAGGTCCACTGAGAGTGGACTCTGACAAAGGCTGTCAGGACATGGACCTCTCACCTCCTTGTTGCCCCAACTTCTGCCCTGGTGGGAGGTAGCAAGAGAGACGAAAGCATGTGGGTGAATCATGAACTTCTTTGAAGGCGATCCTGTGTGAATGGAAACGCTGTTGTTATTACTTTATGTGGGATGGTAGAATCATATCAGTCTCTCCTGGGATCCTCTCTGGGTCACATGTACCCAACCAGTCAGTTTCAGAGGACCATCCAGTGTACTTTGCTTCTCCTTTATCTCCATCTATTCTCTCACGGGTTAGAGCATTAAAGAAGGAAAGTTCTCTTCCTGCAAAAAAGGCTGGCGAGTCATTTTCCAGAAACACTGTTAACAGTCTTTTGTAACTAGAAGTGTTTAAGATTGGGCTTGAGGCTATTTAATAGTTTGTGTAACTCTAGCTTCAAATTCATCTGGGAAGCAGAGTATTGGGTACTGGAGGATGATAAACAGCCTGGCTTGGCTAGCGATAGTGTGTAATTCCGGTGTGTGTGTGTGTGTGTGTGCACTAAGTTGCAACAGTCGTGTCTGACTCTGCCGCCCCATGGACTGTTGCTGCTGCTGCTGCTAAGTCGCTTCAGTCGTGTCCGACTCTGTGCGACCCCGTAGACGGAAGCCCAGCAGGCTCCCCCGTCCCTGGGATTCTCCAGTCAAGAACACTGGAGTGGGTTGCCATTTCCTTCTCCAATGCATGAAAGTGAAAAGTGAAAGTGAAGCAATTGATAAGGTCTGGCTTACTTCACTCTACTCCCTACATTGACCACTAGGTGGTGCCATTGTGATTTCCTGGTTAAGCTGGTTACCAAGTTCAGAGAAAGGAGCATTGTGAAGTTATTTTGGAGGTAGCATGTCCTAGAGGGACTAATACCCAGTGATTATATACAGTAACCATTTTTCATTTACCCATCCATCCACCCATCCATAAGTAAATAATACTTAGTTACTAAGTATTAAGTGCCTTCTAGCTTCAAGATTCTGGAGAATGACACAGCTGAGTAAGACAGGCCCCTGTTTCCAGGAAGCTCACAGTCTAGTTGGGGAGAAAGTAACTCAGCCATCACAACATAGTATACAAAGGGCTATGATGGAAGTACACATGGAATGTCATGGCGCACCAAGGAGAGCTACCTAACTCAGCTTAGAGAACCTAAGAAGACTTGGAGGAGCTGACACCTGCTTGGGAACTGAGAAACAAGAGTTAGAGCTTATCTGGAGGGTACCAACTGTCCTCTCTATGGAAAGGCTGTCTTTCGGGGTAGGGGGAGGGTTCATTTTTGGATAGAATTTATTTGTGAATAAACAAAGGAATATCCACTTAACAAGCCACATCAACCAAAATAATCCTGCCAATCACGGGTGGACTGAGACATCTCCTGACCAGAACAGTTTTACTTCTAACAGCTAGGAGATAGGTAGATGAATAGGATGATAAACAATTCTAGATAAAAAAAATTGCACGTGAGGGACGTTGACAAGAAGTAATATAACATTTGGGGAATTGGAGCTAGTTTAAAGTGAAGAGTATTGGCCGAGGGGTATGAGAAAAGAGCTAATTGAAGGATTGGGGATAGGGAGTTGATAAAATTGACCTTTTTAGAAATCTCATTTTGACAACAGAGGATGAGTGGAGGCAAAACCTCTGTGAGCCTTCATCCCAGTCCAGGCAAGAGATATTGGAGGTCTGGATTAAGATGGTGATGGAATGAGAAGTGCTGTATTTTATCAATCGTAAGATGTACTTTTCTTCCTCCACATTTAATCTCTTGAGACCTGGATGCTTCTAGAAGTCAGTGGTAGGTCATTGTTTAAGTGGCAGCATTTTTTTTTCTTTCTTATAGCTACATGAAATAATCGTGTGTCTTAACAATGGATGTCATCTTAGGCTTGATGAAGTGTGGCATTTAAAAAGTACAGTAGATCACCATCTTGTTAACTGGTACCGTGTGGCAAAAAGAATGGAAGGAAAGAATCTTAGATAATGCTTGCATTTCTTGCTTGAGTGTGTGGATGGTAGGAATCCACTCCCTGATAATTTTCCAAAATAATTAGCAATCTGTATTTGCCTCAATAATCCACCCAGCTGGCCCTACTTAGGTTCACCGAGTATGAGTAACAACTGACTGTGCCTCCCATTCTCCTGTGAGGGCTCTAGAAGGAGGGAAAGGAGGCCTCACTGTGTCCTTGGCTTCTAAGTTATCAGTCCACAAGCACTGAGATCACTGGTGGTATAGATTCAGAGATGATAAATACTGTTTGGTGAGCTCTTTTTCTGCCAGGCATAGCCATTGTCTGATTTAATCTTTATATAATCACCATCTATAAGGTATTATACGACTTCTCTGGTGGCTCAGAGGTTAAAGCGTCTGTCGGCAACGCGGGAAACCCTGGGTTCGATCCCAGGGTCAGGAAGATCCCCTGGAGAAGGAAATGGCAACCCACTCCAGTATTCCTGCCTGGAGAATCCCATGGACGGAGGAGCCTGGTGGGCTACAGTCCATGGGGTCGCAGAGTCGGACACGACTGAGCGACTTCACTCACTCATAAGGTATTATATAGTATTCCTATTTTACAGAGCTGGATCATCTCAGAGATTAAGCACCTGACCTGTGATTATACAGGTACAAAGTGCTAGAGGTCAGGTTCTAACATTCCTGTTTAGTTCACATCTATAAGCTGTTCTGGCTGATTAAGACAGTCCTAGAAGATTTCTTCATAGAAGTGTGAAGAAATAAATACAGAAGTGACAGAGTAACGTGTGTAGGGGATACTATGGAAGTAGTTCACTTGAGTAGTGATGAACATGCAGAGGGTGTATATCAAAGTCTGAGGAAATTAAGTAACTTAGCTAAGGTCACACAACTTAAGAATAATTGAGCCCACACTTCTAGTATGAAAGCCCATGTGCAGAACCCCCACACACAAGATGAGGTGCATCTTCCCTAAAGAACCTGGAGCTTGGGAGGAAGGAGACTGAATGCTTGGAGTAACTGGACTTCTGTAGTCCAAGCAGCATTCGATTCGTGGACTACTCCCTTTTTAAAAGCTTTGTTCTTCATTTTGATTTGGAACATTACCATCTTCCACTTTACCCCCTGCATCTTTCTTGTCTCATGACACTAATAGTTCGGACTGCTCTGAGGCTGAGTCCTTGGTCCTCTTTTCTTTCTCTGCTAGGTGATCTAATCATTTCCCTTGGCTTTAAATGCCACCCACATGCTGCTGACTCACATGTGTGTCTCCTATCCTGATCTCTCCCTGAGTTTCATGCAGACTTAATTTATCCAACAGTCTCACTTGATGTCATTACAAACCTAACGTGTCCAAAATGGAAGTCTTGAGTTACACCCCAAGGCCGTTTTGTCACCGGTCCTTCTGTTTCCATCAGCACCTGTGTCACACTGCTGTTGAGACCCAAAACCCAAGTCATCCTGTTCTTCCCACACCAGTCAGCAAGTCTCAGCTCTGTCTTCAAAATATATCCCACTCTGACTGCTGCTCAGCGCCTCCACCCCTACCCTCTTGGTCCAAGCCGCCAGCATCTCTGGCCTGGATGGATGCAGTAACCTCCTCAAGTGCCTTCTGCCTCTGTTCTCACCCTCCTTCAGTCCATTTCCACAGAGGCTGTTGTCATCATCCTTTAAAAGCATATCAGGTTATAATACTTCTATAAAAAATGACCTCCACGTTTCTCTTTACACTTAGAATAAAGTCCAGACTCTTGCCGCCTCAATTTGGACTAGCCAGAAGCACATGTTCCCCTATTCCTGTTCTCTACTTCTGTGAGATCCAGAATGAGAGGAAGGGAGAAACTTCTGCCAGTTCGAGAGGAGGGTTTTTATTAGATCTCCCTACTTCCTCTCCCCCTTCTGAAGGAAGCCTTGGGGATGTCCGGGGTAACAGATGCATGATCATGTCCTTAGAATAATGATGATGATGGTTGAGCTTCTGTCCTGTGCTGAGCATTATTTAATATATTTATTATTTGTATTTTTATTTAATATAAATTATAAGCTTATTGTCACAGCAATCCCATTTTACAGATAAGGAAATAGGTTCAGGAAACCAAAGTAACTTGTTCAGATGTACACCTCTGTTAATGCTAGAGCTGGGATGTAAATCTGGTTAAAAGTTAAGGCCAGTATTATGATCATTATGTGACAGTTTTTATTTTGCCACTTTAATGGTTCATGTTGCCTGGGAAAATGAAGAGAAATACAAATGACAGAAAGAAGCTGACCTGACACTTGGGCTTAGACTTGTAGCACAGCTTTACTTGCCTCCATCCTGGATCTCCAGTTTAGTTTCTCAAATACCTTAGGTGTGACTTTAGTGTTAAACTGTTCAATTCTTAGAACCACTAACTAGTAATGGTAAAATTGACTAATGCCCATTTCCTCTTCTGGAGAATGGGAATGCTAATACTAACATTAGAGGCATTTGAAAAAACCCAGTAAGATGACTATAATGTCTATAAAGCATTGAGCACAGTGCCCAGTGGCTAGCAGCCACTCAGGACAGGCTAGATCCTATTCTTCTCTTCCCTCTCCAGGCTGCCAGGTGAGGCAAGGGGTCACCTGACCTGACTCCACCCCTTCTCTCGCATATTCTGTGCGGCCCTGGAAGCTCTTGCTGCAGTGACTTAGCAACAGCGTAGAGAATGTGGGGCAGTATTAGAAGTAGTGCTTGGGATCCTCCGGAACACTAACAGGTGTCCGTGGCACATACTCGTCCAGTTACGGAACCTGGATACCTCAGAGGGGCTCTTTCCTCCTCCCTCTCACTCTTCTGCTGTCTTGGCATTCCCTCTCACAGGGGCTTCTGGTCAGGCTACTTCTTGGTCCTGTCTGCTGCTGTCTAACAAGATGTCTTTGCTCCAGCACCACAGCCCCAGCTCATGCGGTGTTTAAGAGAGCCTTCCTCCACAATGGCTGCCAGGATAATCTTTCTAAATCAACTTGACCTTGTCATTTCCCTACTTAAAATGTACAATTTTTCAGGACTGAGTGTAGATTACTCGGCTTGTCATTGATCCAACAAATACTGAGGCTGGGGGCGGGAGGGTACTGTATGCCTAGCATTCATACAGGCTCAAAGATACAGCAGTGATCCAAGCAGAGCCGAAGCCCTGCCCACGAGGAGGGGCCTTATATTCCAGGAGCCCTTCACAGGCTGGACCCGCAGCGTCTCTTTACAGCTTTACCTACCCCCAGCTCCCCGCCTACCTCCCATGCACCGTGCACACGCTCGTCTCTTCACCTGCTGAGCCTTTGCACATTCGTCGTGTTACACTAGTCCACTCCTCCCAGATCCCTCCATTCCACCACCCCCCTACCCGTGCTGCCGCTTCAAGACCTCGGGCTCCCCTGCAAAATGAGGCCCCTCTTCATGCCAACTAAAGCCCTATTGCCCCTCCCCTGCCTCTTGGGGATTGTGAGCTAAGAGCCAGGGGTGAGAGGCTCAGGTCGGCAGCTCCCGCTTGCCTTGGCTGGTCCCTCCACCGCACAGGAAGCGGGGGAGGAGTGTGGGCCCCCACCCCACGTAAGAATGTCTGGTCCCCAGGTAAGCATCCGCAGCAGCACGTGCCTCCTCCACGTGCTGTCAGCGGTGGGGGCGGGGAGCAGGGGTGGCGGGAGTGGGGAAAGAGCTGTCCTGACGTGTTGGCGCCCAGCCCCGGCTTGGTCTCTTCTGTGTTTTCACCTGGGCATCTTCGCCGTTGCTGCCATCCCGCAGGGCGCGAGGAATAGCGGAGAGGGAGGGACGAGGAGGAGCACGCTGATGTCTTCAGCTTGGACGGACCACCGTCAGGAGGAGGCCGGTTCTCTGTTGGGCTGTTGGCCTCTAGGGTAGCGGGTGGAGTGGGGTGGCCGCGGGGAGGCAGGTCGTTTCTCACACAAGTGGCTGTGCCCGTGGCTCACTGCCTGCCCACGGGGAAGTGTCACCCGGAGCGTTCTCGCACCAATGCTGCCGGGTTCCTGCGCACGGAACCCACACCGCTGTCCTTGCTTTTCCCTAGAAAGCCCCGAGTCATACGCAACCCTCCCTATCCTTTCAGGAGCAGCCCCAGCGTCTGCCGTTCCGGCTCGCTCACCTCGTTCTCCTCACCAGTTTCATGGCTGATTTCCTTTTCTTCAGCCTCTCCCCTTGAGACCACCCTCCACTCGCAACCCACATCTGAGCAAGACACCCTCCTACACCCTCTTACTAAATAAACATTACTGCCTAGTCACAGCGGCAATGCAAGATCACACCAGCTATCACAATGGTGTCCTCCCTGCCGGCTCTGCCTCCAGGCGCCCCTCTCCTTGGGATGCAGCCTCCTCATTGTGCTTTCCTTCTTGCAATTTCCTTTGCCAAGAAGCTGCCCTCGCCACCGCCCCGCCCTCCCCGCTACCACCCACCCCTTTTGTTTATGCTTATAGAGTCGTAAATATCCTGTTAGTGGAGCCTTCCCCTGCCCCCCTCACAGACTTAGTCTTCCCTGAACACACTCAGCAACCGGACAAACCTTTGTCCAACAATACTCGTCACACCGCCATCATTGTCCCTGCACACATCTGCCTCCCCGACCAGATTCCCAGCCTCCTGAGGGTGCTCAGTGTGCCCAGAACATGCAGGCTGGGCTCAGGGCAAGCATCAGCAAACACATTTTTTAAAATGAATAATGGAAGATCATAAGCATCAGGTAGATGCTTGGGTGTGTTGAAGAGGCTGGATTGTTCGTTTGAGAAGGCTTCTCATGGGACAGACTAGACAGGCTTTGAGGGACTGAGTGCAGGGAGAGGATCTCAGGCAAGCACCAGAGTGCTCTATTAATTTAACAATCACCGAACAACTTCTATTGTCAGGCCTCATGCTGGGCACCGGGGATCTCGGTCGGCACTCAAGTTCCTTTCCCTGTACTAGAGAAGGAAGACTACATAGGCGGTGCCAATACAGAGTGCCAACTGTCACACGGTGAGCAAGGAGATGTGGCAGTGCAGAGGAGGAGCACCTCAAGACTTGAGGGCGCGCCAGGCTTCCCAAAGAGGACCACCACTCAACCCGAGACCAGAAGGGGGCAGAGAAGGGCTCGAGGGGTGATGCAGAAAGGACTTGCATATCAGATGAAGGAGTTGAGCTCCATCCTGAGGGTGCTGGGAGCCACTGATGACCTCCAAGCAGCTGGGGAGCGACACAAGCTAGTCCTGCCGGCCACTGCTGGGCAAGGCCTCGGCTCTGATCCCTCCCCTGAGCCCCCTGACAGGCAGGACCCCTCCTCTATGCTCTCTCAGCAGCCTTGTGACCTCTTCCTTTCTGTGCAGGGTTGAAGCCTCCGCCAGACCAGGTTTTTGAGAGACAAGACCAGGTTTTAATCTTTTTTGTCCCAAGACAAAATGTTTGCTGAATGAATGGACTGTTCTTTTTTTTCTCTAAATTTCACCAGCCCTTACTCTCAGGTCCATATCCTTTCATACCTGGAGCCTATGCATTATGCTGCAGATGGCTTTTAATTGGGAAAAAGGAGGCCCAATTCCAATCCTGGCTCCGCCATTTACTGGGACAAATTGTTTAACTGTCCTGAAACCTCAGTTTCTCCACCTGTAAGATGAGTTATCACCATGAACAGTCTGTAAGTCTCCACATGCATGCATGAGTCTTCTTTTCCTGAATAGACTGTAAGTTGTATGGTCCAGGCAGGTACCAAGGACTTTCCTCAGCACCTGGCTTGATCTGAGCTTACAACAAATACAAAAATGATCAGTCCTGTTGGTTGGTAGACAGCAGAGTACACAGGAAAGAACCCTTAAGGTGAAGTTGGAAGTCTTGTTCTGCCAGTTCTAGTGTGACCTTGAATGAGGTTCTTCCCCTCTCTGAGTCTTTGCTTTACCTGGCAGACCTCACAGGGCCATTGGAAACGGCAGAAATGAACATGCTTTGTGAATGAACAAGATAATCTGGTAGACAATTAATTGAACATTAATTAAACGGTGAAGCAGTATAGATGAGGTATGTCTCATAACTGTTGGACATACCCCAGGTATCTCTGCAGAGAGGCAGAGATGCTAGGATGCTAATCTTCCAGGCAACAGTAGGCTAGACTGGAATAGAGGTGTTTGGTCTTGCCAGCTGAGCCCTGAGACTCAGGACAGACCAGGAGGGAAGGGTTGACAGGGAGGGAACATAACTCTAGTCCTTTGCTCCCCTTCCCATCCCAGATTTGTCTGGCTAGCATTGCTTCCTGTCTTACGTTTTGAGGGAATCTGGCATGACAAGGTCTCAGGAGTCCCAGTGGCTTTGGGATTATTATAGCTACTGATACCCCTTGGTGAATAAAGCTGGCCTATGGGAGCAGTTAGTTCTGCTGTGCTGCCTGATAAACTTTTAGCTCTAAACTCCAAGTCTGGCCCCCTCTCACCCTATGCATCTTGGCAGCAGTATTTATGGGAAAGGACCATGACTTGTCTTAGCTCTTGCCAAGACCAGAAATGCCTGGGGCTGTACAGAGGGGCTATATGGAAGCAGAGTCTCAGCTTCCTCACCTCGAAAATGAGTGGGGAATAAATGAGAAAACAGACGTGGAAACACCTTGGAACTTGTATATTTTACTCAAGTGCAGGATTCTGTATGTGGGCAGTGTGTTTACAACCGGCGGGGCCTCCCTGTTTCAGAGAGCACTGGGGCTCTTTCTCTAAAAGCAAGGTTCACAATGCAGTTTATGTGTAAGGAGTGCACGTATTTGGTCTCAGAGTGAACACAGACACAGCAGGACTGTGAAAATGGCCAGGGCCAGCTGACCCCTGCTGCCAAAGGAGGCTGGGGGAGAGAGGAGGACGGGCAGGGGCTGCTTCTGCGTGGAAAGGCTGTAGCTGCCCCACTGGGAGGAGCTCCCTCATCACTCCCTGCCCCAAAGACCTCCTCCTGCTGAGATCACGCCCCTAGTAAGAAGCACCAGATTTAGAATCAAACAGGTGGAATTGATTCTACTCACCTAATATGTGACTGTGAGCAAGTATGTCCATTTCTCAGGACCTCAGTTTCCTCAACCGTGAAATGGGGAAAATTATAGTAGCATCTCCCCAGGTTGTCAGGATCGGGAGAGAGAATGTGGTAAGTGTCCTGTGAACTATCCAGCGCTGTCTGTCTTCATTTCGTGTTTCTCATCTCTTCCGCTGTTGGTACCCGGCCTGCTGCTGGGGGCTGTCTGAACTAGGACCCTGGGGCACCTCAGCCACACCCTCTCCTTCTAAGGGAGGGAGTGTGGCTGGAGGGGCAAAGGAGCCTGGATCTGCAGCAGGCCCTTTGTGCTTCCCTCCCATCAGGCAGCCTCTCGCCTCCTGGGCCACTCCTAGGGGTGAGGGGTTATCTCTTGCCAGTGTTTTGATTCCTGTGGGCTCACTCTAGAGTATTAAAAGTAGCTTTGTCTTCCCCTGTAGCTCAGTCGATAAAGAATCTTCCTGCAGTGCAGGAGACCCGGGTTCGATCCCTGAGTTGGGAAGATCCCCTGGAGAAGGAAATGGCAACCCACTCCAGTATCCTTGCCTGGAAAATGGGCTGCGGTCTATGGGGTCACAAAGAGTCGGGCACAACTGAGTAACTAACACTTAACACTTACTTACTTTGTAATGTAAAAATAAAGGAGGCTCATTTATGTTAAAGGTCTTTATGACAAGGGGCTCATCTCTCAGATTGGGGAATGGCCCATACCCCTTGGACCCTGGGCCATGGGGGTGCCAGGAGGGTTACTGTATGGGCTGGAGAGAGGTCTGTGCTGTAGGGCAAGAGGTGTCAGAGAAGGGTGGAGGCTGTGGTCATGATTCATAGCTATGGTTCATTCATTTTGCTATTGAACGTTCACAGGCATTCATCTTCAGCACCTTTGTCTCACCTCCTGGGTCTCCTCCATTAACCTGTAGTCTCCTTCATTCCAGCCAGTGAAATGATGTTGGGAGGGTGCAGTTCTGGGGTGAGGTCTAGGGGAGCAGGAGGTATCTGGTCCCTGGGGAGCTTCTTTTGGGACTCTCTGACCTTGGCAACCCCATTACCCTCTCTCCTGGGCCCCAGGTGAGTGCAGCAGTTTCTTCCTGACCAAAGAGCAGAGCCATCCCCAGATGAATGAATTTACCTGGAAGGATGTTGTCAATGCCTTGTCCCTGGCCAACATGTCCCTGGGGCTCTTCTCCATCTTCTGCAGCTTCTGCAAGTATGTTTGGGAGCCCAGCAAGCTCTTTGCCAAGAGCTGGAACCAATGGCATGAGGGAGGGAGGGATTTGTCTAGAGAACAAAGCACTGAGACATACAGATTGACTCGGGGCAGGAGAAAGTGCAGTGGGTTAGGAGTCAAGGGGCAAAGATCCTAGCCTCAGTTCTAACCACCAGCCTAATATGTGACCTTGGCTAGGTCATATCTTGAACCTCAGTTTCTCCCATCTTTTTTTTTTTTTTTTTGCAGCATGTAGGGTTTTAGTTCTCCAACCAAGGATGAAGCCCATGTTCCTTGCATTGGGAGCACATAGTCTTAACCACTGCACTGCCAGGGAAGTCCCTCTCCATCTGTAAAACAAGGAACTATGATCTCTATAGATCTTTCCAGATATGGCAATCTAGAATGGTTTCTATAAGAAAATCAAGAGACTCCATTCCTGTAGCCTTTGCACAATCCTTGGGTAGGCAGGTACCATTAATATTTTTTTGATTCTTAAATTACAGCATATGACCTGGCAGAATAGTTAAAGTTAACCCTGTTCTGGAAAGTCTGAGACATGAGTATGGGTCCCCTCAAAAATTGTCAGCAAATTATATTTCTATGAATTGAATTGTATTTCAATGCCTTTGTGAAATCAGAGCTTTAAAGATAATCTCTTCATGGAGACTTCCCTGGTGGTCTAGTGGCTAAGACTCCGAGTTCCCAGTGCAGGGGGTCTGGGTTCGATCCCTGGGCAGGGAACTAGATCCTGCATGCTGCAACTGAAGATCCCACATAAATATCCCACATGCCACAACTAAGACCCAGCACAGTCAAATAAATAAATATTTTAAAAAATATAAGTTCTTTATCGGCTTCCCAGGTGGCTCAGTGGTAAAGAATCCACCTGCCAATGCAGGAGATGCAGGAAATGTGGGTTCGATCCTTGGGTCAGGAAAATTCCTTCCTGGAGAAGGAAATGGCAACCCACTCCAGTATTCTTGCCTGGAAAATCCCATGGACAGAGGAGCCTGGTGGGCTATAGTCAATGGGGGTTGCAGAGAGTCAGACACAACTGAGCGACTGAGTGCACACACACATACACACACAAGTCCTTTATAATATAAGCAACGTCCTCTTAATCTATTTGATTCTTTATAACCATTAGCAAGTAACTTCTCTGGATCTGTTTCTCATCCATAAAATAAGATGGTTTTACCTAAGGATGTTTAAGTTCCCTTCCAGTTTGAAAATTCTCTAAATCTAGGTTTGGGGGTCTCATAGACTGGGACATACCTGCAGCAGAAAACCTCTATCTTCTTAGTTGAACCTAATCTTCTGGGAATGTAGTATTTAAGGCCATGATGGTGGGCCCAATTCCCTTTAGACACATAGTGAAGTGAAAGTCGCTCAGTCGTATCTGAGTCTTTGTGACCCTATGGACTGTTTACTCCATGGAATTCTCCAGGCCTGAATACTGGAGTGGGTAGCTTTTTCCTTCTTTAGGGGATCTTCCCAACCCTGGAATCGAACCCAGGTCTCCCACATTACAGGGGGATTCTTTACCTGCTCAGCCACCAGGGAAGCCCCCCTAGACACATAAATATGGGTCTAAACAAAGGAAATTCTAAGGTTGTTTAGGGACAGCTGAGGTCTAGGGTCAGGCTCTCTGTTTGCTTTTGCTGGGCCACCCAAGCATTGCAGTCAGTGCGTCAACTTGGGTGTGGTCTCCTAGGGCAAGTTGGCCTGAGATTGTTATAGCTGCTTTCATAGGGGGTCTGGGAGCATGTGCTGGAGAGAAACACAGAATCCCTGAAGGTGGGATTTCCCTGGTGGTCCAGTGGTTAAGAATCCACCTTCCAATGCAAGGGATGTGGGTTTGATCCCTGGTCTGGGAACTAAGATCCCCCATGCCGTGGGGCAACTAGGCTGATGTGCCGCGACTAGAGAAGTCAGCTCCCCACAGCTACTGAGCCTGCGTGTCACTGTGTGCCACTAGAGAAAGCCCGCGCTGCAGCAGACATCCAGCACAGCCAAAGAGAAGGAATCCCCGGAGGTAGGGTGTGAAAGATACCTTGGCAATCATTTGGAGTGTCAAAAACACATGAGATGAAAACTGATAGAACTGCCAGCAGAATTTTATGGATCTGTTACCATAACTGGGTATTTAGCAGGCAGAAAATCAGAAGGATAGAGCTGACTAGTACCCTTGACCCACTGGATCTAATTGATATTTTATATAATATTTGATCCAACAATAGCAGAATATATGTTATTCTCAAGCTCACTCAGATAGACCACATTCTGGTCTGTAAGACATACTTTAACAAATTTGAAAGAATATAAATCATACGAAGTATGCTCTTAGACCATATGGAGTTAAACCATAAGTAAGAGAAAGATAACTAGAAAATTGCAAAGTACATGGAGGTTAAACAACTCATTTCTAAATAATACATAGACAAAAAAAGTCTCAAGAGAAATTAAAAAATATTTTGAACTAATTGAAAGTGAAAATACAACTTATCAAAATGTGTGAGATGCAGTGAATGCAGTACTTAGAGGGAAATTTATACATTGTACGCATATATTAGAAAAGAAATCTGCTCTTCCAAAGTCTATGTCAAGAGAACTAGAAAACAAGCCACAGACTGGGAGAAAATATTTACAGAGGATACATCTGATAAAGAACTATAGTCTAAAATATACAAAGCTTAAAATTCAACAATAAAAAAATAATTCAATTTGAAAAGGGCCCAAGAATTTAACAGACACCTCACCAAAGAAGATATACAGATGGCATTTAAGCACATGAAAAGATACTCATCAAATGTCATCATGGAAATGCAAATTAAATAACAATGAGATATCACTACACATATATTAAAATGACTAGAATCCAGAACACTGACAATAACAAATGCTTCTGAAGATGTGGAGCAACAGGAGCACTTACTCATTGCTGATGGGAACGCAAAATGGTACAGCCCCTCTGGAAGACAGTTTGGTGGCTTCTTACAAAACTAAGCATACTCCTAGCATGAGTCAGTGTGTCAGTGTTAGCTGCTCAGTCATGTCTAACTTGTTGCAACCCCATGGACTGTAGCCCGCCAGGCTCCTCTGTCCACGGAATTCTCCAGGCAAGAATACTGGAGTGGGTAGCCATTCCCTTTTTCAGATTTCCTGACCCAGGGATTGAATCCAGGTCTCCTGCATTCCAGGCAGATTCTTTATCCTCTGAGCCACGAGGGAAGCCCAACTTCTACCGTACAATCAAGCAAATGAATTGACAACTACGTTCAAAACCTGTACTTAGATGATCATGCTATTTTACTCATAATTGCCAAAACTTGAAAATAACAAAGGTATCCTTCAGTAGATAAATGAATGAATAAATTGTGGTACATCCAGACAATGGACTATCACTCTCCGTGTTAACAAATGAGCTATTAAGCCCTAAGAAGACATGGAGGAACATTAAATGCATATAATCAAATGAAAGAGGCCAATCTAAAAAGGTTACATATTATATGACCTCTACTACATGACATTCTGGAAAAGGAAATATGAAGGAAATATGTCTCCAAAAATATGGAGACACTAAAAAGATCATAGTTGTCAGGAGGGTTGGGGAGAACATAAATAGGTAGAGCACAAAGGACTTTTAGGACAGTGAAAATATTCTGCATGATGTTATAATGATGGATATATGCCATTATACTTTTGCCCAAAACCGTAGAATGTAACATCAAGAATGAACCGTAAGGTAAATTATGGACTTTGAATGATTGCAATGTGTCAGTGTAGGGTCACTTTTGGTATATACCAAGGCCAGAATGTATCATTCTGTTGAATGATATTGATAATGGGAGAGGCTATGCATATGTGAGAACAAGGGTAATGGATCTCTGCATTACTCTCAATTTTGTTGTAAACCTAAAATTTCCCTAAAAAATAAAGTCTTTGAAAAAACTGAGAAGAAGGAGGATCTAAAATCAATTACGTAGGCTTCCATCTTAGGAAACTAGAAAAAAAAAAAGAGCAAATTAAATCCATAGTAAGCAGAAGGAAAGAAATAATAAAAATTAGAATAGAAATCAATGAAATTGAAAACAAGAAGTCAATCAAAGAAATTGAAAACAAAGAAAATCAATGAAACCAAAATCTAGTTCTTTGAAAAGATCAATATAATTGATAAACCTCTAGCCAGGCTATCCAAGAAAAAGAGAAGATACAAATTTTGAATATCAGAAATGAAAAATGAGGAATCATTACATGGACATTAAAAGTATAATAAAGGAATATTGTGAACAACTCTGTGTCCACAGACTTGATAGCCTAAGATGAAACAGATCAACTCCTTCAAAGATACAAAACTCACATTGGAGAAATAGATAATCTAAATAGGCTTGTATCTGTTAAAGAAATCATTTGAAACAAACCTTTCATTTTACAGATGGAGGAACAGAGGCCACAGTGAGATGGTTGTGTAGGCTGGGCTAGGACCTAGGATCTCCCTTGCCATCGAATACGCCTGGAATTTAGAATTGGAAGGGACCCTATTTCTTAATGATTACCTATAGAGGGCAGCCCTTTAAGAACGTGGGTTGAGAATACGAGTATGAAAGGGATGTAAGTCTGTGTGTGTGTGGTGTGTAAGGCAGCACAGATCAGAAAGGATGTGAGTTAGGGAGCATGTAGGAGCGTGTATATGTGTGCTGGCTAGCGTAGGAAGCACATTGGTTTAGCTGGGGCTGGGTAGGGGTGGAGTCTCTGTGATACTGCGAGAGAGCTGACCTGTTTGGCCTGCGGGCCTGCACTTTAGGAAATGCTCCTGTGCCTCCTGGATGGTTTTGGTCAGCTTTCTATTAGACATGGCTATCGGGTCAGTGACCAGACACCTGAACATCTGCTCCGGATCCGGTGAGTCCAGGCCTCAGATTCATCATCCCTGACCCCGGTCAGCTCCCCTGTCCTGTGATATCCAGCGGGCTTCCGGCGGTCACCACCCCTGTTGAGTCCCTCTGAGTGTAACAGAAGCAGCCCTAGAACAGGAGTCTGTGAGCCCCGCAGCCTATATCTAGCTACTCTGCTGGTTCACTTGTGGGTCTCTGGCTGTCCTTCTCCTGGCCTTCACTTGGTTTATCTGCCCTGTCTCCCTCTCAGGGCGGATCTGGGAGTGGGAGCCATGGTTGTGGTAATGGAGGTGTGGAGAAATGAAAAATACCTCAAGCAGAGAAACTCACTTAAAATATAATAAAATATTCCCAAGTAAGATTTTGCTTGAAAAAAAAAGGGTTCCATGTCATTAATTTGTTTCCAATTGTGGTCCAACCCTTGCATGTTGAAGAGCAGGAAAACTAAGACCTAGACAGAGAAAGACTTGCCTAAGGCCACATGGTCAGTTTGAGGCAGAGCCAGAAGGAGACCCCATTCTCTGATCAGCAGACCACCGCAGGAAGCAGCGTTGCCTTCCGGCCCCTCAGGGACCTGACAGCAGGATGCTGTCACCACTCCAGCTCCCCCAGCAGAGGGGACTAAGATACAGACATGTGAGCGGAAGTTCTTCTAACTTTGGCCTTCTGGAGCAGGAACCGAACTGAATGACTTCGCGGTCTTCACCACTTTTGGCCTGGCCTCAGCCCTGCTTCTAGGCGTGGATGGACCTCTGAATGGGTTACTAGCCATCATGTATGTGTTAGCTGTTTCATTCCGCCTCTGTTTTTATTCGACAGGTGAGTGGAAACCAGACTTATGGCTGAGGGTAGGAAACTGGAGGGGAGAAGCTGTTGGATGTCAGAAACCCAGGAGCAGTAATTGACTCCTCTCCTTCCCTCTATGGGCACCCTCTTCCTTCCTTCTCTCCTGCTGCAGGCCCACTGGAGGTTTCAGGCTGCCTTGCCTGAGCCCTGGTCTAGGGGGTGGGAACCCTTGGTTCTTGAACCAGCTGTGCTTTTTTCTTGTTGTGTGACCTTTGGATGGAGCACATGGCTTCACAGACCCTAAAACTAGAGGTCATACTCCAGTTTCCCAAAACAGATGGGAAAACTGAACTCCAGGGAGGGTAATTGCCTTGCCTAAGGTAACAATGCAAGGGATTGCAGAGGCAGACAGAAAGATCTCAAAGGCCTCTTCTACAGAGGCTTCCTAGGGGCCAGAGCACAGGCCTGGTCCTAGCTGCCTGCTTTACCTTGCGGATCCAGCGCAAAACCCACACGTCAACTCTGAATAACTAAGTTCTTTACAGCTGGCCGCTGCCCTAAGAGTGAAGGAATTTGGAATATGGGGTAGGGAAGACCCAAAGAGAGAAGGGCTTCCTCCTGTGGACGCTTTGGAGCAGTGGGAAGCAGCTAACCCCATCTTTTCTTTCCCTGCAGGCATTCCTTTCACATACAAGGGTCTACCCTGCCCCTATGCTTCCTGTGTTTTGGCTTCCACCTCCCTCCTGACCAAAGGCAACACGTTCATTCTGTCTTGCATGGCCTCACTCATGATTCTGTTCATGATGGACCAGAGCTACTACCCACATGACGAAATCCTGGAGTCTGAGAGCTGGAAAAAAATAGTCTATCTGGGAGGTAAGTGAAATATATTGCTCTTAATGTCACTAGTGATCATTTGTTATCATTGCTGCTCATTGCCACCCTGTTTCTCACCCCACATTCCCTCTTTCTCTCTCGCCCTGCTCTGTTTTTCTCCACTGAACTTGTAATATCATCCCCTGAAGTATATTTACGTGTTTGTTGTCTATATACACCAAACCTGCCCCCCTCCACCCAGAGGCCTTTTTTTATTTGTGCCATAATCCCTAGTACTTAGGATTGTGCCAGTCATGTAGTAGATACTCAAGTAAATATTTGTTGGATGTTCTTAAGTTCAATAGGAATTTAGGAACACCTACCATAAATCAGATACTAAGAATCAAATTGGTAAACCAGACAAATACTTCCTTCCAATGGGGGAGTCAGACACCAAATGAATCATGGCAGAAATAACTAAAAATATATAGTTTTGATGTGTTGTGACACTGTAGCATGTTCTCAGAGGGCATCAGAGGATGACCTAATTTAGATGGGAATGCCTAGAGGGAACGAAACCTGGGTGAAATTGGTCAAAAGGTAAAAACTCCAGTTACAAGATAAGTAAGTTCTGTGCATGTAATAATGTACATCATGGTGTCTACAATACTGTACTGTCTATTTGAAAGTTGCTAAGATAGTAGATCTTAAAAGTTCTCATCACAAGAAAAAAACATTGTAACTTTGTGAGGTGATGGATACTAACTAAATGTATTATGGTTATCATGTTGCAATATACAAAAATATCAAAGTTGTTGATATACCTTGGACTAATACCAAGTTATATGTCAGTGATATCTCAATAAAACTGGAAAAAATTAAAAACACATGAAAACTACAAGATGATTTGCCAAGCAGTGGGAGGGGTGGTTCGGAAAATGAAGTAGAGCTTTGTGAGTGCTCCGAGGCAAGGGGGTGGTTCAGAAAATGAAGTAGAGCTTTGTGAGTGCTCCGAGGCAAGGAGCCACCAGGTGCCTTTGAGCAGCAGCGTGCTGGACTTCTGAGAGAGGGCTGGCGACAGACGGAGGCCAGTGAAGCGAGCAAGCTGTGTGGGATTGGGGATTGGATCCTGGAGGCAAAGGAGAAGTCTCTGAAGGGGTTTCTGAGCAGCAGTTTTACACGTTTGCTTTGACTGTAATGTGGAGAATAGATTGTAGGAGACTCAGAATGGAAGTAGGAAAACCAGCTTTTTGTCACATGAAAGGTGATAGTGGGGGTAAAGATGAAGAGATGCGACATGAGTGTTGGAAATATTGTACAGCTGATATCGAGGAAGCAGGTTCTGGGCTATAGCAATTGAGTAAAGGGTGCCAGGCCCTGAGGCCCTGGTCACACTGGGGCCCTGGAATATGTCTCCCTAAGATTTCCCTGATTTATGGTCTTCTTCAAGGAACATCGATTTTTCTTCTTTTAAAATGCACTCATGTGAACAGGATGACATCTATGCTTAGTTTATATGTGGGTCCACTTGGTTTGAAGCGGTGGCTCAGATGATAAAGAATTTGCCTGCAATACAGGAGACCCAGGTTCAATCCTTGAGTCTGGAGGAGGGCATGGGAACCATTCCAGTATTCTTGCCTGGAGAATCCCATGGATAGAAAAACCTGGCAGGCTGCAGTCCATGGGGACGCAGAGTCAGACATGACTGGGTGACTAACACTTTCACTTTCACTTGATTTGAAGGGTTCTGGGTTCCATCCTGACTCTCCCCTTTAAGTTCACACCCTTTCTTCTGTAGCATTAGCACCCACAGCTCTGTCCAAGTTCTAAGTGCTGGCTCCTCCTGTGTCCCAGTTGGCAGAGGCACAATGAGGGGAGAAGATACCTGGTTTGGAGCTAAACAGACCTGAGTTCAAGTTCTAACTTCAGCACATATTAGTTGCCTGAATTTGAGCCTGCTTTCATCTATAAGACGAAGCTGATAATCCCTACCTTGCAAGATTCTTGAGATTAAATGAGGTAATGTATACAAATCCTCCGGCACAGTGTGTCCTGTAAATGGAAATTTCTTAGCCCCCTTCTTCCCTCCACTCACCCTTCTCTTATCTCACTGCAGCAGTGTTTCCTGCAGTGTTCTTTATAGACACCATTGATCCCCTCTTCTCAAAATTGATGGCACATTGACAGCCTTCCATGGATTATCTGTGCTGTGTGGGTAAAGGGGGAGACTGAATCTCAAAACCTGACACCGGTTGATACTGAAGCCCTTCTGGATAGATTTCAAAATGCCTGCTGTGGATATTGGAGCACAGCCAGTCATCTTTTTAGACCAAGTTCCCTTCTCCCCGCAAGAGCTCTGTACATCTGAGGAGCTGCTCTATGGCTACTGAGACCTTTTTCCAGGACAACTTTGGTTTAAAATATTATCTCATTAACTCAACAATCAATGACTGTTCTCTGGATGTAGTATTCCAATATTCTAATACCTTTCTGTAACTGCTTCTTATCCTTAGACGTGGTTTTTTTCAGGTCCCATGTTCTGATTTCTCTTGAGGAATATATGCTGGTTCCTCCCGTGGAAATGCCATAGACTATACACTCCCTCCCTCCATCTGAGCTTTCTGAAGCAGTTTGTGTCTAGTTTTTAACATCCAGGCAGACGAGGGATTGAATCAGGACCTTGTCCGAATTATATACCCTTTGTTTCCTTATCTGAAAAAGAGACTTAATCCTAAATCACAGGGTAATTCTGAAATGCGCATAAAGTACTTTTTGTAACCTACCTAGCAGACTGTCTAGTGCAAAGTGTGTGTGCTTGTGCTCTATTATGTACAATTCTTTGTGACGCTATGGACTGTAGCCCACTGGGCTCCTCTGTCCATGGGATTTCCAAGGCAAGAATACTGGAGTGGGTTGCCATTTCCTCCTTCAGGGGATCTTCCTGACCCAGGGATCGAACATATGTTTCCTGCTTTGGTAGACAGATTCTTTATCATTGAGCCACCTGTGAAGCCTCTAGTGCAAAGTAGATCTCCACAAATGTTGGTGCCCTTTGGTGGTAAATCTGAGATTGAAATTGTGTTGCGGGAGTGGAGCGGGGGAGCTCCCTTAAGACCACCCCTGGGTCAGTGCTTCTCTAGGAGGACTCACAGGGTTCTGCAGAGAGTCACACATATAGCTCAGATTTGTTATAGCAAAAGGATAAAGCAAAATCAGTCAAGGGAAACTTGAAAGGAACCAAGTCTGGAGGGAACCAGGTGCAAGCTTCCAGGCATCCTCTCCCTGTGGAGTCACACAGGACACAATTCTCCAGCACTAAATTATGACACTGCTTGTGAAGGTCTGTCTTCTAGGAGGCTCTTTAGAGACTCAGTGCTGAAGGCATTTACAGGGCTGGACACATAGGTCCCCTCTGCCTGGCAGTGGTTTAGTTGCTCAGTTGTGTGCACCTCTTGTGACCCCATAAACTGTAGCTCTCCAGGCTCCTCTGTCCATGGGATTTCCTAAGCAAGAATACTGGAGTGGGTTGCCATTCCTTCTCCAGGGGATCTTGCCAACCCAGGGACTGAACTTGAGTCTCCTGCATTGGCAGGCAGATTCTTTACCACTGAGCCCCTAGGGAAGCCCCTCCCCTCTGCCTAGCATGTACCAAAATTCCAGACTTACACAGAAGGAAATCAATGTTCTGCATTAACTACCTCGCTTGTATAACCAGTTGCTCTCATCAGTTTTTATCAGTGTAGGAAGCTTTATTATTCAAGATTCTAGGCTCTTGGCCCACCTTGCAAGCAGGATTTTCTAAGGATAGCAGTCTTAGGCCTGCTATGTTAACTCTTTTCCACATGTGTATAATACTATATTGACCCCTATCACATGTTAAACTTGAAACAATATGAATATACTTTTTTTTCCTTTTCTTTTTCTAACAAGAGATCCAGGCAACTCAAATGTATTCTTGGCTAAGACTGATTTCTGATCTGAGTTTGACAACACAGAATCTGAGATGGCATTGTTGTTGTTCAGTTGCTCAGTCATGTCTGACTCCGTGACCCCATGGACTGCAGCACGCCAGGTTTCCCTGTCCTTCGCTATCTCCTGGAGTTTGCTCAAACTCACCCATTGAGTTGGTGATTCTGTCCAACCATCTTATCCACTGTCGCCCCCTTCTCCTCCTGCCCTCAATCTTTCCCAGCATCACAGTCTATTCCAATGAGTTGCTTTTCACATAAGGTGGCCAAAGTATGGGAACTTCAGCTTCAGCATCAGTCCTTCCAATGAATATTCAATAGTCAGAGCTTCCTCGGTGGCTCAGATAGTAGACAATCTGCCTGCAATGCAGGGGACCTGGGTTTGATCCCTGGGTCGGGAAGATCCCCTGGAGAAGGGAATAGCTACCCACTCCACTATTCTTGCCTGGAGAATTCCATGGACAGAGGAGCCTGGCGGGCTACAGTCCATGGGGTTGTAACAAGTCAAACACAATTGAGCAATTAACACTTTCAGAATTTTTGAGCAATTAACACTTTCACTTTCAGAATTCCAGAGAATAGCAAGGAGAGATAAGAAAGCCTTAAGTGACCAACGCAAAGAAATAGAGATTGCATTAGATTGTAATTATCTAGTTACACAAACTTCATAAAGGTAAGGCTCATGTGCCAATGGTTTTAGTGTGAGTAAAAATTGGAGGCTGGAAAGATGGGGATTGAACTTAGAGGGTGGAAAATACACATAAGACAGCTTCATAAAAATTGAGTGTTTGCCTTTTTCCTTCTTCCAGGTGTCATCATGCTGTTTTTGTGTCCATTCTCGATAGCTGCTTTTTACTGCCTGACGTGGTCACTCTCCTACATCTTCTTTCCAGATGCTCTGTGGGGCAAGGCAGCATGTCTTAGGCCATGGTACTGAAGATATTAAACAGCCCTACCCACTCCCACTGGCCTCTGTGGGGTTTCTGCCAGCATGGTGGGCCAAAGCTTGCCTTACCCTCATAAATCTGTCCTTGTGTCTGTGTTGTGCAGTTCTAGATACATGTGGCCTTGAACCAGAGCAACCCACAGTAGGGCCAGTGGCCTGTACTTCTTCCTCTTTATTCAGGATTCTGAATCCCTTGGTGACAATAGTTGTTTGTGTCATACAGAACAGATTTTTCTCCAAGCTAAACTTGGGCTGGGTTTGAGTTCTAGTTCTGTTACCAGCTATGTGACCTGGTGCACTAAGGTTTGTCCCCTGGAAATGAATGAAACCCTTCAGAATTGGTGTAGCCTCCACCTTGTCCTGCCTGAATGTAATGACTCCAGTGCTAAGGTGGGGCTTACTAATGGGTTTCTTACATTTATAGACTCTGGCTCTGTAGAGCAGAGCTGATGGCAGGGCAATCCTGTTGCCCCATTTATGTGTAGGATTTTGCAACTTAATATTTTCTATTTTCACAATTAAAACTTATGCCTTTTGCTTTGTTTAGATTAGACACATTGGCATCTTGAGGGCATCATCTGGCCTCCAGGATCTCATTATGTGTGTGTGTTTTTTTTTTTCCCTAAGCTCTAAAAAATACTAAACTCAAGATATTCAAAGCACACTTCATATTCTAAAATCCAAATTGAATAGAAATAAAGAGAAGTGTACGGAACCCTAAAGTGGCATGTCACAGAGAACTCAGGCCCACTAAAAGTCACGCTCGCAGCACTGCCTCTGGACTCCCGCCTCGGGGTGGTGTGCTAGAGGATTATTGGCTCATTCTGCCCCTTCCTCGGCCAGCGCACCAGACCACCTTTACCTCAGGTCTAACTTATTGAAGTTTGCAGAACAATATACATTGCAAGTATGCACTAACTCTAAAGTTATATGAAAAAAGTCCAGTGAGGTCCACATTGCTCCGATTTGGCTCTAAAGGAAAAGACAGCACCCTCTTTTCTCCATGGCTTTCTGTTCATATCTGTTACAGCACTTACATTTTTTTTCGTGGATAGATGAATAGATCTGTTTCTTAGATTTTTAAGTTCCTTCAGTTTACATATTCATGTTTCTGCTGCCTGCCACAGCGGTGCCCCACACTCAGAAACATATACTTTGTAGATGAATTGATTTGGTTGTGCATTCTAGTGAGTTCTGTACAAGGTTAGAATAATATAGTAGGAATCTTACAAATATACATGGGCTCAGACATTTCAGTGTGATGCCCTTTAATACTGAACCCTCATTTCACTGTTGCTATCCTTCACCAAAATATTTTAGGAATTCTAAGATGATAACTGTCTTCACATATGCTCTTAGAGGTCAGCACTTAGCACAGTGCCTAGATATAATAGGTGCTCAAAAAATACTTATTTTGCTCGAGCCAACCAAATTTAGTTCAAAAACCTAATAATATTTAATATTAGCCAATGATATCCTCTTTTTAAACCAAAACCAAATTAGCTATTGATTTTGGCCTCAAATGACTTCTGGCTATTTCTAGAACTTGAACTATGTTCCAAGGAAGAAGATGCAATTCTGAAAGAGGATTTCCATATCCATTCTGAGCCATAGCAGCAGAGCTGAAATAAATATGTAGACTTCCAGAGGAATACTTTGAAAGGGAAAATACACTTTGTACTTTGTTTATAACAATAATAATCATACTGCTGCTGCTGCTGCTACCAAGTCGCTTCAGTCGTGTCCGACTCTGTGCGACCCCATAGATGGCAGCCCACTAGGCTCCTCTGTCCCTGGGATTCTCCAGGCAAGAATACTGGAGTGGGTTGCCATTTCCTTCTCCAATGCATGAAAGTGAAAAGTGAAAGTGAAGTCGCTCAGTCGTGTCCGACTCATAGCGACCCCATGGACTGCAGCCTACCAGGCTCCTCTGTCCATGGGAATTTCCAGGCAAGAGTACTGGAGTGGGGTGCCATTGCCTTCTCCAAATAATCATACTACATCATCTCAAACAAAACTTTAGGTTAGCGATATGAGGATAGTTATAGATCAGTTGAGAGCTGACAAACTGTTAGACTCACTAAGGAAAAAAAAGAGGAGGTACCAATAAACTCAACAATGAAAAAGGAGAAATAACAATGGATATGACAGAAATACAAAAGATTAGATCAGCTATAAATCAACAAATTGGACAACCTAGACGGAAGGTCTTCCAAGAGTGAATCATGAAGAAATAGAAAATCCTAATAGATCGATCACTAGTAGAGACTGAAACAGTAATCAAAAACTTCCCCCAAACAAAAGTCCAGGCCCTGGCGGGGTTACAGGTGAATTCTACCACACATTCCAAGAAGACTTAATATCCTTCTCAAACTACTACAAATAACTGAAGAGGAAGGAATACTTCCTATTTTATAAGGCCCACGTCACCCTACACCAAAAGCAAACGGAGAAAACACACAAAAAAGGGAAATTACAGACACATGTCACTACTGAATATAGACACAAAAATCCTCAAGAAAATATTGGCAAGCCAAATACACAATATATTAAAAGGATTAAGTGGATTGTTAAGATTAAGGGATTCTAGGATGCACAAACCAATGTGCTACACCACATTAAAAAAAATTATGTATAAAAATCACATAATCATCTCACTCGATGCAGAAAAAGTGTTTGATAAGATTCAACACCTATTTATGATAAACTCTCAATAAAGTGGGTATAGAAGGAATGTACCTCTACATATTCAAGTCCACATATGCAAACACACAGCTAACATTATACTAAATGGTAAAAAACTGAAAGCTGAAACAAAAGCTTCATGAAACAATATCCTCACCACATTGATATTTTAAAATCTGTTCTGTTCTTTCTTTAAAAACTTAAAAAAAAAAAATTTATTTGGCTGCACTGGGTCTTAGTTTTGGCATGCCGATGTTTAGTTGCAGCATGTGGGATCTACCGGCATCCCCTGCATTGCAAGGTGGATTCTTAACCACTGAACCACCAGGTAGGCCCCTATTATTTAATTAAAAAGATAACCTAGTCATAATATATTAAACTGATTTGACAACCACCTACAGTTTGCAATACTAGAACACTTCTCTAGGATAAACTATATCCAGGGCTGTGACATGTTAATACAAGTAGTTCCCAACTAAGGATCAGAATCTTTCCAACCAACACTCATATATTAATTGGTTATTTGAAATTTGAAACATATCCCATGAAGTAAGGTAGCTGGGAAGTAATATTTACTGAGTAGTTATTACATACATTATCTTACTTATTTCTTGATGAATGATCTTGAGAGGAAGAAAATATTACACAGATGGGAGAAGAGTGAGGCTTAGAGAGGTTAATAACTTATCCAAAGTAGTAAGAACTATACTTGACCCCAAAACAGTGTTCTTTCTAGTATACTACATCATTTCCTTATGTTTATGATGACAGCTTACTCCAAACCCCCATTCCTCCAAAACATAAAACTGAAAAATTTGCATTCAGTCCAAATTCAATAGGACACTATAGAACCTAATTACTACTTATGGGGATAATCTGTGTAAAGGTTATCCTTAACTAAGACTTAGGCTCTCAGAACACATTCTCCATAGGGACAGCAAGTTCCTTAACATCACGGTTTATTGCCAAAATAAGCATAGGAATGGGAACAGAATTCTCAGTGACTTCAGAGCAGTGGGGAGACAAAGAGGAGGCAGGAATTGCTGGAGATGTTCCCAGGACCACTAGGGAAAATACAGGTATTTCTAGCGCAGAGAGTAACAGAGGAGGCAGTGTTGGCTGTTGTACGCTCTGAGTAATCAGCCTCATTTCCATGCATATTCTGCTTCTATGCCCAATAAAATACAAAATGAAAAACCAAAAGCACTTCGCTCCCCTCCTCCCCTTGTTGGTACAAGCCTCTTGCTAGCTCTCCACATTCATAGGGTGACAGGAATCTTAGCTTCAAGGCTCTGAGTAGTGGCTCATCTGGGAGTAAAAGTCATATATTTACACCTGTATAGCTAAAGACTTAGGATCTACAGGGTCTGCAGAGCCCTAGCCTCAGGAAGAATGAATCTGGAAACAGTCATGTTCTTTCTGTCCTCTCACCTGTGCTCCATTCCTGAAGGAAAAAGGCTCCCCTCTGCTCATGTCAACTTTTCCTACCTATTACATTCATTTTGACTACACTTTCTTATGACTAGGCACCCCTAAAGTATGAGCAAACAAACATTTTATTAGTATTTTATTTGTATTTTTGGAGAAGGTTTACAGTTTCAGAAGAAACACTGATTTTTTTTTCAAACAATAGAAAAAGTTAAAAAACAAAAGAATGTATTGTCTTAGAAGAATAGAAGAAGTCTCTTCAGCAAGTAATGGGCCAATTCAGATTGGAGGAACTAGTGAAGCAAGTTACATACAGGAAGTTCTGATTTATCCAGTTTCAGGAATAACACAAATCTCTTCTTGTCTAGCTGTGTAAGGCTCCAAATGGGCCATCTCAGCTTAAAACTGGTAACACGCTCATAAACAAAGCTTCCAGGGTCCCATCTAGTGTGAACGCAGGGGTGGTTCACTCTCCGGGAGGCTGCATCTGTTTACAGAATTCATCAAACTGCTGCTGCTCCAGTTCTGTCATGACTCTGTTGAGGGCATAGATCTGAATGGGAAAAAAAGATATGTTAACAATGGAGGCAGCTGCTCAACCTGTCTTCAGACACCACAGGCTGTGTCATCTGAAAATGCCAGAACTGCATCAGTAATGCAGGGGCAGTGATAAAGCAACTGGAGAGGCAAACATTAGCTCCACCGGGGAATCAGGAAAGAAGCAGTGAGGCTTGACCTGGCCTTGAAAGGACTGGTAGGGGATTTCCCTGGTGGTCCAGTGGTTAAGAATCCACCTTCCAATGCAGAGGATGCAGTTCAATCCCTGGTTGGGAAGTTAAGATCCCACATGCGGGGCAACTAAGCCCATACACTGCAACTACTGAGCCTGTTCACTCCAGAGCCCATGCTCCGCAACAAGAGAAGTCACACAGCACTAGAGAAAAGCCTGCATACCTCAACGAAGACCCCGCAAAGCCAAAAAAAAAAAGAGTTGGTGGGATTTCCCTATAGCTCAGATGGTAAAGAATCTGCCTGCCATGCAGGAGACCTGGGTTCGATCCCTGGGTCAGGAAGATCCCTTGGAGAAGGAAAAGGCAACCCACTCCAGTATTATTGCCTGGAGAATCCCCACGAACAAAGGAGCCTGGCGGGCTACAGCCCATGGGGTTGCAAAGAGTCAAGACACGACTAAGAGACTAACACACACAGGATTTAAACAGGTAGAGACTGGGGAAAGAACCCAAGTGACAGAACAATGGATTTTATGATTAAATGTAGAAGCACAGCATTAGTTCTAGAAACTTCAAGGATGCTAAATACGAAAGGTTGGGGAGCTAGAGAAAGAAAGAAAGGTATGTTAGGCTCTTAAATGCCATACCAAGTAATCTGGACTTTATCTGACCAACTCTGGAGAGATAAGTGTGCAGGGAAGAAACCTGATTATATCTGTGCTTTGAGAAAGAAAACTGAAGACCATGTGAAGGATGCAGTCAGGGAGGGGAGATCACAGGCACTTAGGAGACATCTGTTACAACAGTCCAGGTAGGAGGGAGTAGGAACGTGACCCAGGGCAGGCAGTGCAGGGAGAAGAAAACTGCAAGAGCCATTCCAAGGTGAAAGGCAGGCTATCTACCTTATTGCTTCACCCTGCAGTAATTCATCAGTCCATCAAAGAACCAGAAACAACATAAAACTTCCAAATTTGTATAGAGGAAAAGGGTTATGTTTGTGTGTAGGGGATAAAATTTGAATAATCAAAAAGAAGAGAAGGGAAAAAACCCTGAGAAGTGAGACAAATAAAAAATATAAAATAAGAGCAGAAATTAATGAAAAGGCAACCAAATGCACAACAGAGAGGATCACTGAAACTGTAAGATGGTTCTTTGAAAACTCTAAAGAAAACTGCAAACCTCTGAGACTTGTCGACATAAAAGGGAGGCTGCACGAATATTATCAGAATTAAAAAGAAGTCATAATTACTGATACATGTGTGTTAGTTGCTCAGTCGTATCCAGTTCTTTGCAACCCCATGAACTGTAGCCTGCCAGGTTCCTTTGACCGTGGAACTCTTCAGACAAGAATACTGGAGTGAGTAGCTACTGCCTTCTCCAGGGGATCCTCCCGACTCAGGGATCAAAGCTGGGTCTCCTGCATTGCAGGAACACTTTTCACCCCCAGGGAAGCCAGAGTAGAAATTAAAATTTACAAACTTTGTGTCAATAAGTTTGAAAACTTAAATGATACAAATTCCGAGGAAGAGTAAAATGATCAAAACTGACTAAACAGAAAGCTTGAATAATCCTACAATCTTTTTTCCCCCAATTTTTAAAAATTGTGGTAAGATTCTGTAACCTTCAAGGAAAATAGAACTTCACACAGTGATAAAAACACTTTTAAACAACTGCAATGATTCTCACAATGTATGGTTAAAATGGTCACGATTTATGTATGTTTAACAAACACAAATAAATTTGAATGGTTAAAAAAACATGCTCAATGAACAGGGCCAGTCATGGAATATGGTAGCATACATAAAGTTTAGAAACACGCAAAACTAGATGATACGCTGTTATGTTATACAGTATTATTTAGGAGTACACATAGAAACAGTAAATTAATACAGAACAGCAAGGGGGTGATTAGCATAAAATTAAGGACTGAGGGTACGGGTACTGCTCGTGGGAAGGCTGGAGACATGGCCAGAGAGGCCTGCCAGTGCACGGCCATGTTCTATTTCTGTAGTTGGCTGGTAGGGTGTTTGTTTTATTCATCTTCTTCAAGAGTACAAATACATTTTATATATATTATCTATATGTATTATATATATTATTATGTATTAAGTGTATATTTATACTAAGCAGAGAAAGAAGACTTAAAATGGGTCAAGGGTCCAAGCCAAGGAATGAAAGACTTTCAAGAAAGAAAGGGTCATCCAAAGTTCTAAATGTTGCTTCAACTGCCAAATGGGCCTCTGTGTCCATTCTCCCCTCTCATCTCACTTCCTGGAATGTGGCATCTATGCAAAACTGAATGGAAACTGTGTTTCTGCCTCCCTACATGGGCTCCTGTCACATTCTTATCTCAGGAGGTTGCATTCCAGGCCACACAGATGAACTAGCAGCTGTGGGGCAAAGCTGGAAGCAGGGAAGAATGTCAAGAGACCTGTTTAGATGGCAGCCCTGCCCCTCAGTCCATCACCACCTAGGGATTCTGGTCACCATACCTCACTTTAAATGATGATAATGCCTCCTGCCTCACAAGGTCACGTATGTTATATCTCCCATCTTTATTCCAGGATGGATTTACAAAGGTCAAAGTGGGAGCAACAGTAATACACAGCAGTATGAAGATTACATGTGGTCAGGCATGTGCCTGGCACATCTGAGGGGCTCAACAAGTGCCAGCTGCTACAACAGTGCAAGTCCAATATGACAGCTTAGCAAGTCAGCACAATTCGACTTAGACTGAGCACAATAAAAGCACAGACTCGTGGTAACCAGCATTGCCATTTTCGAGTGCCTTCTCTGGGGCAGGCACTACATGCTTCAGATAAACCATTTCTACTTACAACAAATTCATGTGACTGATGTCATCAATCCTCATTTTACCAAGGAGGAAATGAAGAACCGAGGTTCAGAGAGGTTAAGTATCTTGCCCAAGTTGACCTGGGAAGAACTGGAACTTATGGAGGAGCTGGGATTTGAGGTCAGACAAGTAAGTGCAACCCATGAAAGCTCACCAACAGGGTGTCAATGAGTACATGAACAATGTCCTCAATAACATCTACCACTGCAGTGCGCACAAAGCACAGTTTCCTAGCGCTGTTTCTTATAGCAGTTCTCCAACTTTCACCAAAGTGCAATGCAGTAAAATCATCTGGGGGCCTGCATCCAGGGGGGATGCAGAGGTGAAGTAAAGTGGGAACAATCTGTTGGAAGCCAGGTCCACAGCTCTCAGATAGTCTGACTTAATCCAAAGGCAGATTTCAGTTTATAGATTAACTTCAAACACACTATTAAGTTTACTCATTATGATAGCCTTCCTCACTGAATGCAAGCTCCACAAAGGCAGGGACTCCTCCATGCCCACAACAGTGCCTAGCATGTAGTCGCAGTTCAATATCATTAGTGACTGGATTAGATTAACAAAAATTTAAGGTCTGACACTATTAAGCACTGAAAAAGAAGTGAGGGATGAGAACCCTCTTATTCTGCTAATATGGGTACAAATTTGTATAATCTCTTTGAAAACAATTTGGCAACATCACTGCAGATGGTGACTGCAGCCACGAAATTAAAAGACGCTTACTCCTTGGAAGGAAAGTTATGACCAACCTAGATAGCATATTCAAAAGCAGAGATATTACTTTGCCAACAAAGGTCCGTCTAGTCAAGGCTTTGGTTTTTCCTGTGGTCATGTATGGATGTGAGAGTTGGACTGTGAAGAAAGCTGAGTGCCGAAGAATTGATGCTTTTGAACTGTGGTGTTGGAGAAGACTCTTGAGAATTCATTGGACTGCAGGGAGATCCAACCAGTCATTCTGAAGGAGATCAGCCCTGGGTGTTCTTTGGAAGGAATGATGCTAAAGCTGAAACTCCAGTACTTTGGCCACCTCATGCAGAGAGTTGACTCATTGGAAAAGACTGTGATGCTGGGAGGGATTGGGGGCAGGAGAAGGGGACGACAGAGGATGAGATGGCATCACCGACTCAATGGACGTCAGTCTGAGTGAACTCCGGGAGTTGGTGATGGACAGGGAGGCCTGGCGTGCTGCGATTCATGGGATCGCAAAGAGTCGGACACGACTGAGCAACTGAGCTGAACTGAACTGAATAACTGAATAAATTTGAAAAGTAGAAAAGTAATTCTACTTCTAGTTATATTCGCCCTATAGGCATTCCAGTACAGGAGTCAAAGGAAACATCTAAAGGGTTTTCACTACAGCACTGTTTGTAACAGCAAAAAAAACCCTTATAAATCATTTAAACATTCATCACTGGATGACAGGGTAAATATACTAAGTGGCCTCACAAAGTAGACTACTATAAACAGTGATGAGGAATAAACTAGATTCTTATATTAACATGAATAATCCTAAAAAACGTAATGCAAAATAAAATATATGCAGTTAGTTTAACGTAAGATTTTAAAACAAAAACTTTTATATTGTTCAAGAATATCTACTAATATAGTTGAGTGTAAAAGTATTAAAAAAATCATGGTTGTCCATAAAGAGGGGAAAAATGGCGTAAGACAGGAAATGGAGAGAGGGGATTCCAAATTTATTTATCTTAAAAAAGACTACATGCAAATATGACAAAATGTTAAACACTGCCAATCTCGGGTGCTGAGTACCCAGGTGTTTGTTATAATATTCTGTTTTTCTGTATTTTGAAATTTCAAAAAAAAAGAAACAAAAGAAATAGTGGGGAAAGACCAGAGTGAGCTTTTTCCTGATATTAAATACTAAAGTAAAACATTCATGTAAACAGTCAAATGGACTTTTAAGGGCAGACTGAACAGAGGAACACAGTGCTGAGTGTAGAGCTCAGGCCTCCACTTCTGATTTAGGAGCAGCTACTCTCCAGGCCAAATCCAGGCCATCCGTGCTAGGGTGTGTGACACGCGTTCTTGGACTCCCTTACAGGACCCTCCCTCACAGGGCCCTTCTCCTACTCCTCTCTTCCTTCCCTCAGGACCCCACCACAAAAGCTCTGCATCGGGGTCACCAGGAGACCACCTGGGACTGGTTGGGGTGGGGTTCCTGACACTTGGCATGTGACTCTGGTCTGCCACCTCACCTTCTGGTCCTCAGTGCTCTCCTCTGAACACCTAGGAGAACCCTGTTTTTGGCTGGAGGCAGGCGGAGCTCTCCTATACCATTCTCCGCTCTCCCTATTCCAGCATCACCTCCAGCAAACTACAGGTACAAGGGCCCTCCTCACTCTCACCTCTGCTCTCTGTCTCTGCTTCAGCTCCTGCTGGGCTGATTTCTGCTTGGCCTTCTCGATTCTGCTGACAGGCTCTTTAACTTTGGGCTTTTCTTTACGTGCAGGTGGATCCATGACTTGATTTCCGTATACTTCTTAGTAAGCTCTAACCTGGATGGTACAGAGGAAGGCTGATCTAAAAACAAAGAACGAACGAATGAACGAACTCCCAGAAACTTAGGCCCTACCTCAGCTCCTTCCTGAGGCAGAGGGGCCCAGAGGAAAGAGCGCTGCATTGGAGGAATAAGACCCCTACTGCCACCACCTCACTGAGTGTCTCTAGGCGAATCTCACCCCCACTCCGAGCCTTAGTTTTCCCCATCTGCACAGGACAACGGTCCATTCCCTGGCCCCTCCCACCAGCTGCGGTATGAGCACGAAACGCGAAGAGCACAGTGAACGGTTTCCTACACTCGCGGGCTGCATCCAGCGTGGCACTGCAGGACACCACGGCCCAGAGGGACCGGCCAGCCGAAGTCTCGAAGCGGGGCGGCGGGGAGCCCGAGCATCACGCGGCCGCCAACCTCGGGACCCCACCTCTGTCCTCCCAGACGGTAACAGCTTGCCGGGCCCGCCCTCCGCCACTGCCCCGCCCGGGGCCCAAGGCCGGCCCCAGGGGAGCTCCCCTCCCGCCGCCACCGCCCTCTTCGGGTACAAAATGGCGGCGGGAGGCGGGCGGCGGGCGGCGCTCGGGACTCAGCGCCTTTCCTCCCCGGCCTCAGGACTCCGGCCCCGCAGCGGCGCGGACAAGGCCCCACGCGTGGACCCTCACCTTCCCCTACCTCCTGGCCTAGCTTCTGAGCCTGCCGCGCCTCGGATTGGGCGGGGCCTGGGGGCGGGGCAAGGAAACGAAGGGCGGGCCGGCGGGCCTAGGCCCCGCCCACAGGCCAGCTTGCGCGGGCGCAGAAAGCTCAGGAGTTGGAACTGGGGCTGGGGCTGGGGCCGGGGCCGGGGCTGGGGCCGGGTCGGGTGGGTGGGTACCTGTAGCTGAAACTTTTCCTGGGGGATTTTTCCTGGGACAGCTACTAGGCTTTGAAGGGAAAGATCTGAAACGGGGCTAGAATTGTAACTCGCTGAGGGATGGTGATTGCTGTCTTCTGGATTCGGAAACTTGTTAGGAAGATCAAATGAGACCCCGTTTACTAGAATGCTTTGAAGAAAGGAAATCCTGACAGAAGTGTAAGCAGCCAATATAAACGAAGAGAAACGCTCAAGTTCACTGAAAATCGATAATTTTAGTTACTTTTTAAAAAATTACATTTTTATAACTATATACAATAATTTGGGGCTTCGATGGTGGCTCAGCAGTAAAGAATCGGCCTGCAATGCGGGAGTTGCAGGCTCCATACCTGGGTCAGGGAGATCCCCTGGAGAAGGAAATGGCAATCTACTACAGTATTCTTGCCCGGGAAATCCCAGGCATGTCCACTCCTGTCGTTCCTTCAAGGACTAGGCACGAATCGAAACAAAAAGGGGATTCTAAGCAGCAGTGATGTATAGCCTGATGGACACTCACACACTTTCAGTTCAGTTCAGTTCAGTTCAGTCGCTCAGTCGTGTCCAACTCTTTGCGACTCCATGAATCGCAGCACGCCAGGCCTCTCTGTCCCTCAC
>NW_011495044.1:2006582-2040684 GCF_000754665.1 Bison bison bison | reverse complement strand
GAGTTCACTCAAACTCACGTCCATCAAGTCGGTGATGCCATCCAGCCATCTCATCCTCTGTCGTCCCCTTCTCCTTCTGCCCCCAATCCCTCCCAGCATCAGAGTCTTTTCCAATGAGTCAACTCTTCGCATGAGGTGGCCAAAGTACTGGAGTTTCAGCTTTAGCATCATTCCTTCCAAAGAACACCCAGGGCTGATCTCCTTTAGAATGGACTGCCTGGATCTCCTTGCAGTCCAAGGGACTCTCAAGAGTCTTCTCCAACATCACAGCTCAAAAGCATCAATTCTTCGGCGCTCAGCCTTCTTCACAGTCCAACTCTCACATCCATACACGACCACTGGAAAAACCATAGCCTTGACTAAACGGACCTTTGTTGGCAAAGTAATGTCTCTGCTCTTCAATATGCTACCTAGGTTGGTCATAACTTTTCTTCCAAGGAGTAAGTGTCTTTTAATTTCATGGCTGCAGTCACCATCTGCAGTGATTTTGGAGCCCCCCAAAATAAAGTCTGACACTGTTTCCACTGTTTTCCCATTTGTTTCCCATGAAGTGATGGGATCAGATGCCATGATCTTCATTTTCTGAATGTTGAGCTTTAAGCCAACTTTTTCACTCTCCTCTTTCACTTTCATCAAGAGGCTTTTTAGTGCCTCTTCACTTTCTGCCATAAGAGTGGTATCATCTGCATATCTGAGGTTATTGCTATTTCTCCCGGCAATCTTGATTCCAGATTGTGCTTCTTCCAGCCCAGCATTTCTCATGATGTACTCTGCATATAATTTAAATAAGCAGGGTGACAATATACAGCCTTGACGTACTCCTTTTCCTATTTGGAACCAGTCTGTTGTTCCATGTCCAGTTCTAACTGTTGCTTCCTGACCTGCATATAGGTTTCTCAAGAGGCAGGTCAGGTGGTCTGGTATTCCCATCTCTTTCAGAATTTTCCACAGTTTATTGTGATCCACACACTCAAAGGCTTTGGCATAGTCAATAAAGCAGAAAAGATGTTTTTCTGTCAAAATGTAAATTATCACAACCTTTTGAGAAGCCAGTTTATCACTGCACAGCAAAAGCTTTGATAATGAGCATAACCCCTCAAAAGGACAAATAATGCTTGATTCTGTTTTTGTGAGATATCTAAAGTAGCCAAAGTCTTAAAAAAGTAGAATGGTGATTGCTACAGACTGTGGTGGGGGAAAGGGAAACTGTTCAATGGGTATAGAATTTCAGCTTTGCAAGATGAAAAAGTCCTAGGGATCAGCTGCACTGCTGCTAAGTCACTTCAGTCGCATCCGACTCTGTGCGAACCCATAGATGGCAGCCCACCAGGCTCCCCCATCCCTGGGATTCTCCAGGCAAGAACACTGGAGTGGGTTGCCACTTCCTTCTCCGATGCATGAAAGTGAAAAGTGAAAGTGAAGTCTCTCAGTCGTGTCTGATTCCTAGCGACCCCATGGACTGCAGCCCACCAGGCTCCTCTGTCCATGGGATTTTCCAGGCAAGAGTACTGGAGTGGGGTGCCACTGCCTTCTCTACAACAGTGTGTAAATAGTTAATACCACAGCACTGCACACTTAAAAAATAGTTAAGATGATAAACCCACCTAAGGAGGTAAAGACCTGTCCTTGGAAAATTATAGAACACTGATGAAAGAAATTGAAGACACAAACAAATGGAAAGATGAACCATGTTCATGGACTGGAAGAATTACTGTTATTAAAATGACCATACTGTCAAAGGCAATCTAGATTTAGTGCAATCCCTATCACAATACCACGAGCATTTTTTACAGAACTAGAACAAGTAATTTTAAAATTTGCATGGATACAAAAAAGAGCCTGAATAGTGAAAACAATATTGAGAAAGGAGAACAGACCTGGAGGAATCATGCTCTCTGACTTTAGACTACACTACAAAGATGCAGTAATCAAAATAGTATGGTATAGGCACAAAAATAGACACATGGATCAATGGAACAGTATACAGAGCCTAGAAATAAACCCATGCACTTATGGTCAATTAATCTACAACAAAGGAGGTAAGAATATACAATGGAGAAAGGACAGTGTCTTCAACAATTTATGTTGGGAATACTGGACGGCTGCATGTAAAACAATGAAATTATAATGCTCCCTAACACTATACACAAAAATAAACTCAAAATGGATTAAATGCCTAAATATAAGACCAAAATCTTTAAAACTCCTAGAAGAAAACATGAGCATAACAAGTTTGACATAAATCGTAACAATTTTTTTGATCTGTCTCCTAAAGCAAAGGAAATAAAAGTAACACACAAGTGGAAAATTATTAAAATATTTTGCATAGCAAAGGAAACCATCAACAAAATGAAAAGACATAGGAGAAAATATTTGCAAATGACATTGTTCAATAAAGGGTTAATATACAAAATATATAAACATTTCATGTACTCAGTATAAAAAAAAAAAACAAACAATCCAGTTGAAAAATGGGCAGAATACCTGAATAGACATTTTCCCAAAGAACATACACAGATGACCAACAAGCACATGAAAAGATGCTCAACATCGTTAATCATCAGTTCAGTTCAATTCAGTTGCTCAGTCATTTCCGACTCTTTGAGACTCCACAGACTGTAGCACTCCAGGCTTCCCTGTCCATCACCAACTCCCAGAGTTTGTTCAAACTCATATCCGTTGAATTGGTGATGTCATCCAACCATCTCATCGTCTGTTGTCCCCTTCTCCTCCTGCCTTCAATCTTTCCCAGCATCAGGGTCTTTTCAAATGAGTCAGTTCTTTGCATCAGGTGGCCAAAGTATTGGAGCTTCAGCTTCAGCATCAGTCCTTCCAATGAATATTGAGGACTGATTTCCTTTAGGATGGACTGGTTGGATCTCCTTGCAGTCCAAGGGACTCTCAAGAGTCTTCAACACCACAGTTCAAAAGCATCAATCCTTCGGCGCTCAGCTTTCTTTATAGTCCAACTCTCCCATCCATACATGACTACTGGAAAAACCATAGTTTTGACTAGACGGACCTTTGTTGGCAAAGTAATGTCTCTGCTTTTTAATTTGCTGTCTAGGTGGGTCATAGATTTTCTTCCAAGGAGTAAGGGTCTTTTAATGTTATGGCTGCAGTCACCATCTGCAGTGATTTTGGAGCCCCCCAAAATAAAGTCTGTAACTGTTTCTATTGTTTCCCCACCTATTTGCCATGAAGTGATGGGACCAGATGCCATGATCTTAGTTTTCTGAATGTTGAGTTTTAAGCCAGCTTTTTCACTCTCCTCTTTCATTTTCATCAAGTGCAAATTAAAACGGCAATGAGATAGCATCTCACATCTGTCAGAATGCCTATCATCAAAAAGACACAAATGTTATTGAGGATGTAGACCAAAAGGAACTCTTGTACACTGTTTGTGGAAATGTAACTTGGTGCAATCACTGTGGAAAACAATATGGAAATTTCTCAAAAAACTAAAAATAAAACTACCACCTGACCCAGCAATTCCACTCCTGGATATACATATTCAAAGAAAATGAAAACACTAATTAAAAAGATACATGCACCCCAATGTTCATAGTGTCATTGTCTACAATTGCCAATTTGGATTTGGACACAACCTAAGTGTTCATCAACAGATGAACGGATGTAGAATGGATATGGAAGGTGTGGTATGTATATACAGTGGAATACTACTCAATCCAAAAAAAAAAAGAATGAAATTTTGCCATTTGCAACAACATGGATGGACTTGGAGGTATTATGCTAAAAGTAGGATAAGTCAGACAGAGAAAGACAAATACTGTATGATATCACTTATATGTGGAATCTAAAAAATAAAAGTATAGTGACCATAACTAAAAAGGATCAGACTCACAAGTATTGAAAACAAACTAGTGGTAATCAGTGGGAAGATGGGGAGGGGGCAAGAAGAGGTAAGGGATTAAGAAGTACAAATTATAAATAAGCTACATGGATATATTGTACAACACAGGGAATATAGCTAGTATGCTGTAGAAATTATAAATGGAATATGACCTTTACACATTGTGAATCATCGTATTTTTCACCTGTAACATGTAATATTCTATATCAACTCTTCTTCAATTTAAAATTTTTTAAAAAGATTTAAGATGGTAGGTTTTATGTTATGTGGGTTTTTTAAATCACAACAAAAAAATAAGCACAACCTTTGACTCAACAACTGCACTTTTAAGTTATCCTAACTAAATAATCAGAGTGGGTGCTATTCCTAAGAGTAAAAAACCAAAACAACCAAAATATTTACGAATAGAGACTGATTAAGTAAATCACAGGATAACTAAAATGGGATTCTATGCACCCATTATAGTGACATAGAAGAACATTTTAAAAATGTTTTTAGTATATTAAATATGACAAGTATATTAAATATAAATTTAGTATATTAAATATACAACATAGTCACAATATTTGTTTTATCATTTCATTTCATGAAAAAGAGGCTGGATAGAAACACATCAAATTGCATATTCAAATTACTTTGAGTGGAGATTATTTTCTCTTCTCTGTGCTTTTCTGTATTTTCCAAATTTTTTTCAGTGAACATTTAAACTTCAGCAAGATTTATATTTTTTTACACTTTTATCACATTGTACAGTTTATAAAATTCGTATAAATTCTGGATTAGATTATAGCTGGAGACAGGGCAGGGACCTTTGGAAGGCTTTATAAAGCCAATGGAAACAGATTAGATATATAGAGTATTAAGTAGTGGAAAAGCTAAACTGGAAGGTTGGAGAAACAGTGGACCACTGATAAAAAGTGAAGGTATGATGAGTTGGCTTGGGAAGGGATGAGGAAGAGGATAAATTAGAGGGGTGTGTGTGTGTGTGTGTGTGAGAGAGAGAGAGGGTGGGGGAGAGAGAGAAATACAGAGAGAGAGAGAGCTAGTTTAAACTTACAGATGGCAATAGGCACAGGGCTCCAGAGAGTCATAGGTGTGGAGGTACTGGTTTGGGATTCTTCATCAGGAAGGTGAAGGCTGGAGCCAGGAGGGAGTGAAAGTCCCCTCTCTGTTCTTCATCCATGAATTTATAATTTCTCTCTCCCTCTCTGTCTCTGGACTGTCAACAGAGTCTTGGCTAGTCTTTCAATTCCCTGGTTGCTTGAGTCAGTGTTTACATGAATATAATTGTAGAATATTTTTACAGTGTATATTGTACTAATATTTCATTCACTTTATTAAGCAACATTTTTTTTTTTTACCCTGGAGTCAAAAATTGTCTGTTTTTTTTCCTTTGTGTAATTATCTATGCATCTACTGATAATCATTCCATAAACTCTCCATCAGGACTGTAAAATGTCTTTTAATCTGGTCACACAAAAATCCAATATATTTCAACTGTTTTTTTCCCTTGGAGAAAAAAACATTCCTTAGGCTTATGCTCTTCGCACTCCAAGCTGTACTCTTAGCTTTGCTGTCCCACTGTAGTTCTGAGAGTTCCCCTAACCACATTTGGGGACTTCCATCTCCTCTTCTTGCCAAAGCCCCTGTCTCCTGGATCTTCCTGTTTGTGGTTTATTCTCTCACTTTGGAGGAGTTCATTCCCCAGTAATTTCCCCAGGAGAGTTTCACGGGAGGTAAATTTTTGAAATCTTGCTTGTCTAAAAATGGCTTTATTTCGCTCTCACACTTGATTGACAGTTTAGCATGGTACAGATTGGAAATCATTTACTCTCAGAATTTTAAAGGCATTGATCCATTGTTGTCTAGCTTTTCATGGGCTAGACTCTGAGAAGGCTTCCCACATGGCACTAGTAGTAAGGAACGCACTTGCCAATGCAGAAGATGTAAGAGATGCTGGTTTGATCCCCGTGTCGGGAAGATCCCCTGGAGGAAGGCATGGCAACCCACTCCAGTATTCTTGCCTGGAGAATACCATGGACAGAGGGGCCTGGTGGGCTAGAGTCTATAGGGTTGTAAAGAGTCAGACATGACTGAAGCACCTTTGCACACATGCAGGCTCTTGAGAAGTCTGATTTATTCTGATTTCGGTTACTTCCTATGTAATTTTTGTTTGTTGTTTCTGGAAGCTTTTAGGACATGTATTTTCCCTTCTTGATCTTTTGAACCTTTATCATGATAAGTAATAATAATGTAAGTCTTTTTCATGCATTACAGTAGGTATTCAGTGGCCCCTTTCAATCAGGTAACATATAGTCTTCAATTCTGGGAAATTTTCATTGTGTTAGATTTCCTTGTTTTTTTCCATCATTTCTTCTCTTACTTTCTATCTCCTGGCTTTGCTTATTCTAACTCTATAAGAGATTTTTCTGAACTTTACCCTCTAGTTTTTCTGTTGAATTTGCTCATTTTTTGCTATAAAATTTTAATTTCCAATGTTCTTCCTGGTTCCTTGGCTTTCTTTTGGTAGCCTCTTGCTTTTGTGTTGTTGATTCAGGATCTTATTTCATGCTTCTGAGGATATCAGTTGTTGTTTTCTCCCATTTTCTTCCACTTCTTAGACTGCCTCTGTTTATTATTGTCGTTCGCTTTCCTGGTAGCTCAGACGGTAAAGTGTCTGCCTAAAATGCGGGAGTGTCTGCCTAAAATGCGGGAGACTCGGGTTCGATTCCTGAGTCGGGAAGACCCCCTGGCGAAAGAAATGGCAACCCACTCCAGTATTCTTACATGGAAAATCCCATGGACTGAGGAGCCTCGAAGGCTACAGTCCATGGGGTCACAGAGTCGGACACGAGTGAGCGACTTCACTTTCTTTCACTTTCACTTTCAAGTTGCAGACTTTTCTCAGATAATAATAATAGCTGCCATTTACTGGGTGTAAGGGCTTCCTTCGTGGCTCAGACAGCGAAGAATGTGCCTGAAATGCAGGAGACCTGGATTCCATCCCTGGGTCAGGAAGATCCCCTGGAGAAGGAAATGGCAACCCACTTCAAAATTCTTGCCTGGAGAATTTCATGGACAGGGGAATCTGGGGAGCTACTGTCCATGTGGTCACAAAGAGTTGGACATGATTGAGCAACTAACAGGCTTCTCTGATAGCTCAGACCTTAAAGAATCTGCCAGCAATGCGGGAGAAGTAGGTTCGATCCCTGGGTCGGGAAGATCCCCTGGAGAAGGAAACGGCAACCCACTCCAGTATTCTTGCCTGGAAAATCCCTCGGACAGAGGAGCCTTGCGGGCTACCGTTGATGGCGTAGAAAAGAGTCCGACACAGCTGAGCGGCTAACACTTTCATTGGGTGTAAAGCACAGTTCTAAGTATTTTACATGTTTTAACTAATTTAATCTTTACACCCAATTAAGGCGTTACCATTCTTATCCTCAATTTACCAATAAGATACAAACTACTGTGGATAGTTCACCAGGCTCCTCAGTCCTTGGGATTCTCCAGGCAAGAATACTGGACTGGGTTGCCATTTCCTTCTCCGGGGCATCTTCCTGGCCCAAGGATCCAACTCGTATCTCTTTTGTCTCTTGAATCTCCTGCGTTGACAGGCATGTTCTTTACCATTAGTGCCACCTTGGAAGTCCTGTAAAATAAATAAGCTACAGTATATATTGTACAGCACAAGGAATATAGCCAATATTTTATAATAACTATAAATGGAGTATAACCTTTTAAAAAAGAGTGATTGGTTTATTTACTATTTTGGTATATGAGGCTGTGGTAAAATTTTAAAAAGTTGATTTTCCTGAAAAAATTACAAAGAAATGTAAAAAATTTTACTGGTAAGGAGAATTCCCTGGCAGTCCAGTGGTTAGAGCCCTGAGCCTTCACTGCTGGGGGTGTGGGTGCCATCCCTGGCTGGGAAACTAAGATCCCACCTACTGTGTGATGAGGCCAGAACAAGAAGTTTACTAGTAGGGAAACAGTAGGTTACAACTCTCACCCAGGTCACACAGCTCAGAAGTGAACCTGAATGTAATCAAACTTGCAGCTTTCCAGTTTAGGAAATCTGAGAAATAGAGAAATACATTAAATGTTACCACAGGAATATAATTGGCCAAATCCACAATGTGTCCCTTTGTATAAGACAATTCACCAACAATCAAGTGTGTAAGGAAAGCTTTTGAAAGAAGGGCAGAGGAATCATTATGGAATAAAGACACTTAAGAAATTTAATCACAAAATACAATGTGTGTTCCTTGTTTGGATCCAAGTTTGAACAAGCCATTATAAAAAGACATGTTTGACATCATTGAAAGCATATGAACAGAGACTGGACACCAGATAATATTAAGGGATTGCTTGTGCTTCTTCCAGCCCAGCGTTTCTCATGATGTACTCTGCATAGAAGTTAAATAAGCAGGGTGACAATATACAGCCTTGATGTACTCCTTTTCCTATTTGGAACCAGTCTGTTGTTCCATGTCCAGTTCTAACTGTTGCTTCCTGACCTGCATATAGGTTTCTCAAGAGGCAGGTCAGGTGGTCTGATATTCCCATGTCTTTCAGAATTTTCCACAGTTTATTGTGATCCACACAGTCAAAGGCTTTGGCATAGTCAATAAAGCAGATGTTTTTCTGGAAATCTCTTGATTTTTCCATGATCCAGCGGATGTTGGCAATTTGATCTCTGGTTCCTCTGCCTTTTCCAAAACCAGCTTATATGCAGAGTACATCATTAGAAGCTGGGCTTCTAATCATCATTCCAGCTGGGCTGGAAGAAGTACAAGCTGGAATCAAGATTGCTGGGAGAAATATCAATAACCTCAGATATGCAGATGACACCACCCTTATGGCAGAAAGTGAAGAGGAACTAAAAAGCCTCTTGATGAAAGTGAAAGAGGAGAGTGAAAAAGTTGGCTCAAAACTCAACATTCAGAAAACGAAGATCATGGCATCCGGTCCCACCACTTCATGGGAAATAGATGGGGAAACAGTGGAAACAGTGTCAGACTTTATTTTTGGTGCAGTGCTCCAAAATCACTGCAGATGGTGACTGCAGCCATGAAATTAAAAGACGCTTACTCCTTGGAAGGAAAGTTATGACCAACCTAGATAGCACATTGAAAAGCAGAGACATTACTTTGCCAACAAAGGTCCATCTAGTCAAGGCTATGGTTTTTCCAGTAGTCATGTATGGATGGGAGAGTTGGACTATAAAGAAAGCTGAGCGCTGAGGGATTGATGGTTTTGAACTCTGGTGTTGAAGACTCTTGAGAGTCCCTTGGACTGCAAGGAGATCCAACCAGTCCATTCTAAAGGAGATTGGTCCTGGGTGTTCTTTGGAAGGAATGATGCTAAAGCTGAAACTCCAGTACTTTGGCCACCTCATGCGAAGAGTTGACTCATTGGAAAAGACTCTGATGCTGAGAGGGATTGGGGGCAGGAGGAGAAGGGGACGACAGAGGATGAGATGGCTGGATGGCATCACCGACTTGATGGACGTGAGTTTGAGTGAACTCCGGGAGTTGGTGATGGACAGGGAGGCCTGGTGTGCTGTGATTCATGGGGTCGCAAAGAGTTGGACACGACTGAGCGACTGAACTGAACTGATTGTCAATTTTGATAGGTCTATACCTATGGCATGAAGGGTGTAGTTGTGTGTGTGTGTGTGTTAAAAATTACTGAGAACTCCCAAGAGCTTCAGTTTCTGTGGGTTATGTTTTTGAAACTACCATATTAGAAATTAAAACAGAGATACTTAAATTACAATTATTGCTTCATTTGAAAACAAAAATAATAAACACATTACATGTTAACATGCACAACATGTTTTATGAAAAACAATTATTTTCTGAAACAAAAAAGTTAGTGAGAAAGATGAGCTTGTTTTCTGTTTCTGTAAATCTTTTTATGTGTCTGGCTTAATAGAAGTCAGCTGTATCCTCATGCAAGCTACTGCATTCAATCAGGAAGTTCATGTAGTTAATCCTTGAACAACGATGGTTTGAATTGCCCAGGTCCACTTATATGTGGATATTTTTCTTTTTCTTTAAAAATTTTTTTTTAAATTGAAGTAGTTGATTTCCAGAGTTGTATTTGTTTCTAGTATATAGCAGAATGATTCAGTTATATATATATATATTTATTATTTTTTAATACTTTTTCTACTATGATTTCTTACAGCGTATTGACTCTGGCCCCTGTGCTATACAGTAGGTCCTTGTTGTTTATCTATTTTATGTATAGTATGTTGTATCTGCTAATTCCAAACTCCTTCTTTATTCCTTACTTCCCCCTTTCCCTTTGTTAACCATAACTTTGCTCTCTCTGTCTGTGATCCAGTTTCTGTTTGGTAAATAAGTTCATTTGTGCCATATTTTAGATTCCACATGTAATATCATAATGGCATTTGTCTTTCTCCTTCTGACTCACTTCATCTAGTATGATAATCTATAGGTCCGTCCATGTTGCTGCAAATAGCATTATGTCATTCATTTTAATGGGTGAGAGGAGCCTAGTGGGCTGCCGTCTATGGGGTCGCACAGAGCCGGGCACGACTGAAGCGACTTAGCAGCAGCAGCAGTATTCCATTGTGTGTGTTCATCTACTTTATCCATTCAGCTGTTGATGGACATTTAGGTTGCTTCTATGTCTTGGCTATTGTAGATAGTGCTGCTTCGAACACTGAGGTGCATATATCTTTTTGAATTACAGTTTTCTCTGGATATGTGCCCAGGAGTGGGATTGCTGGATCATATGGCAACTTTATTTTTCACCTTTTTAAGGAAACTCCAGGCTGTTTTTCATAGTGGCTACATCAATTTACATTCCCACCAACAGTATAGGAGGGTTCTCTGGAAAAGGAGTATTTCAATCACCTCAGATAATTGTGGATTTTTCTTCTTTGATGCTAGAAGAAACTTGACAAGTTACCACTTGTCTTAAAAGTTATTGCCGCTTAGAATCTAAAACTATACCAGTGAACTGTTCCTATCTTTCCTCGCCTATTTATTGAGATATAATTGTGTAAGTTTATAATAGTGTATAAGTTTGAGATGTACAATAGGTTGATTTGACACACTTACAGATTGCAATCTGATTACCATCATAAAGGCAGTTACCACCACCAGCACATCACATGATTACCATTTCTTTTTTGTGGTGAGAGCATTTAAGATCTACTCTTTTGTTGTTCAGTCACTAAGTCCTGTCTGACTCTTTGAGACCCCAAGGACTGTAGCATTCCAGGCCTCCCTGACCTTCACTATCTCCCTGAATTTGCTCAGACTCATGTTCATTGAGTCAGTGATGCCATCCAACCATCTCATTCTCTATCACCCCCTTCTCCTCCTACCCTCAACCTTTCCCAGCATCAGAGTCTTTTCCAATGAGTTGGCTCTTCGCATCAAGTGGCCAAAGTATTGGAGCTGCAGCTTCAGCATCAGTCCTTCCAGTGAATATTCAGGGTTCATTTCCTTTAGGGCTATCTGGTTTGATCTACTCTTTTAGCAACTTTCAAATATATTATATACCAATGAACTTTTCATACTGTTACAGTAAAATACACTAGATTATCTTGAATTTTGGTGGATCTTTTACTCATGCATGGTTGTCAACACATGTATTAGTCAATTTGAGTTTACTGGTTCACTGAATTGTGCAGATCTTTCAAATGTTGACACATTTCATATTCATTAAGGTCACTACCAATCTCATCAGGAAAATCTTCCTTTAGTGGGAAACCATTAGGCTCACAGTAGCAGATAAAAGTTTTCCAAACTTATAATTTTCAACCAAAATACCAAATCTCTTTGGCAACAAACACTGTCAGTTGTTCTCCTTGAAGTAACAGGTGCCCTTTGCTCCTTTTAGAGAAAACAACTGCTGAGTCCCCAAGTCTGGATAATCATAGTTTGTCTGTTGGTTATACTTTTTGGTAGGAATGAAGTTCATGAGTAAAGGGCTAGTTCAGCTCACAAGTCATCATTGCTGTGCTTTTCCTGGAGAAAGTCATTGTATCTTGATACGCAGCAGAACTGCTTACGTCTACTTCCATTTTGACACACTGAATATTTAAAAGATACGTGCTCAGTGGTTGCGCTTCAATAAAATCAGCAACTTCTACTGCAGTTTGGTGCCACTTCCTCAATTGTACTAAGATGCCGTCAGTTTTACCCATCATTGATTTTGCAGGTTCAGGGAAAACGTCAACACCTTGAAAAAGACAAATGATGGCTCAGTGAACATGATCACACAGGGGTCCCTTGAAACGATCTCAGGGACTCTCAGAATTCATGGATCCACATTGAGAACTGCTGTCCCAGAGAAATTGTTGCAAATATAAACTGGGTAACATAGGTCAAGAATGTTCATAGCAGCACTGTTTGTAAAAGCAAAAGCCCAGAAATAAGCCTCACTGTTATCGATGAGGAAATGGGCAGACTGTTGGTATACTCATATTAAATACAATGACCTACCACACAGCGGGGCTTCCCAGGTGACTCAGTGGCTAAGGAATCCTCCTGCCATCCAGGAGACACAAGAGACTTGGGGTCAATCCCTGGGTTGGGAAGATCCCCTGGAGAAAGAAACGGCAACCTAGTCCAGTATTCTTGCCTGGAAAATTCCACGAACAGAAGAGCCTGGCAGGTTACAGTCCATGGGATTGCAAAGAATCAGACACGACTGACCACACACACACACCCCCCCCACACACACACCACAGTGTTGGATGAATATATTAAAGCTCTATCAATCAGTAGGGATAGATTTCACTCTCTTAATTTGTACTCCACAAAATCAGAGTGCAAGATAAATTCTTCAGTGCAAGAGTGTATTTAGGTGATGATCCCAGGAATCAGAAATGGTGAGTGAGAAGAAAAGGAAGACAAACCAATAAAATGTGCATTACTGAGTTACTGATGATGGTGGGGATTGTCCTTATTCCTGCTGGGAACTCCCTGAGGAATCGTGTAGAATACAGCTTAGAATTGTTCCTCTGGAGATGTGGGGCTGGACCATTTTCCACTACTTCCATCCCTGACAGTCCAAGCCCCTTTGACCCCCTGGGGCATTAACTTTCCTGAACTCTTAAGCTACGCACAGGCTGAACAGCCTTCTCAACTTTGTAAAGACTCCCAGTTCGGTAGGAAAAGAACTGCTATGGGCTGTGAGGTGGAATGCTGGCAGCTTGCCTGCAAGTCTCACTCAGCTACCCTGAAACTGAGTGGGCTGAGGGGACATGGTGTGAGCAACCATAGGTGCTGCTAGACTCAGAAACTACTGTGGAGTGAAAAAAAGGAAATCACAGGAACTCATGTGCAATGTGCTCCATCTTTGTAAAGTTCAAAAATACGTAACGGTATATAATGCGTGGGTAAGAACACCATTATGTGTATTATGAACATAAAATTATGGATATTCTGGGAGCAAGATGGGCAGGAAAGGGCTTATCACATATTGAGGGACAGTCAGCAGGTTTGTCAGAAAGCACATGTCAGAGTGCAGTTGGAGATAAAAGTAGCGAGTTAAAGAAGGTGGCTAATTGGTGGGTGTCTGAAACCAGTCTTCAATTTGACTCTGATTTGGAAAGTAAAGAGGAGCAAGCTTTTCAGCATGGGTGTGATAGGAGCAAAACGTGTCAAAGCAATCAGCATGCCATTAGCTTGAATGGGAGAAGGAGCTGAGGGGCAGAGGTCCTGTTCCTTACCTGGCGGTGCTGGGGAGGCTTCCCTGCTTTTAGGAACCTTCTCTTTGCTCTGTTCCTTTATCAGGGGCAGACAGGCAGGGCGTGGCTTGTTGGTGCTTAGGAACAGCTGGAAGAGAGACTGTGTGGCAGAGGGAGCTCTGGCTGAGAGCTTCAGGCCTTAGAATAAAAGAAAAACTTGCCAGGCCCACCTCCGGAGTCCTTCCTGCTGCTCCTGCCTGCTGCCTGGTCTCTCTGAACGGGCGGAGGATGTTCCCAGCTTAGAGACTCCAGTGCTGCCAGTGAGGGACAAAGGACCCCCAATGCCAAAGGTGGTGAGTCCTCCTCCCTCTCCCCTCTCTGCATTCTTTTCAGTTCTGTGACTTTCTCGGGATCCTCAGGTTCATTGGAGAAACTATCTCCTTTCTCCATATTCACAAGAACATTTTCGAGGATGAAATGAGGAACAAAAAAGGGGGCAAGTGACAAGGGGACCCAATGGGTTTTGTCAAAAGACTCTCCTTTAGTTATTACTGTCATCGTTGTCAAATATGACAGCTAACACTTAGCCCTTACTCTAAGCCAGGTCCTGGCTGTGTGCTTTCAGACTGAACATCTGTATATATGCAGGGTCTTCTAAAGCTGCTTGGACTTATCAGGGGAGCTTTGGTTGCATATTTTTTTCTGACTTAGAAGTTTTTGAAATTAAACTGTTTCAAACTTAAGGGTGAATGATTTCTTGTGGGGGAAAATATTTCCAACATGTGTAATAGAAAAAAAAATTGTTATTCTATGAAGAATTATATTGTTTAAAGAAACCATTTAAGAGACAAATGTCCAAATATAAAAATGGACAAAGTATAAAGACAGGTAACTGACAAAGTTCAAATGACAAAGGAATAATCAAAGAAGTGCAAATTAAAATGACACATCATTATTTTTAATAAGATACCATTTTCTTACTCATTAAAATGACAAAGAATGAAAAAACTAAAACCCAGTGATGGCAAGATTGTGGAAAAACAATTTCATACACTTTGGTAAATTGCTATGACCTCTCTGGAGGGCAATTTGGCAGTGCAAATTAAAAGTCTTATCATTTTAAAGATGGGAAACTCAAGGCCTAAGAGTTTGTGATTTCCTTAAAGTTACAAAGTCACATAGTTAGAGGCCAAACTAAGACTAGGACTAAGCCTTATAACCCGACCTTTAATCCACAGCCAGTTGTAGCAAAGCTTATAATAGAAATGCACTGGGGAAAACCTGAATATTCTATAATATTATTTTAAAAGTTATTTTTAAATTATTATATTGTTTTTTAAATTCTTGCATATACATGATGGAATACTGAAATTATTAAAAGAATATTTGATGGCAGGGAAAAACTACATAATGTAGTTCTTGGTAAAAATGCTGGGTATGAAAACAGCATATACAGTATATGCTGTGCTTAGTTGCTCAGTCGTGTCTGACTCTTTACAATCCTATGGACTGTAGCCCACCAGGCTCCTCTGTCCATGGAATTCTCCAGGCAACACTACTGGATTGGGTTGCCATTCCCTCCTCCAGAGGATATAGTCCTACTTTAAAAGTTATATACTTACACAGAAAAAATATTTAAAGAACTATATTATCTTTAGGTAAAGGAATTACAGATCATTTCACACGTTTTGGTCACCTTTTTCCCTTGTAATTTCCAGATTTTCTAAAATAACTAGGATAGAGAAAGTAATACATTTTATTTGATAAAAAATGTAAAACAGCTGAAATATCATGGGGTTATGCTAGAGGTGAGCTGGAGCTGGCTGCCCATGGGTGCCTGTCAGGACAGGGACCACCCATTTCCAGAAGGCAGTGTGAAGGGTTCCCAGAGCCTGAGTGAATTTGAGGCCAAAGGCAAGGGAACTATAGATGGTCAAAAAGCACATGAAAAGATGTTCAACATCAGTAATTGTTAGAGAAATGCAAATCAAAACTACAGTGAGGCTTCACCTCACACTGGTCAGAATGGCCATTGTCCAAAATTTTTTCTACAAACAATACATGCTGGAAAAGATGTGGAGGGAAAGGAACCCTCTTACACTGCTGGTGGGTAAATTGATAAAGCCGCCTGGAGAACAGTAAGGAGGTTCCTTAAAAAACTAAAAATAGAACTATCATATGACCCAGCAATCCCAATCCTGGGCATATACATGAAGGAAACCATAATTTAAAAAGATACATACACCCCCGTGTTCACTGCAGTAGTATTTACAGTAGCCAGGATATGGAAGCAACTTAAATATCCATCAACAAAGAAATGGATACAGATGTACATATACACACTGGACTGTTACTCAGTCATTAAAAAGAATGAAATAATGCCATTTGCAGCAACATGGATGGAACTGAGATTGTCATGCTGAGTGAAGTAAGTCAGACAGAGAAAGACAAATATCATATGATATTGCTTACATGTAGAATCTTTAAAAAATGGGGGGGTACAAATAAATTTATTTAAAAAATAGAAATAGAGTCACAGATGTAGAAAACAAACTTACAGTTACCAGAGAATAAGGATGGGGGAGAGGTAGATTGGAATTGATATATATACACTGTGCGTGTGTGCTCATTCACTTCAGTCGTGGCCGACTCTTTGTGACCTCATGGACTATAGCCCGCCAGGCTCCTCTGTCCATGGGATTCTCTAGGCAAGGACACTGGCGTAGGTTACCATTTCCTTCTCCAGGAGATCTTCCCAACACAGGGATCAAACCTGGGTCTCCTGCATTGCAGGTAGGTTCTTGACCGTCTGAGCCATCAGGAAGCCCATATACACACTACAGTATATAAAATAGACAACTAATAAGGACCTATAGTATAACATGGGGAACTCTACTCGATAGTCTATAATGGCCTATGGGGAAAAGAATCTTAAAAAGAGTGGACATATGTATATGTGTACCTGATTCACTTTGCTGTGTCCCTGAAAATAACACAACGTTATAAATCAACTATACTCTAATAAAATTTTTTTAAAGACTAGGGGAGATAGTAAGAAGAGAGGACTTTAAGTTCCTTAGAGTAGGATGGATACAAGAAAAAATTAAAATCACATGAATAGCAATGGAAAAATACTCTTTTACATATAGCAATTTTTGGACCTGGTGTCCTACAGGTGACTTACAGCAAAGGTAACATCTAGACAGCTGATGATGGCAAACTCTTCCTCACCATCTGTTTACCCTTTTATGTTTTCAGTCTTTTTCTTCTGCCTTGTCTCCCCTCTACCATCTTCTAGTTTCCAGTTCCCATCTGGCTTGGAAACTTCCATTGAATAACATGGTTTTCCTTTACCATTGCTCTGCCCACTGAAGGCTCTCTCAAAAAGAGAATTTGAATAATGCCCCTCTTAACTCAGTAGTTTTGTTATCTGAAGTATCAACTTTCCAAATTAGGATATTTCTAATGGAGAACTGGGGTCGCAGGGAGTCGGACATGACTGAGCAACTGAACTGAACTGAACTGAATGGAGAACTGAAAGTTAGACATCCTTGATATGTTGTTTTTCCTTTTAGGAAGCAAGATTATAGCATAATGGAGCTGGGGAAAGGGATTTAAAGCTTCATCTAGTCAAAATTCTTTCATTAAATACATTTCCTTTGTGCTAAATTTAGTTTCATGTTACACATTTGTTCATCAATATATTATACTTTATTAATAAGTTGGGAAATAGAGATGAGAAAAAATTGCCCATATTTCCAACACCTTAATGATTAATGACTACTCATATTTTATAGGCCTTTCTTTTTTTTTGCTTTTGACACATCATTATCTTACATTTGAAGCATGGGCTTGATGAACTGTAATTAACTTAGTCATTTCCTTATTGATGTACTTATAGATGGTCCCGTTTTTTACTATTATACAAATACTACTGGCATCACGTAAACTTCTGTATTTCAGATTCTTTCCTTAGGGTAGATTTCCAGAATATTTCTTACTGGATCAAAAGCCAAATACATTTCCTTATCTCTTGTTACTTCCCAATTGACAGTGTACTCAGCAAATGTAAGTGAATCTCCCAATTTAAGATGAAAAATCAGGGCCTAAGAGTTTAAGTGACTTGCTCCAAAGTCACACAGATAGAGAGCCCAAGCCAAGACTGAAAGCAAGCATCTGGCTCTAGTCCTCAATTCGCTAGGGACATAAGCCTTTCTTTTATCTCTTGGTTTTATTTAACCTTAGATGTGTGGGAATGTTGTCAAGTAGTTTACTCTCTGCTCTTCTCATATGAGATTATGAGGAATAACATTCACACCTTCAATAAAAATGCTCAAGTCTCATGTCACGTGAGTCACATTCTACCCAATGACAGCAACATACACATGAAACATTTACCAAAATAGACCATATACTAGCCCATAAAATAAGTAAATACATTTCAAAGGGTTGAAGCCACACGAAGTATGTTTTCTGGCCCCAACAGGATTAAACTAGAAATCAATAAGAGAGGTGTGTCTTCTTCCTGACTGGTCTCCGTGGTTCCCGCCTGAGAACTGCTGATAGCAATATGTCTTCAGGAAATGCCGAAACTGGGCACCGTGCCCCTCAGTTCAAAGCAATAGTTGTTGTGCCAGATGGTCAATTCAAAGATATCAGCCTATCTGACTATAGAGAAAATGTGCTGTGTCCTTCTTTTACCCTCTTGACTTCACCTTTGTGTACCCCATGGAGATTATTGCTTTCAGTGATACGGCAGAAGAATTGAAGAAACTCAATTGCCCGTCTTTCTTGGTGGTGCAGTGGTTAAGAATCTGCCTGCCAAAGAAGGGGACACGGGTTCGATCCCTGGTCTGGGAAGATTCCATGTGCTGCAGGGAAACAAAGTCCATATGCTACAACTACTGGGCTCTCGTGCCACAGCTACCGAAGCCTGTGCACCCCAGAGCCTGCGCTCCTCAGCAAGAGAAGCGTCTGTAACGAGAAGCCTCGGGACCACAACAGAAAACAGCCCCTTCTCGCTGCAACTAGCAAAAGCCCTCGAGAAGCAATGAAGACCCAGTGCAGCCTAAAATAAATAAATTTTAAAAAAAGAGAGACTCAACTGCCAAGTGATGGATGTCTCTGTGGATTTTCACTTCTTGTCATCTGGCGTGGATTAACGCACGCAGGAAACAAGGAGGACTGGGGCCCGTGAACATTCCCTTGATATCAGACCCTAAGGGCACCATTGCTCAGGACTATGGGGTCTTAAAGGCTGATGAAGGCATCTCATTCAGACTCTTTATTACTGACGATAAAGGTATCCTTTGAAAGATCACCACCAACGACCTTCCTGTTGGCCACTCTGTGGATGAGACATTGAGACTAGGTCAGGACTTTCAGTTTATTGACACATGTGGAAAAGTATGCCCAGCTGGCTGGAAGCCTGGCAGTAATACCGTCAAGTCTGATGTCCAGAAGAGCAAAGAATATTTCTCCAGGTAGAACTGAGCCCTGGGCCATTTTAGGGCCAGGTTGCAGTAGAGGGCCTTGAGAACAAAACCTCCTTTGTCCTACTGCCATGCTTCAAACCAAGACCTTACACTCATTCTAGATGTGGTATGGGACAGGACAGGCCTTTCCTGCAGGAGCTGGGGAGGCAAGCCTCTCTTCCTCTGGACGGAATGACCTGAGCTGTGTTATGGGGCAGGCCAACTGATGTGTTCAGTAGTAGGGTGCATAGTAGTAGGGTATCACTTCTAATCTTTTGTAGTTTCTATGAAACGTGAGCTAAAGGGAAAAAAGAAACTAACAGAAAGTCATCTCAAAAAATTTCAAATATTTGGAAACTAGATAACACATTTAATTCAAAGAAGAAATTAAAAGGAAATTAGAACATTTTTCCTTTTTTACTTCTTGAAATGAGCACTGTCTTTATTCACAATTTCACAAAGACAGAGACTGAGGCTTAGAAGTTCTGCTTAAACAATGGGTTGGTAAGTGGTGACTCAGGCTCAGAGCCCTACTGTCTCACTGTCACCCTAAAATGCCTCTCTCCACCTGGTTCTTCCGTGTATCCTGGGTCCACGGATGCCTGAATTTAATCAGAAGTATGGAATGTATTCTGACTGTAACAAAAGTGAAAACCACTGCATATCAAGATTTGGTGGATGTCACTAAAGCAATTCCTAAGGAGAAATTTGTGACTAAATGACTAATGACTATATTAGGAAAGATGAGTAATATAGTCATCTGTATTGTACTAAGTGACAACATTAGGAAAGAAGATCACAGATCATTGACCTAAGCAACAAGGAAAGAAGAACAAATTAAATCCGGAGTAAGCAGAAGAAAGGAATTAATAAAGATCTGAGCAAAAACGAATACAATAAGAAACAGAAAAACATTAGAGAAAATAGATGAAACCAAAAGATGATTCGTTGAGATCAATAAAATTGATGAACCTCTAGTCAGACTGATCAAGAAAAAAGAGACACAAATCACCAATAGCAAGAATGAGAGAGTTGCCTCCTGGACTGTGTGTTCCTTTGCCCAAAGTTCCTTTGCCCTATTTCTCCTCCTTTTTCTCCTTTTCTTCCTGGTCATCCTCCTACTGCTTCTTTTAATAGATTTATTTCCTAATAATCACAGTTATACACATTCAAGGTAGATAATTTAGAAAATACACAGAGAAAACCGTAAAGATCATCTTTGTTCTCCTCTCCCACTCTTAGAAATAACCACTGCTTAATGTCTGCATTCTTGACTTTTCTCTAAGCATCTTCTCCCTAAATTGTATCAGACGATGCATAATTTTTGTAAAAATATTTATTTATTTGGCTGCATCGGGTTTTAGCTGTGGTGCACGGACTCTCTAGCTGTGGCGCGTAGGCTCAGTTGCTCAGCTGCGGTTGGGTTCTTAATTCCCTGACCAGGAATAGAACCTGTGTCCCCGGCATTGCAAGGTGGACTCTTAACCACTGGACTACCAGGGAAGTCCCTATGCATAGTTGTTATATGCATGCATCACAATTTTAAAGCAAAAACTAACAATAGAACCCTAAACCAGTATGCTGTTTGCCATGAGATAAACAGAACTGGAAATGTGTTCAAATCTTGAGTCCATCTTCAGTTTCACAACCTTGCTTTGACCATCCTACCCACTCCAAGCTCCATTTTGCCATTTCCCAAGACCTGCAGGGACCCAGCCTTGTGACTTTTTGGAAAAGATTTGAAATCTTGAAGAGAATGTAAGAGATAGATTCTCTCTTCTTTGAGGGTTTGCATTTGCACTTCAACCCCAGGGGTGGCATGAAAGATTTGTTTCCTGACCAAGGAATTTCTTGATGGCAGACATGAAACTGAGAGACACTTGCTCCTTGGAAGGAAAGCTATGACAAACCTAGACAGTGTATTAAAAAGCAGAGACATCACTTTGCCGACAAAGGTCCATGTAGTCAAAGCTATGGTTTTTTCAGTAGTTATGTACATATGTGAGAGTTGGACCATAAAGAAGGCTGAGCACTGAAGAGCTGATGCTTTCAAACTGAGGTGCTGGAGAAGACTCTTGAGACTCCCTTGGACAGCAAAGAGATCAAACCAGTCCATCCTAAAGGAAATCAACCCTGAATATTCACTGGAAGGGCTGATGCTGAAGCTAAAGCTCCAATATTTTGGCCACCTGATGCAAAGAGCTAACTCATTGGAAAAGACCCTGATGCTGAGAAAGACTGGGGGCAGGAGGAGAAGGGGGAGACAGAGGATGAGATGGTTGAATGGTATCACCGACTCAATGGACATGAGTTTGAGCAAACTCTGGGAGATAGTGAAGGACAGGGGAGCCTGGAGTGCTGTAGTCCATGGGGTCGCAAAGAGTTGGACATGGCTTAGCGACTGAAAAACAACAACAAGGAATTTCAGACAATAGCAAGTGCAGATGGTGACCCACGATTGGTCTCCTTCAGTTTAGTAATAATAACAACGGGTATTGGTGACAGGTGCTCTACATGCATCATTTCCTTGAACCCTCACATTGGCAAGTGAAGAAGGTCCCCCCTTTGTACATTAAGAACTTCCCTGGCAGTCCAGAGGTTAAGACTCAGGGCTTACATTGCAGGGGGCATGGGTTTGATTCCTGGTTAGGGAACAAAGAAATTCCCCATGGCAGCACAGCACTATCAAAAAAAAAAAGACAACTTTCCCAGGGACACAGAACTAGTGCATGGGTGGAGCTATGCCTTGAGCCCAGGTCTTTCTAACTCCAGATGCCGAAATTGTAGAATTAGTGCCTTCATGATGAAATGAAGGGACCTCACTGCCTTGGTTTCTTGTTTTCCAACAGTCAGACTTGAAAAGCTGTCAGGGAAGTGCTTCAGGCTACATCATGGGCCCATGATCGGCTTGCAACAGGCACTTTCCAAGCCTGACCTGGGACACTAAACGCAAAAACACTCAGTCCTTACCACGTTTATCTGGCTAGTTCTGGATATAAGTTCTCATTCTTCCAGACTCCTCCCTGTGCTCTCTAACTCATAGTTGGTGTCTCACCCTCCTGTCCCCACTAAAGGCATTTATAGACTAAACCATGGTGCCAGCCTCTGTGTTGCCAGCCTCCTTCAGTCTTCATAATAATCTTGCCAGGAGGCACAGTAAGTATACCCATTTCAAAGATGGAGAAACTGAGTCCCAGAGACTCAGCTTACATGGAGCTAAGCAGCAGAGCTGGGATTAGACACCTTGTTTCTGTGACACCAGAGCATACTCTATGCAACCTCCATCTCCGCCTCATCTGCTGGGTGGTACCTTTTCTCACATCAAGCTCACTGACTCCTTTTGATGTCTCCCTGTGTCTGTCCTCCTAGTTTGGATGAAGATGCCAAGTTACTCAGGCTCCTGGCTCTCCAGATGCTTCATCACACTGGTCTTCCTCCAGCTGCCTTTGCACATGTCAGGTAAGAGTTTCTGAACCTCTTTCCCTGCCTGGGACATTGGGCAAAGGTGTCCAACAGAGGCAGGGACAGCACTCTGGGGAATGTGTACTGCACCATCTGCAGCATGGCCCTCGGCCAAGAGAAGACCGTAGCCATGGTCATAGGAGATAAATGCAGGGTAGGAAAAAAGCTTGAAGTCCCTGGTGGTTCCAGAGAAAACTCCTATGCTAGTTGAAACTTAAGAAAGCAATTTTGGGGTTTTTAAAATACTGTCAATAACAAATGTTTATTGTGGACAATTTGAAAAAATACAGAACATTTTAAAGAAAACCCTAAATGACCTGCTGCTGCTAAGTCGCTTCAGTCATGTCCGACTCTGTGCGACCCCATAGACGGCAGGCAGCCCATGAGGCTCCTCTGTCTGTGGGATTCTCCAGGCAAGAACACTGGAGTGGGTTGCCACTTCCTTCTCCAATGCATGAAAGTGAAAAGTGAAAGTGAAGTTGCTCAGTCGTGTCCGACTCTTAGTGACCCCATAGACTGCAGCCTACCAGGCTCCTCCGCCCATGGGATTTTCCAGGCAAGAGTACTGGAGTGGGTTGCCATTGCCTTCTCCGCTAAATGACCTAGAACCTCATAAATTGGAAAGAACAACTGCTAACATTTGGGGGCATTTCTTTTTTTTTTAACCATTAAAAAACCTGAAACATAGTTAATTTACAATGTTGTGTTAGTTTCAGATGTATAGCAAAGTGATTCAGTTTTATATAGATCTATATATATAGACATACATATGTCTACACACTATATATGTCTATACGTACGTATATAGTGGAGGGATTTCTTTGAAGACTTTCTTGTATGTCTGTATCTCTGTGTGTTTATGTGTTTACGTGTATGTATTCTTCTGCTCAGGTTTATTTTTCCCTCCATGACAATGCCATGAACATTGTTCACCCATGTCCTTAAGTCATTCTCTGCAGCATGGTTTTTAAGGGCTGCATAGTATTTCATTGTGTGGTTATAGCATAATACAATTATTCAGATCTCCATTTCTAGACATCTGAAGGTTTCCATTTTTTCCTTATATTATAATAAATGGTGCAATGCACATCTTAGCATGTATTTTGGGAAGTGATTCTGATTGTTTTCTTAGAATATGTTTCTGGAAGTAGAATTAATGGGTCAAAAGGGTATGACTCTTTTAAAGACTCTTGAAACATGGAGCCCTGTGGCAGAGCAGAGGGGTTTTAGAGCCAAGAAAGACTGTGGTCTTGGGTCCCAGATGGGGAGGAGTCATGGACCTCTGCCAATCTCTTTTGTCTTTTCTCTCTCTCCCCCGCTTCTCTTACTACTGTCACTGTCTCTCACTAAGAGCTAAGTACCTGATCTCATTAAATCTCCCAAGAACCCAATGCAATAGAGTTGGCAGGCCAGGCTTGGTGAGCCTCAGTCTCTGGCCTGGGGTCACGCAGTGCTGAGCGAAAGACTCGCATCCAGCTTATGCTCTTCGCCGCTTGTCAAAGAGCCTCTTCTGCTGTTATTTCCTTCTCCACTTTGTCTCTCCTTTCTCCTTTCTCTCCTGCTTAGACATTTGGCTTGCTGCCGTAGCTCTATTGAAATTGGTTTGCCCTGGCCAATAGGGCTCAGGGAAAAGGGTTTACTGACTGCTGTTCTATCCTGGAGTGAGGATTTGAAGGGGAAGCAGGTGGGTGCTCACAAGATGATAGGGGATTCCTGAGGGCACACCTCCAGTTCTGCAAAGTCTCTGGGTAGTTTTTCCATATAGGGTAGGGTGAGATTGTGGTTTAGGTGCTGAGTTTGTTTTTTTTTTTTGTCTTGTCTAACACCTTTTATTCTTTTTAAATTAAATTTATTTGACCATGCTGCACAACATGTGGGATCTTAGCTCCCAAATAAGGAATTGAACCCATGCCCCCTGCATTGGAAACAAAGAGTCTTATCCACTGGACCACGAGGGAAGTCCCTAGATGCTGAGTTTTTTTTTAAATTTACTTTATTATTGGCTGTGCTGTGTCTTCCTTGCTGCCCATCAGCTTTCTGTAGTTGTGGTGAGCAGAGGCTGCTCTCTAGTTTTGGTGCTCGGGCTTTTCATTGTGGCAGCTTCTGTTGTTGCAAAGCACAGGCTGTAGAGTGCCCAGGCTTCAGTAGTTCCTGAGTATTGGCTCAGTAGTTGTGATGCATGGGCTTAGTTGTCCTATGGCCTGTGGAATCTTCCTGGAACAGGGATCGAACCTGTGTCCTCTGCATTGGCAGGAGGATTCTTAACCACTGGACCACCGGGGAAGTCCAAATTGCTGAGTTTGACTCATTGTCTTCAGGCAGGGTCATTGAAACCAATCCTGAGAGATAAACATCTCACTTTAAAGTCATCCCTTGATCATCTGGGCTTTGAGTTGCTGAGAGAAGCAGAGCCCCTCACCATCTTGGCTTAAGGTGTCTCTTGAGGTGACAAAGGCTGTGGGATGTGCCTGAGACACCTGCCATTCAAAGTGGGGCCCTTGGCATGGGAGAAGCTCTGAGTGGGTGGTCACAGGTGGTTTCTGTTTCAGCCGAATCTCCAGGGAGCTTCTCGCCATCAGCCGTGGCTCTTACTGTGATCTTACCTGTTCTGGGGATTTTCATCATGGTGGGCATTTACATCATCTGGAAGCAAAGAAGGTCAAAAGGTAACTGAGTGGTAAGGGAGCCCAGACTGGCAGGAAATAGTACTGCAGACTCTCTAGGGAAAGGCTGGGAGGATGCCGACACAGATTTAACAGTTATCGGTAGGTTGTCTGGGAGAAAACTGGTAAAGCCATGCTCTCGGAGTCCACATTGCAGAGCGGATCAATAGGAAGCTCCTGGGCAGGGCTGTGAATTCTCATCTTTAGAGAAATTAGCACATAACACATCATGCCAATCTTCTAATTAATTAAGAACTCCAGTTGTATCCATTGGATGAAACCCTTAATAGGGTTGCATTTCATGGCTCTCAGGGTTGCAAAGGACTTTGAAAAATCACATAATCCAACACTCCTTTTTGCATCTGATGGTTTGAAGACCCTCTAATCCTTTCTAATGGTCAGACACTCATAGTGACAGGGAGCAAAATCCTGCTCAGGCCGCCTGTGGACAGCTCTGCTTGTTAGAAAAGCTGCTGCTGCTGCTGCTGCTAAGTCACATCAGTCGTGTCCGACTCTGTGCAACCCCATAGATGGCAGCCCACCAGGCTCCTCCGTCCCTGGATTCTCCAGGCAAGAACACTGGAGTGGGTGTTAGAAAAGGGCCTTCCTTAAAAAAAAGGAAAAGACCCTTCCTTAAGCTCACATCTCTCTCTCTCCCTTCCAGAGAGGCTTCTCTATGAACATGCGATGGAGGTAGGTAAGTGTCCTGGGCTGGGTGGAGATGTTTCTCCGTTTGTTCATTTTGTGTCCCCGGGACCCACTAATCTAAATTCTGGACCTGCAGATCCCGGCATCTGCTGTCCTTGCTGGTGACAGTAGTGGGGTGGGGGATCAGCACCTGTCATTTCCACTTTCTGATGACTCTTTTTTGTAATCTCTTGCCTTCCAATGTGTTTGGTGATTTTGTCTGTGAACCCATGGCTTGATCTGATTCTGGAAGAGTCATGTAGGTCTAAGACAGGGGACATGTTTATTCATTCAACAAATAATTGATAATTCTCTACTAAGTGGTTCAGACTATACCAGATGCTTGTGACACTATGGTGAGTGAAAGTGGGCACAGTCTTTGCCTTCTTGGAAGCTTTGATCCCGTCGGGGAGGTACACCTGGCTTTAATAGTGAGGCAGATGCCACAGATGGAAGTTCTGAAGGCTGGAGAGACGGTGACTGGGTGAAACTAACCAGACTTCAGGGATAGAAGAGGACTTTCCAAAGGAAGTGATGTTTGGCCTGGAGGATGGACTGACATGGGGGAAGGGAGCACAGAAAGCCACCCACAGCAGAAGAGCTTGAGAAAGAGACATGGTGCCTGAGTGAGGGGAAGGTGGCAGCAGATGCTGCTGCAGAGTGAGCCAGGGACCAGCATGTGAGGCCCTGGGGATCCCATGAAGGTCTTCATCTTTCTCCTTGGAGCAGTGGTGAAGCTGTGAGTGGGATATCCCGACCAGAACTATGCTTCCAGAAAGCTCTCTCTGGCTGCTGTGTTGAAAGGAGACCAGAGGGAGGAGACAGAACGTGAGGGCAATTTGGGCCACGCTTTCTGGCATCCTGATGGGAGGTGATGAGGGCCTGGATCAGGGAGGGGGAGGTGGAGGTAGAGGAGGGTATGTTCAAGAGCCCTAAACTCAGTGAGAAGCAGGGATCCTCAAGAAAATGGCATAGAATCTCATTTCCTTTTACTTTCCTTCCTCTAGAAAATCTTCTCTCAGACCATGCAAAAGAAAAAGGTAATTATATGTGTAGCATAAAGGGCAGGGAACAGATAGCATATTTTTTCTCCTTCTACATAAATGCTGACAGTCGCTTGTTAAACATACAATATACATGTGTGTATGTGCATACACACGCACACACTCCCCACACATATCTCCTCTGTTCGTATTATTGGACTTTGCTTTCAGTATCAAGGGTTGGTTGCTATGGGTGAGGGGACGCCTGTGGTCAGAGTTCATTGGTCCATTCATTGGCTTTTCCACCAATCACCTAAAAAGAAGATCTATATACTATGTAAAAATATATTAAAATGGTATATGGGGGACTTCCCTCGCGGTCCAGTGGTTAAGAATCTGCACTTCCAATGCAGGAGGCACAGATGTGATCCTTGGTTGGGGAACTAAGACCTTGCAGGCTGTGTGGTACAGGTCCCAATTTTTTTTTTTAAAACAAGGTATTACAGGGTGTACGAGAATCTCAAGGATCCATACAAACTTTGCATCGACAGAGGTGGTGCGATACAGTGGGAGGATCGTAGGTGCTGGAGTCAGCAGCAGCTGGTTCAGATCTGCCACTTACAGGCCTGGCTTAAGTCACTTTACTACTCTGAGGTTTGGTTTCCTCATCTGTAAAACTGTGATAATAAATCCTCTCACCTGATTGTTTTCAGTATTATCAAAGACAACTTAAAAAAAAAAACACCCTCCTGTTACAATTCCTGAAACCTTTCTCTTATTACCATTTTGTCTTCATTAATTAAATGCTTGCTCTGGGCCACTGAGGGTAAAAGATAGAACCCTGGATTCAAAAAGCAGGTGGGACTCTGCCCTTTGAAAGTCTATCTGGGAAGACAAATCATTGTCTTCTAGCTCAGAAATGGCTCCACATGCAATGATTTCGGCATCTCCTCCCTTCCCCCATCTCATCTCCTCCGGGCTGGTTAAAGTGTGGGATGCAGCCTCAAGGATGCAAGGACCGTGCAATGACCATCCTGTCCTAGAAGGGAAGGGACAGTGTGGGGTAGTATGAAAGCCTCCAGCTAGGAGTCAGACAGACTTGCGTGTGAATCCTGCCTCCTCGGCCACTTACTAGCTGGATAATCTGGACAAATTTCCATGTCCCTCTGAGCCCCAGGCCACCACTCTGTAAAATGGGAATAATCATTATATGCACCTCACATTGTTGAGAGGATTCAAGACCTACGTCATAAGAACAGGACACAATGAATGGAGGCTGTTGGTAGTGAGAATGATAAAATACTGTCTTGTTGGGAGGCTGTATCATATTCAGCTTCACTGCCCCAATGCCCAGCACCTAATGCATGCCCAGCCCTTAGCACAGGGCTGACAGTAAACTCAGATGAATAACTTCAGCTCTGTGGTGGGGCCAGTGCTGAGTGGAAACGTGGACGGGTGACCCTTCCAGAGAAGCTGGAGGCACTCCCCCACAGCACAGAAGCATATGCACATGTCCCAGACCTCCTGGGGTCACAGTTCTTCAGGGAGGGCTACTGTAGAGAATAAAAGAACATGTCAGTAAGTGGACAGTGGGTCTTCAGCTGGTTTTACACCATAGATATTACGGCGTGTTCAGTCATGTCTGACTCTCTGTAACTCCAGGGACTCTGGCCCACCAGGCTCATCTGTCCAAGGAATTCTCCAGGGAAGAATACTGGAGTGGGTAGCCATTCCCTTCTCCGGGGGATCTTCCTGATCCATGGATTGAACCGAGGTCTCCTGCATCCCAGGCAGATTCTTTACCATCTGAGCCACCAGGGAAGCCCAACAGTTATAATAGAGCAGCAAGGCATACACTTATGGACACTAGTTAAAAACATATGGAAAAATTCATACAGACAGCGGAAACGAAACCAGACAGACAAAGGGAAGGGAAGAGGAACCACAGTCAGGGTAGTCCAGGTCATCTGGAAAGTGGAACGGGCACTAGTGAATTTCCACATCTGCCCTTAGGGAGATGTGACTGGACTGGGGGCTGATGGGATCATCATCATTTTTTCCACCGGCGGGGGTGGGGTGGGGGCGGTGCGGGGGTGGCATGATGAGCCCTCCTGCTCACTTGTGCTTCTTTCTCTGTTTTCTAGGACGACTCCATAAAGCCCTCAGTAAGTTCTGCTTCTCATCTGTGCTCCAAACCTTCTGCAGACATCTTTGTTTTAGGATGAGAGTCCCAGATTCACCTCCTGGGGCAGAAGAGAGGGGGCAAGGGTACTTAAAGCATATGGGTTGGGAACTTTTTGGCTTCATAAAGGCCTCTTTGTTTTTTTCTCAAATATTCCCTGCTCCTGTTTCCTGCACAATTGTTATCTGGTCTCTAAAAAGGACATGTTTTAGCAAGAAGAGAGGTACCTCCTTCAGGTGAAGTCATCAGGAAGACACTGCTATCACTCAGGCATGACATTCGGTTAGGTGGAATCCGAGGTAGATGGATCCTCATTCAACTGAATATACGGAGCAGTGCTTCTCTACCCTTTCATGTATGAGAACCTCGTTACAACAACAACTACCCCAAATCCTCAAACACGTGACGTATCTATATGATTTCACACTGAGAAAATATGCATTAGCAAATCTAATGGAAATTCAGTACCAGTTTTAAATGAATCTATATTTTATTTTTCTCCCACAACATTGCATACATTTACGTGAGATGCGTTGTACGTTCAGTCTGCAGGTCATTTTGGCTCCCATAGGAACTTGCTGACCCTCTGCATTATCGCTGGGGACCCGGGCTGGGAGTCATTGTTGTTGAAACACTGTCATGGGGGAAGGATCTGCTCTAGGAGTGTGGTTGGGATGGGACTGGAGCATCACAGGCATGTAGAAGCCCTCATTCGGATTTGTCAAATTGTTTTTATTCTCTAGAGAAACTCCGGAGAGAACTGAGTAAGTACCCCTGCTCTTATAACTTCCATAACATCTTCTTTCCTGCTGATTCTGCTTCCAATGAAAACTCATTCTCTGTGTTTCTTCTTTTGTAGAGTTAAAAAGAGCTGCAGCAAACTCAGGTGAGATGCACTTTCCCCATCCAGCCCCCACTCATCCTTCCACCATTCCCCACCCCCACCCTGTATCAGAAAGTCTCCATTCATTTCTCCGTCACTCTAACAATGCCTTTTTTTCTGTCTTTCAGGCTGGAGAAGGGCCCGGCTGCACTTTGGTAAGGTACACCAGTCAGATGGATCCACAGTTGAGAGCCCATGACTCTGTTCCTTTAGGAGGCAGACTGTAATTTTAACAAATTTTAAATCTAATCTGTTTATATGTAATTCAAATTTTGACAATCTTTTATTTTGGGAGGATCAAATTTAGATTTAGAAAGTCTCCTTTCTTTTAAAAACACTGATAAATATTTGGTTTACTCTTCTTAAGGGTGTTCTATGATTTTTGAGATTTTTCTTAGGTTCATTGGTTATTTGTATTTTATCTCTGTGACTTGTCTGCTCCTGTCCTATTCTGGCTACTTTTCAATTTGTGGGGACTTCTTGCCATATTAACCCTTGGTCGTATTTTTCACACAGTATGTTTCTGAGTTTTTCTTTCGCATGTTAATGTCCTCTTTTGAAGCATGAGTGTTTTATTTTCCTGTGGTCAAGTCTATTCGTCTTTTCCTGTAGTCTCTCCTGTGCTTTCAGGTTGAGCACTCCTTCCTTTCCCACTACTGGACAGCTAGTCAGTGCTCCTGTCTCTTTCTGCGCATCTGCCACATCCTTCTTTCTCTGAAGATCCATTTCCTTGGTGAGTGGTGCTTCTCAGAGAAGAGAGTGAGTTGGGCAGCAGCCCCAGCAATGTAGACTACAAAAAGGTTTCATAGTTTTATTTGAAAAGATTTGCACATCTCTTCAATTTTTTTCGTAGATCACATTTTGTGTTGCTGTTTGAATGAGACCTGTTATTTTCACTGCTCTTCTGCCCTTCCTGTGTTTTCCAAGATGCTCATCCCCCTTCCATTCAGAAGGTTTTTGTTTAGGCAGGATCAATAGAATCCATGAGTCGGCCCATTGAGAAAACACCGGGTCACCTCTATTGACATTCTGGGAACTCACAAACCCTTTTCACTCTCCCAGTCTGATTCATTCCCACTGCTTAACTGAGTGTGCATTTTGTGGATTTAACTCTCCAAAATGAGCCTGTTTTTTGACTTGGGGAAGGAAGGAGATTCATTGTCACCCTCCTAATCCATAATTTTAAGGAAGTTATCTCTCTACATTAGCATTTTAAGATGATGATTATAAGCAATAATTTTAGTTAAGAAAATGAGCATCACACACTCATTATCTAGTGCATTAGCTCATCAAATCTGCACAACAACTCTCCAACATTGGTGCTGCTATTATTCCCACTTTACAGATGAAGGTTTAGAGATGAATAACAAGCCCAGTATCACATAACTAGTGTAAGACATAGCTGGGGCTCCAATATGCTATCACGCTACTGGGTCTAACATCAAAACTTGTTTATTTTCATATGTGAGAGTCCTTTGGACCAGCAAAGACAAAGGCAATATTTCTTAAGGATTAAGACAGCTTCACAGACAGATGAAAAACTTTGCCCTCTTTTACTTAATCCACTAGTAGATCTAGAAGACTGGACAACGTATTTTTTTTTAGTTCCAGGACATGTGGGGAGGAGGGCACCATGGTTGCAGACCTAGAGATGATTATTCCCTCCACAGCTACTCAGAGGTCGCTGGAGACTTAGCTTCCTAAACCTCATCTCTCTGTGACTCTCTGCAGTGACTGTGACCCTGGACCCAGATACAGCGCATCCCAAACTCATCCTGTCTGAGGACCGCAAGTGTGTGAAGCTTGGAGACACAAGGCAGCCCGTGCCCGACAATCCCGAGCGATTTGACTTCGTTGTCAGCGTCCTGGGCTCCGAGTACTTCATAGCTGGCTGTCACTACTGGGAGGTGTCTGTGGCAGACAAGACCAAATGGGCCCTGGGGGTGTGTAGTGAGTCAGTGAGCAGGAAGGGGAAGGTCACCGCCTCGCCCGCCAACGGACACTGGCTCCTGCGACAGAATCACGGGAATGAGTACGAGGCCCTCACATCCCCGCAGACCTCCTTCCGCCTGAAAGAGCCCATGAGGTGCGTGGGGATTTTCCTGGACTATGAAGCAGGAGTCATCTCCTTCTACAACGTGACCAACCAGTCCCACATCTTTACTTTCACCCACAGTTTCTCTGGCCCCCTCCGCCCTTTCTTTGAACCTTGCCTTCATGATGGAGGGAAAAACACGGCACCTCTAATTATCTGTTCTGAACTCCAGAAACCAGAGGAATCAACTGTCCCCAACACAGAAGAAAAAGGCCAGGCTAATGGAGATGTGGCCCTGCAAGTGGACCCTTTCTTGCTCCCTGCTCAGGCATCAGAGCTCATCCCACTCAGAGATATGATCCTGTCCTGGTCTTCTGACCTTGGCCCAGCCCTTCAGGGGCTCAAGGTTCCTTCTTTTTAGGGATGGGCCTCGTCACCTGATTCTCAGACTCTCTAGCCCAGTGCCCTGGACTTCAGTCTCCTGGTCCAGTGATTCTGGACCATCTCCTCTCCTTTCACCCAACCCAAACCCCTTTATGGTTTCTCTTGCACCACCTTTCTCCCAGGGCTCAGTTTTAGAATTTCTGGGAACTTGAAGTTTCTATTGCCCTGGAAGAATTCTGGAAAACCAAATGAACAATCAGATTAGGTTTAGGTGACAGTGTAGAATGTGTGTCACTGAGATATAGGGACTCTGTACTCAAGGGGCTTCTTAAAAGCCTTCATCCTGCCTCATCCTGCACTCAGGCTTGTAGTTATGAAGTTAGGATGCCCAGTCCTGACTTATCACATCAAGAATTGCTTTTCTCCTTTTCTCAGTTCAGGCCTCTAACCAAACTTTTTTTGGATCACGTACTGTTTCTTCTTTCTTCTGGAATATAGAGCAGAGGGCCAGAGGGATTTAAAAAAAGAAAGTCATTGTTTTCTATTTCCTTGATGCTATCTACAACATACTTTGGTGACAAGCAGAACTAATATGTGGGTGTGTTAAGTAACTCAGTTGTGTCTGACTCTTTGCGACCCTATAGACTGCAGACTCTTCCGTCCATGGGGATTCTCCAGGCAAGAATACTGGAGTAGGTTGCCATGACGTCCTCCATGAAATCTTCCCAATCCAGAGATGGAACCTAGGTCACCCACATTGCAGGCAGATTCTTTACCATTTGAGCCACCAGAGAATGTTTTCAAAGCTAACTTGGTGATAGCCAGGTATGGGGACTTTAAACGTGGTAGCCGTAACCTTAATTTTGAAAAACCTAAGGATCACCATCAGGAAGATAGGAAGCAAGGCTTCATACAGAGTAGCCCAGCTGTGTGTGGCCTTGAAAAAGCAGCTGTGAGTGAGGCCCTGTGTTACACTGATCCTTTTGAATCTCCTCTGAGATTCAGAGAGGAATTTTTTGTTTGCTTTTGTACAGTCCTTAAATAAAAGCTTGGTATTTGGCATGCTCTTATTTTCATTGGGAATGAGAAGTTGTGGGGAAAGGCTTTGGGCTGATAAGCAAAAGGCACATTACAAGACTGCTTTTGAAGAGCCTTGATTCCACCCATGAGAGTTTAACCACAGTTAAAAATAAAGCCACAGTTTTATTTCTGAGTCTGCCTTCTCAGTATTTCATTTATATCCATTTATAAAGTCGTAGTGTATGTGGGCAATTTATATTTCACTCATCCATATTTAGTTTCAACCATAATTTGTGACTATCCCAGTCTTAAAACTGATTCACATTGTTCACACTGGTTGCACCCAAGAAAACTTACCAACAGGAAAGAGAACTGACATTTGTGGTGGTAGAAGTATTACATATGTTAACTTATTTAATTCTTACAGTAATTCAGCCAGGGATTTTATAAGGGAAGGAAATAATGCAAGGTGGTAGAACTGGGTTTATAAATCTAGTGTATCTGTCTCTGAAGACAATACTCTTTTTTCTCTTTGCACTGAAATACCTTGAAGATGTGAGAGGATTGTAGAATTTTAGTCTACATATTTGATTCAGTTCAGTTCAGTTCAGTCGCTCAGTCGTGTCCGACTCTTTGCGACCCCATAAACTGCAGCACGCCAGGCCTCCCTGTCCATCACCAACTCCCGGAGTTCACTCAGACTCATGTCCATTGAGTCGGTGATGCCATCCAGCCATCTCATCCTCTGTCGTCCCCTTCTCCTCCTGCCCCCAATCCCT
>NW_011495044.1:1992204-2006482 GCF_000754665.1 Bison bison bison | reverse complement strand
AAGTACTGGAGTTTCAGCTTTAGCATCATTTCTTCCAAAGAACACCCAGGGCTGATCTCCTTTAGAATGGACTGGTTGGATCTCCTTGCAGTCCAAGGGACTCTCAAGAGTCTTTTCCAACTCCACAGCTCAAAAGCATCAATTCTTTGGCGCTCCGCTTTCTTCACAGTCCAACTCTCACATCCATACATGACCACTGGAAAAACCATGGCCTTGACTAGACGGACCTTTGTTGGCAAAGTAATGTCTCTGCTTTTGAATATGCTATCTAGGTTGGTCATAACTTTCCTTCCAAGGAGTAAGCGTCTTTTAATTTCATGGTTGCAATCACCATCTGCAGTGATTAGATTTTTAAAAAATTAAACCTGAAAGAAAAAAGTCTTAATCCTGGATAGTGGTCTTGTTGTGTTTGAATTGATGAACAAAAGTCAAGTTTAACTAAGTAGCACTCAGAAAAATCCCTGTGCAGGGACTTTGGGAAACTGGAGGTGGTTCCTTGGCCAGGGAATGTTTAGCTTCTCCGACAAAGGTATTGGATTAGTAGGTATGGGATTAGTTGATCTTTCAACTCCCTTTCAGGGGGAGGCATAAATTAGGAGTACGGAATTAACAGATATAAACTAGTATCCATAAAATAGATAAGCAACATGTATTTACTGTAACGCACAGGCAATTACACACAATATCTTGAAATAACCTATCATGGAATATAATCTGTAAACAACAACTACCCCTTATCACTATGCTATACACCGGAAACTAACACATTATTGTAAATCAACTATACTTCATAATAAATAGACGCCTTTCCAGTTCCCAAATCCTTTGACTTTAAAAACCTCCAGTGGGGCGCGGGATTCTGGATTCGGGGGATGTCTACAGGACTACCAAGGGTGTCAAATTTAGAGTGAAGAAGAAATTCTGAATTCGTGGCCCCTAGGAGATCATGTCGGAGGAGGCAATGGCACCCCACTCCAGTACTCTTGCCTGGAAAATCCCATGGATGGAGGAGCCTGGTGGGCTGCAGTCCATGGGGTCGCTAAGAGTCGGACACGACTGAGCGACTTCACTTTCACTTTTCACTTTCATGCATTGGAGAAGGAAATGGCAACCCACTCCAGTGTTCTTGCCTGGAGAATTCCAGGGACGGGGGAGCCTGGTGGGCTGCCGTCTATGGGGTCGCACAGAGTCGGACACGACTGAAGCGACTTAGCAGCTGCAGCAGCAGCAGGAGATCATGTGGAGAAGGAAATGGCAACCCACTCCAGTGCTCTTGCCTGGAGAATCCCAGGGACGGGGGAGCCTGGTGGGCTGCCGTCTATGGGGTCGCACAGAGTCGGACACAACTGAAGTGACTTAGCAGCAGCAGGAGATCATGTAGGTTAGCGCTACATAGCCTACTACTTCCCACACTGGTGGCCCACACTTTGGGCTTTTAACGCCGGAGCGCAGCAGGAAGCCCTCGACTTTAGAGGGAATCCAGTCTCTCCACTACTAAATTCTAAACTTCTCAAATTTCTTCTCCGAGCCTATTATCTTCCACAGGACTACAACTCCCAGCAGGCCACTCCCAGGATTCTAGCGTTGTGGCAGCCAGTAGAAAGGAAAGGGAATCCTCAGGAACCAATCCTGAAGAGGTAGGGCGGATCCTTTCCGGGTTCCGGTTCCGGCTCCGCCCCCCGGCTCAGAGAGGCGGTACTGTTCCTGACCGCGAGACGCTGGAGCTAGGTGGGTTGGGGTCGGGCCCGAGGTTGCCGTGGGGAGGTGCTAGTGGCTTCGCGGGGAACTCTCAGCTTAGTCCCTTTCCTCTCACCGGGCAGCTGGGGCTGTGGCTTTGTTCCTCGGACCCACTGGGGAACAAACGGGGCCCTGTGGTCCCTCGTCCCAACTCCTGGAGCCCCTTCCCCCGGCCTGCATGGCCAGCGTCTGGCTCCAAGCCCCTGCCTTCCCGCCCTTCTGTTCGCCTTTGAGTACCCAGTTCCGCTGCCACTGACCATATCTTTGGGGTCAGCTTCTCCTCTCTCACCCCTCCGGCCCCACGCCCGCCCGGCAGCTCTGAACTTGGCTCCTGTAGACCGCTCCAACCTCAGACTCCGCCCGGCTGCACACAACCCAGCTTCTTGAGTCGGGTTCCCAACCCTAACCAGTCTCTCCTCGGACCCTCTGACTGTTTTGGTCCTCTTCTCTCTCTGACTCCTTATCCACCACCCCCACCTCCCCGTTCAGTTCGCAGTTCTTTCACACATTTCCCCTGATATTTCCAAGCTCCCCTCTTTCCTTCCTCCCTGCAAGTCTTGACATGACCCTAAAGGCTCCTCAGACCACTTTCCAGCTTTGTCCCTTCCATCTAACCCAGGCCCTTGGCCTTCAGCATCTCTAATCACAAGCCCCATCTTCTTGGCTCTGACTTGTTAGATCTGGCTCCTTTTGCACACCGTCTCAGTCCCTTCCACCTGTGGTCCTCCCTGTACCTCTGAACCTCCTGGGAAGACAAACCCCATGAGTCCCTTTCTCCCCAAATCTCTGAAATGTGATATGGAAATGCTTCTTTACCTGGCACTGCCTTCTTAGTAGATGGTGGGTTCCCCATCTGTGTCAGTTCCAGTCTTGCTCACCCATCCTGCAAGTCCTGACTCAAAGACTACCTTTTCCATGAAGCTGCTTATCCCTGAACTCTTCAGGGAGATATGCTTGTGTCATCAGAACTCCCATGGGACTGTATTTATTACTGGTGTAGCGCTTAAAAGCACTGGCTTTGGAGCGATGGGCATGGCTCCCAGTTCTGCCACTCATTTGGTGTGTGCCCTTGGGCGAATTACAAGTTTCCTGCTTCGCCTAGAACTTAACCTTCTACACTTGTATGACAGTTTCTGGAGTTGGTGGCCCATGACGCTGCACTGTACCATAAAGTCTTTTAGGGTGGTGACTCTAGTCTTAAATCTTCTTATTCAACTCAGCATTCAGCTCTGGGAAGAGTCAGGGCTTGGTATATTGTGGATTCTCAGTATAGTGGGATTGGTTATGAGTGGAGGCCGTGTAGCTCATTGCATAGAGAGAAATATTGGAGCCCTAGGTGGGATGGGCAGGAGTAGGAGGTAAATTAAGATCATATCCATTCACTCATACTTAAAAAATTTTGAGCACCAGGCCTTGTGCTGGAGACATTACTAAAATGACCAGTCCCTGCCCACAAATTGCTAATAAACTAATACTGGGAACAAACATGTAAACAGATAATTGCAAAACACCGTAAAAGCCAGTACAAGATTCTGTGAGTGCATAAAGGAGGAAGTGGGCAGGAATTAAGAGATTGCTAAGGAATTGTGGGTGAGAATAGACACAGGTAAGCATGAAATGGGTTGTGGAGACAGACCTGGTCTTCACTCAGTTTATTCAGTAAATATTTATTAAGGATCTACTGTGTATGACTGCCACTGCTCTAGGAGTTTGGTTTACATTAATGAATAAGGCAAAGAACCTGGCCCTAATGGGACTTATGTTTTGCAAGGGGAGGCTTATACTAAATAATAGACACAAAGAACAGATCATTAGAAGGTGAGAAATGCTATGGGGCAAGGGGGAACTGAGTGTGGGGGAAGGGGTTATAATTTTTATTTTTAACTTTTCGTTTTGGAGGGGTTGTAATTTTTTAAAGGGATGGTCAGAAGATAGTGACTAAGTATCAAAGAATAGTTTCTGTTTTTTTTTTTTTTTTTTTTTGCAGTTTTGAAAGTGAAGCAGCCTTTTTTTTTTTTTTTTTTAAAAACATTACTTACCTAGATTATTGAAAAAAGAAACACTCTTAACAGAGATTGGTAGATTATAGTTTGCTTTCTTTTGTTTGAAATAAAGTTTTGTTAGGATACAGCCACACCCAAGCATTTACGGATTTTCTACGCCTGCTTTTATGATACAATGGCAGAGTTGAGTAGTTGCAACAGAGATCCTATGACCCCAAATATTTACTAAATATATACTCCCTGGTCCTTTACAGAAAAAGTTTACTGACCATCCCCCCACCCCACTCCTTAAAGGTTTAATGTACTGTCCATATTTCACATTTTAGATTATATATACTGTACCATTTTTTTAATTGAATTTTTAACAAGATCATATAAGGAATCTTTTTCATTCTTGCCTTCTTTACAGGGCTAGCATATAGTGTCTTCAGCAGTTAATCGCAGCTGTCATGTACTGAATGACTAGTACATGCCACACTTCACACTGAGCATATGATAGGCATTTCCTCTAACAGTCCTGCTGTGTCAGTTGGTCTCACAGTTTCAGTGATACAGGAGTTGAGGCTCAGAGTGGTTGAGTAATTTGCAGAGTTGTAAAGACAGTATATGTCACCATTGAGATCCAGCCCTAAATGTAGTTGGTGTCCCTTCCATTATTGTTTGTTGTTGTTTTCCACAAAGGATGCAGAATTACCAGTCTTTCATTCCCTGTTGTCAGTGTCCCGTCATAGCCCGGGCTTGCCTCCCACATCCCCTTATTCATGTCACTCTGTGGTATTTCCACCAGTCCACTCTGCCTTTTGAAATGCCATTATTTCCTCAAGGTTCCAAGGAAATACCACTCTCCTCTTGTCAGTATTTCTCTCCCTCACTTGCCGTCCGTGTCTGTAGGAACTCTAAAGGAGTCTGTGCGGCTTAGCGAGCATCTACTGACATATGCACAAATAGGCCCCGTGCTGGGGACTGTGTGGGGGGCAGTGGGGCAGAGGGGGCAGTGTGTGCCTGTGAGACTCTGTGGTGTGAGTGTGTAGCTGCGTGTGTGTATAGTGTGTGGTGGTGTAGCCATGTATATGGTTCTTTGTATGGGAGGGCTGTGTATGGTGTGTGTGATTGGTACGTGTGTGGCTGTGTAGGTGTGATTGCATGATATGCACGTGTGTTGTAAGAGTGACTGTGTGTGTATGGTGAGTATGACTGTGTGTGTGGTGTGAGACTGTGTGTGTAGGCACTGTTCTGTGGGGTGTGTGAGTGGAAGTGGGCACTGCCCAGGCAGAACAGACACAGTCCAGGCTCTGCAGTGGATCTTGGAGGACCCAGATGTTACCCTTTATTTGTTAGACTATGGTGAGATGTGGCGAAGGGAAGGGTGGCAGAACACTTCAGAGGATTCAGAGCTCGGCCTTGTAAGTGAGTAGGAGAGCCTCAGGAATTAGAGGTTCTGTTATTTTCAGTTTGAAAGCAGGCAGATAGAGGGATACTTGTAAGGAAGATTTTTCCAGATAAGATTAAACAGAATGGGAATTTCAGTTAACTTAGGCAGAAAAATCAAACTCACCCCCTAATGGAAGGTCCTGTACTTGCAGGTGAATTAGAGTCTAGACTCATGGTTTAGTGTGGTAGTAAGATAAGTGGCATTATGCAAATTTCACAGATAACATCTTTTGGGGGTGGACAAAGCTGGGGGCCTTCCTTTTGCTGTGGTGGGTAACTTTACCTATCTGTGGAGGTTTGTCACTTGGAAGTTAGTAAAGGCATTCTTCCAAGTATTCCAGTTAATGGAATGAAATGGTTCTTTCTATAGGGATCGTGTACCGGGACAGAATCAACCCAGGATAGAAGATTCGCTGGGGGCTGGCCTGACCCATGGAATAAAGGTGTTGGCCATTTGTGTTCATTCTCAGGGTTCAGAGATGGGCAGTGAGAAGGAGCAGAGCCCAGAACAGCACCTGCCCGAGGAAGGGGAACGGGGTAATAAGCCCTGGAGAGTGGATGACTCCAAGGTACCGGATGGGGAAAAAGAGCCTGGGCAAGCAAGCCCGTCGGAGGCGCCACAAGGGCCCCGTCCAGAAGAGCCCACGCAGGAAGTCGCTGTCTCTGCTGCAGAGCCGGAGGACCTCTCTGCTCATCGGAGGCCCGAGGTGGATGAGAAGCCCTTTGTATGTGTCCAGTGTGGCAAAACCTTCAACAACACCTCCAACCTGAGGACGCACCAGCGCATCCACACGGGCGAGAAGCCTTACCAGTGTTCCGAGTGCGGTAAGAGCTTCTCCAGAAGCTCCAACCGGATCCGGCACGAGCGCATCCACCTGGAGGAGAAGCACTACAAGTGCCCCAACTGTGAGCAGAGCTTCCGGCGGCACGCGGACCTCACCACGCACCAGCAGGACCACCTGGGCCGGCGGCCCTTCCGCTGCGACCTCTGTGGCAAGAGCTTCGGCCAGAGCTCGGCGCTGGCGGTGCACTACCGGACCCACCTGGAGCCCGCGCCCTACATCTGCTGCGAGTGCGGGAAGAGCTTCAGCAACAGCTCCAGCTTCGGCGTGCACCACCGCACCCACACGGGCGAGCGGCCCTACGAGTGCACCGAGTGCGGGCGGACCTTCAGCGACATCTCCAACTTCGGGGCGCACCAGCGGACCCACAGGGGCGAGAAGCCCTACCGGTGCACCGCGTGCGGGAAGCATTTCTCCCGCAGCTCCAATCTCATCCGCCACCAGAAAACACACCGGGGAGAGCAGGCCGGGAGAGAGTCCAGCTGAAGAGGCCGAGGGAGCGCGGACAGAGCAAGGGGCCCCAGCCTAGCGTAGAAAGACCTTTAGGATCCGCTGCTGCTCCCTTGACCTCAAGCCCTTCTCCCACTTTGGAGACGGGTTTTCTGCTGCCTCTGAAGCCAGGATCTCCAGGAAGTCAGAGAAGGGACTCTGAGTAAAAATCTTTACATTTTTCCAGGCCAGTTTCTTGTGGTAGATAGTCAGAGGACTCCATCTTAGTTTCATCTCCTTGGGGTGAAAGAGAAATAGGGTAGGTTTAGTACTTGCTTATATCATTAGGGTGACCTTCTCCTGGCCTTTAAGGAAGTGCCTGTGAGATAAGCATCGCTGTCTGGACGGTCTCTGTATTGTGTATGGACTGCTTGAGCTTAGGGTGCACTGCAGGGGTCCACTGATTCCACCCACTGTGCCTCAGCTGGACAGGGAGGAAGTGGCTTCCCAGGCCTGGAGAAGAGGTCTCAGGTCCTACTTTAGGAATGAAAGGGAAACCCTCAAGGAACCTTGATCCAGGGACCTTCACATTCCCTCATGTTTGTGACTTGTCACCCCCAGCCCAGCGTGCATCTGTTTCTCCAGGATTAGCAGTAAAACCCTTTAATGAAAAGGACCTGTGTACTTATTTGGGGGCATCAAAGAGGTGGAGAGATGGTCACACGGCCACCAGTCTGGAAGGGAGCTGAATTTCAAGAAAGAACAGGTGACTTCTGAAAAGCAAAAGGAAGCAGCCGACTGAGGTCTGTGAGGAGGAAGGGGAGAGAGAGGGAAGTAATACTAATTGAGCATCTACTGTGTGCTCTCGATGCTACAGGTCACATTCCCATTCTTTATTTAGTTTTGCAGCAGCCTGCAAGGGAGTATGTGGAGGAGACAAGTGAGGAAAGGTGAAATCGCTTGCTGTGAAGTCACATGGGTATGTTGATAGAGCCAGGGTTCAGACCTGGGTCTCCCTTGTTTCTGAGCTGAGGCTCTTTGACTACATTCACCTTGTTGGCTTCTGAAGGAGGAGCCACTTAGGGAGCTGGCCTGGGACCAGGTGATTTCCTGGAAGTGGGAGCTGGCTCGTGGCCTCTTGAGACAGTCCTGGACCCTTTGCTCTGTGGGACGTCAGTGCCAGGCATGAGAACGTTTTCAGCTTTAGATTGATAATTGATTGACACTATTCTGTGCCTAGGAAATATGACAGGAACTTGGAATAGGGGCTGAGGGGTGGGACAAGATGAACCTAGAGAGAGTCTTTGCCCTTAGCAGCAGTTTAATTCCTAAGGTTGGGACAGCTTGGTAGAGGTCAGGCCTGGCTTCCTGCCCTTCTGAAGGCCTGTCTCCATGTGGCAAGTTTTCAGTGTTTTCTGCATTAAACTTTATAGAGTTCACCCAGATTTCCTCCAACAAATAGAAAAGACCACCCTCCCCCAACCCCGCCTCTGGCCACTCTGGGGTTCTGTTCTTCCAGGGTGAGAGGCCCTCATCTGTCACCAGCTGGCAGAATGACTGGCACAGCTGATGACCTGACCTACTGCAAAGGGATCCTGCCACCCACCCAGGAAGGGATGTGCCTTTATTTTTTCTAACCATAAAACATGACTTCCAAACAATTCCCTGATATTTGTAGGGTCCTTTTCAGTTTACAAAGGACTTTTATTTCATATACATTTTCCTGCTCCTTGAAAATCTTCATACAAAGTATTTTAAACATATAGTCACCCAACTTGTATGTATATCTTGCTCCCTAATAATAGAAGTTGCCAGGGACTTCCTGGCTGTACAGTGGCTTAAGACTGCTTCCACTGCAGGGGCTGCGGGTTTGATCCTGGCTGGGGAGCCAAAATCTCACATGCCGCGTGGCCAAAAATAAAACTTAAGAAGTTGCCATCTAACACCTACTGAGTGCCAGTTATTTCTGATTTGCATGACTAATCTGCAAAGTAGCAATATCCCCATTTTGAAGATAAGGAAATTCTGAGGGGTTAAATGACCTGACTTAATGGCTGAGCTGGGATTCCAGTTAGGCCAGCTCTTCGTTTTTGCTCATTACCAAGCTAGGTCTGCTGGTGGTCTTTCAGTCTGGGGAGCTTGGTAACATTAACCTTCCAGACCCAGAGCCTTAGTGACAACTGCTGTGACTTGGAGTCTTGCCAGTTAGACCTAGGACCTGCTTTGAGCTTGCTGGCCCGTTTCATTTCCCCTTTTCTGACAATTGCATAGGCTATGTTTTTGGTCTTGGTCCAGGCTATTGAGTTCTGATTAGTCCATTTATTCACTCTGATTTCTTTTTTTGCTAACTTCCTTTTCTTCATTCCTTTTTCCTCCTCCCTTTCCCTTCCCCTTCTTTCCTCCCTCCCCACTCTTCCTCTCTCTTCCTCCTAGTTACTAGGAATACTGACAGTGAAGATATGGCTTCTGTATTCTCTAGTGTGGGGTGGCTGCTAGGTTTCAACAGCAGGCAAACCTGGAAGGGTGGGGCTCCCATCAACTCCTGGCACTTGATCCTGGTGTGGTGACCACCCACGGCCTCCCTGCCCCTGGACTTCCCATCAGCCTGCATGCAATTCAGTTCCATCCACCAACATTTATGAAGCAGCTATTACGCGTCAGGAAGCAGGGAATTCTCCCTGCCCCACCTAAGGGGGTCCTAACTGGATGCCTGAGAGGGTCTGCAGCAGGGAAGGGATGTTGTGGGTAGGTGTGGAGAAGGGAAAAGCTGAGCACGCATAGCCTATGTGCAGGCCCTCTCCCCTCAGCACTGGAGAACCTTAACCCCTGAACTCTCTATGATAGGAAAGATCTAAGGGACATCAACACAGCCATAGACAGAGCTCCTGGGTCCTGACTTCTGTTGGGATGGACAGTCACCCCTGGTCTCCTTATGCTCTGAAAGTTCTGGGTTCCTTCTGCTATGAGATCCCAGATGAAAGCAGAGGCCCACATGTAACTTGCCACCTACCATCCAGTACTCCTTGGAATCCAGGCATTTTCCCAGGCTCTAGTCCACAGAGAGACGTCATCCCATTAGGATTTGGGTAACAATACTTCTTTCCCATTCAGTCTCACAAAAACCATAATGCAGGCAAATTACAGGATTGCTTTTGATGGAGCCCAGAAGAGAGGCCTGGAACCAGCCCTACACAGGTTTGGGTACTGGGAAATGGTGATTGTAACAGCATTTACTACTGATCCTAATTTTAAGTCTTCATAGTTCTGCGAGGTAATTACTGTTTCCATTTTGCTGACAACGAAATCGAGGTTCAGTTAGATTAAGTAATTTGCCCATTTAAGGTCATGGGGCCCCTAGGTGGCTCACCTGGGATTTTAACCAACCCAGACCCGATAGTAAGGCCTTCTTAATGACATGGTGATTGAGCCTTGCTCCCTGGACCCCCACTCCCTGTCAGGTCCCACTACTCCTTAGAGTGGTCCTATCCCACCCAGAAGGATGTTCTTTCACATCTCTATCATGGTTATTTGGCTTGGCCTAGGAATTGATGTTCCTAGAGAAGATGGGGTGTACTGAGCCAAAGCCAGGCTGCTGAGGGTAAGGTCTGAACAAGAACAGGGATCAGCTGGAGCCCTGTGAGGCTCCTCCTTGTTCTCCCTCCCCCACAGGGTGTCTTCTGGGCGGTACAACATCTTGCTCTAGTCCCCATGGTGATTTGGGACCCTGGGACAACCAGGGCTTGCTCTTCCTCTTCATTGGACACTGAGAAGCTGACTGTCTTTCCCCTGCTCTGGGACACTGCCCTGGGCCTCAGCTTACTGCCCTGAGGCTCCCACCCTGGGTTTAATTTTCACCAACCCTAATGTGAGACAGCAGACCAGGGTACAACCTGCAGAGCTCCTTCACCTGCAGAAGCAGGCCAGTGATGGGAGAGGGAGGAGCCTCCAGGAAGAGGTGAGAAATAACTACCACTTTACCCTTCAGAGTTCTTGCCTGAGACTCATGTCACAAAAGACAGATGAACAGGAGAAAAACAAGCTTATTCATGGGTATATCTCACAAACCTGAGAGACACCCAGGGAAAATGAGTGAACTCACCTAGCTGGTCTAACGTGTTCAGTTGTGCCCAACTCTGCCACCCCATGTAGCCCACCAGGCTCCTATGTCTGGGATTTCCCAGGCAAGAATACTGGAGTGGGTTGTCATTTCCTTCTCCAGGGTATCTTCCCAACCCAGGGATCGAATTCACATCTCCTGCGTTCTTTACCACTGAGCCACCTGGGAAGCCCTACGTGGCCTAAACCAGCAGTTTAAATACCATCTTTAGCCAAAGACGAAATAAAGGTGAGGGTGAGGAAGCCAGCCAGTTACGGGAGGTTGCCAGGAAGAGCAGGGTAAACAGGGTAAGGCTTGTTATGCAGATTAAGTCTCTGCCTTCCCCATCAGTAAGATTCTCTTACTATCTAGTTGTTTCTCCTAGTGCAGCGAGGGAGACAACCTCACAAATAGAGATTTCCTTTATAAGTGTAAATTTCCCTTTCAAAAAAAGTAATTCCTACTCTGTTTTTCTGAGTCATTCCTTCTGACTGTGGGCGACTGGCACTTATACCCAGAGTTCCGAGGCAGGATGATAGGTGTCATTCACAGTCATGCCCAGGGGTCTGCGGGAGCAGCCCCGGGGAGGGCCCTAACCTGGCCCGTACTGGACATTGGTCCCCAGGACTGAATAGGACAGTCCTTCCTGCTAGGAACTCAGAGGAAGGGAAACTCCCTTCTGAACAAGGTGCTGGGGGAACACAGGCAGGATGCCTAAACTCTTCACAGGAGGGGAGAAGGCTGAGAGGATTGAATCTGGTCTTGGAGAATGAGTAAGTGTTTACTAGTTAAAGAAGAGGAAGGCTATTTCTGATGGAAGGGAAGCTTTAGTGTTTTAGGGAACAGTGAAACATTTGGGGTAGTGAAGGTTGTCCTGGGTAGGAAGATGAGGTTGGTAAGGTAGCTGGGGACTGGGTCCTGAAGGGTGTTGGATGCCAGGAAAAGGAATTTCAGGTTGTGGACAGTAGAGAATTTTAAAGCCAATAACATGATCACATTCATGCCTGAGGTTCCTGTGGTCTGTGCAATCCTCTGTGTCAACAAAAAACTAATCAGGCGATCTAAGAAAGAAATAGAAAATTTTATTTGAGCCGTACTGAGGATTATGACTCAGGAACAGCCTCTCAGAAAGCTCCGAGAACTGTTCCACCCATTAGAGGTCAAAGCAAAGTTATATAAATGAGACAGAGGGTTGTACGTTGTGTTATTGACAGTTTACACAATCCAGATCTGTGTGTACAAAGCAAGCAGTGGGCCATGGGTCATCATGGCCCCTTCCAAGATGAAGAAGGAAGATTATCTCCCAGGAAGTTATAACCCTTGATGAGATTAAGAAGAGACGTTGTCTCTGAATGAGGTCTGGTAGTGCAGGTGCATAATACACAGTAAAGAGGGAAGGAGGAGGAGAAAACAATTTTATTTAAAATTTTCTTGTCTTACCATAAAATGTAAATTTTATTTCATCCCTTGTTTGTCCCCATTTGCTTAATCACAGAACTAAGCACCTTCCTGAGTTCCCTAGGACGTTCTGTCATATCAGGCATTTGTACAGCTAGAATCCCTTCGAGAGACTGGGAATCTTGGGGAGGGGTCTCATCAGGGAGTGGGGCTAACTTGCTCTTCTTTCCTCCCATCACTATCCTTACTCCTCCTCTCTCAGATTGCTGTGGAAACTCCAGGTCGTTTTACTCTGTTATAAAAAAGCTGTCCAGCTCTCCTTGCTGCTGCTGCTGCTGCTAAGTCGCTTCAGTCGTGTCTGACTCTGTGCGACCCCATAGACAGCAGTCCACCAGGCTCTGCCGTCCCTGGGATTCTCCAGGCAAGAACACTGGAGTGGGTTGCAATTTCCTTCTCCATTATGTGAAAGTGAAAAGTGAAAGTGAAATCACTCAGTCTCGTCCCACTCGTAGCGACCCCATGGACTGCAGCCTACCAGGCTCCTCCATCCATGGGATTTTCTAGGCAAGAGTACTGGAGTGGGGTGCCATTGCCTTCTCCGGTCCAGCTCTCCTTAGCTTCCGATAATAGTTTGTATATGCAAACACATCAAGGGGCTCAGCAGAACAAAGGCCTCACCGCTTAACAGTGGTACAGTTCAGCTCAGTTGTGTCCAACTCTTGGCGACAGTGGTACACCCATCCCCAAAAAGCAATTGTAAAAAAAATCCAAACGACAAATATCCTGGAAGATTTGCAAAGCATGTGAACATATTAAAGGTTCAAGACACTCATGTGAGCACAAGTGTTTTCCACTTCTTTCTGAGACCCCCATTAAAAGGACAGAGTAGGCATATAAACACCTAACAGAAAGGATGGCAGGGAGATGGGGTGGCAGGTGAAGCGATGTCAGCACCTTTCTAGAAGTGGATGACAACACATTCGTGATTCAGCAGAGTGGAGGAAGCCATGGCCCAGAAAGCAGGTGATGGACGTGACAGCCAGTCTTCCTGGCAAGACCCCACAGAGGCTCTGAGTTCATAACCAGCAAATACTGGGGACAGACATGAAAAGTGGACCTAAAAATGAGGGAGCTGGTAGGAGGTCTTTCTGTGCAGAAGCTTGTACCAGTCACCCCCTTACCCCTCCACCTTCAAAGAGGAGAGTGATTGGCACTTACCTCCAGACGAGCAACACACCACACACACACAGCCAAACCAAGAAGAATCATTCTATGGGAATCCAGTAAGTCCCTAGGGGAAATCTAGGGTGTTTAATGCGGTGTTGACATCTCAGAATAAAACTTTTGTTATTCTGACATTTATAAGCCCCTCACCCTTCCCCGCCAGGAATCACCCAAACACTCACCCTGTAGTAATTCCTGACAGAAAACCCTACTGCTGGAAGTCCTTCATGGTCCTGCTCAGGGAAGCAGACACGGCAGCAGAGGAAACACAGCAACAGAGAAACCAACACAATTACTGAGACCGTTGGTCCGTTACTCCATAAACACACAGCCAGCAGCACCAGAATGATAAAGACAGTTAAAAGCGAGAGACAACACAAGCCGAGTAGGTGACTCCAGACAACAGAAAGCTATAATGGCACAGTAGAATCATTAAAAAAAAATTGATTATAGTTAATTTATAATACTATATTGGTTTCAGGTATACAACATAGTGATTTGGAATTTTTATAGCTAATACTCCATTTAAAATGATCACATTGGTTATATTCTCCATGCTGTACAATATATTCTTGTACTTCATTTTATACATAGTAGTTAGTAACTTAGTCCCCAACCCTATCTTGTCCCTCTCTCCCCCCAACTGGTGACCACTAGTCTGCTATTTCTGCTTCTGTTTGGTTATATTCATTCATTTTACTTCTTAAATTTCATATATAAGGGATAACATAAAGTATCTGATTTATTTCACTAAGCAAAATGCCTCCAGGTCCATCCATGTTATTGCAAATAGCAAAATTGCATTCTTTTCATGGTTGAGTAATATTCCATTGTATGTGTGTGTGTGTGTGTGTATATATATGCGTGTACACCACATTTTCTTTATTCATTCATCTGTTCAGGGACACTTGGCTTGTTTCCATATCTTGGCCATTGTAAATAATGCTGCTATGAGCATTGAAATGCATTTATCTTTTTGAATTAGTATTTTTGTCTTTTTATGGCTATATATCCAGGATGGAATTGCTGCGTCATACTGGAATCAAGATTGCCGGGAGAAATATCAATAACCTCAGATATGCAGATAACACCACCCTTATGGCAGAAAGTGAAGAGTA
>NW_011495044.1:1990062-1991806 GCF_000754665.1 Bison bison bison | reverse complement strand
ATGGGAAGAGTTGACTCATTGGAAAAGACTCTGATGCTGGGAGGGATTGGGGGCAGGAGGAGAAGGGGACGACAGAGGATGAGATGGCTGGATGGCATCACTGACTCGATGGATGTGAGTCTGGGTGAACTCTGGGAGTTTGTGATGGACAGGGAGGCCTGGCGTGCTGTGATTCACGAGGTCGCAAAGAGTCGGACACAACTGAGCGACTGATCTGATGGTAGTTCTATTTTTAGTTTTTTGAGAAACCTTATTGTTTGCCATCGTGGCAGCACTAATTACATTCCCAGCAACAGTGTACAAGTTTCCTTATTCTCCACATTCTCACCAATGTTTGTTATCTGTGGTCTTGTTGATGATAGCCATTCTGACAGGTATGAAGTGATATCGTGTGGTTTTAATTTCTTTGATGAGTAGTGGTGTTGAACATCTTTTCACATGCCTATTTCATCTGCATACCTTCTTTGGAAAAGTGTGTAAGTCTTCTGAGCATTTTGAAATTGAGTTGTTTATTGTTTTGATGTGGAGTTGTATGAACTGTTTATATACTTTGGATATTAACCCCTTTTTGGATGTTTTCTCCCATTCATTAGGTTGACTTTTCATTTTGTTGAGGTTTCCTTTGCTGTGCACAAGCTTTTAAGTTTAATTAGGTCCCATTTGTTTATTTTTTATTTCATTTCCTTTGCCTTAGGAGATCCCCCAAAATACTGCTGTGACTTCTGCTTATGCTTTCTTCTAGGAGTTTTTGGTTTCTGGTTATACATTTAGGTCTTTAATTTATTTTGAGTTTACTTTTCCAAATAAGAAAATGTGCTAATTTCATTCTTTTACATGTTACTGTCCAGTTTTCCCAGCACCACTTATTGAAGAGAGTGCCTTTCCTGTATTGTATATCTTCACTTCCTTTGTTAGAACTTAATTGACCATAAAGGCGTGGGCTTATTTCTGGGCTCTCTGACACAATAGAATCTTTTAAAAACTCTAGAGATATCCTCAGGGAGATCTGGCAAGATACTACCTCTATAGAACAAGAAGGTTGCTAGTGGAAAGAGACCAACTGGAAAATCGGAAACAGCTTTTGGATATTAAAATTGTGTGCTAAGTTGCTTCAGTCGTGTCTGACTGTTTGCACCCCATGGACTGTAGCCTGCCAGGCTTCTGGGTCCAAGGGATTCTCCAGGCAGATACTGGAGTGGATTTCCATTTTCTCCTCCAGGGGATCTTCCCAACTTGAGATCAAACCTGCGTCTCTAATGTCTCCTGCACTGGCAGGAGTTCTTTACCACTAGTGCCACCTGGGAAGCCCTTATGGATATTAAGCATATGATAGATAAAATAAGATATTCAAGAAACCACTTGGAAGATAACATCGAGAAAAGCCCCTAAAATGTAAGGCAAAAATACAGAGATAGGGAAAGAGGAAATAAGTGACACAGAAGATCAACTTCTTATGATGAAGACTGCTGACTGTTCTCCAAAATCTGTCCATCTATTTTATTTGGAGCACTTAACTAGTATTTCCTAGTCTCCTTTGCCATTACGGATAATCCTCTCATTTAAGTTCTTGCCGTTGGAAAATGAGCAGAAATGATACATGATGTTCCTCAGCCAAGGCACTCAGGAAAGCAGGTGTGCCTTCACATCATTTTCTTTCCCCTTTTCACCAGCTGTAACCTGCAGGAACCCAACTTTGATGGTTTCAGACTGTACAATGTCCTAGTGTGGATTTGCCAGATAAAAC
>NW_011495044.1:1984164-1989962 GCF_000754665.1 Bison bison bison | reverse complement strand
GACACCAAGTTAAATTTGAATTTCAGATAAACAATGAATCATTTTTAGTTGGATGCACATTTCACAGCTGTTAATGAGACAGAAACACATTTTTTTTTTTTTGTACTTCAAACCACTGTGTTGTTTGGTCTCTTTATTACAGCACCCTAATCTTTCATCTTGATATTTACAGGTGAGTTTCTGCTATAATAAAACTGTGGCTCATCATACTATGTATGATGTCTTACTCTTGCCATTGGTCATTTCTCCTCCACATTTTAGCATCTCTAAAGTTAAAATACATCCAATAATTGATGCTGTTTTAGAGAAAATAAAATACCATATTATAAGAAAGAGAGGAGGCCATGATCTCAGTAAGATAGTGGAATAGGAAGTCCCAGGCATCAGTCTTAAACCGAGACACCAACTTAACAACAATGTATGGACCAAAATACCTTTTTTGAGAACTCCAGAAACCCACAAGCAAGCACAGCTCAACTTGGGTTGTTTTTCTGGGGTTGGGATGAGAGTGGAAAGAAGAGTGGAATATGTGTGCAATGTTCTGGCTTTTCAGAGGGTTGCCCAAGGGACTAGTTTCTGTTTCCCTTGATTTGCGATACTGATGGGGAGCCAAAATATTTGGGATGCCACTGAGCACAACATACTTTGTGATCCTGCTAGGTGAGGCGGCTTCAGTTCAGTTCAGTCGCTCAGTCGTGTCTGACTCTGTGACCCATGGACTGCAGCACGCCGGGCCTCCCTGTCCATCACCAACTCCCAGAGCTTACTCAAACTCATGTCCATTGAGTCGCTGATGCCATCCAACCATCTCATCCTCTGTCGTCCCCTTCTCTTCCCACCTTCAATCTTTCCCAGCATCAGGGTGTTTTCCATTGAGTCAGTTCTTCACATTAGGTGGGCAAAGTATTGGAGTTTCAGCTTCAGCATCAGTCTTTCCAATGAACACCCAGGACTGATCTCCTTTAGGATGGACTGGTTGGATCTCCTTGCATCCAAGGCACTCTCAAGAGTTTACTCCAACACCACAGTTCAAAAGCATCAATTCTTCGGCGCTCAGCTTTCTTTATAGTCTAACTCTCACATCCATACATGACTACTGGAAAAAACATAGCTTTGACTAGGATCTTTGTTGGCAAAGTAATGTCTCTACTTTCTAATATGCTGTTGAGGTTGGTCATAACTTTTCACCCAAGGAGCAAGCGTCTTTTAATTTCATGGCTGCAGTCACCATCTGCCGTGATCGTAGAACCAGAGAACTTTCAGTACCACATATAGACACCAGAGGGAGCAAGAGATTGCAAAAAAGAAAACTGGAAAAGAAACCAGCATGTGCCTGTGTGCTAAGTCGCTTTAGTTGTGTCTGACTCTTTGCAACCCTATGGACTGTAGCCTGCCAGGCTCCTCTGTATATGGGATTCTTCAGCAAGAATACTACTGGATTGGCTTGCCATGGCCTTCTCCAGGGGATTTTCCTGACTCGGGGATCAACATACTTTGTGATCCTGCTTGGTGAGGTGGCTTACTGCTGTAGCACCAGTAAACATTCAGTGGCCACAGACAGACACCAGAGGGAGAAAGAGATTATGAAAAAGAAACAAGTTGGTGCTGCTGCTGCTATGTTGCTTCAGTCGTGTCCGACTCTGTGCGACCCCATTGACGGAAGCCCACCAGGCTCCCCCATCCCTGGGATTCTCCAGGCAAGAATACTAGAGTGGGATGCCATTTCCTTCTCCAATGCATGAAAGTGAAAAGTGAAAGGAAAGTCGCTCAGTCGTGTCCGACTCTTAGCGACCCCATGGACTACAGCCTACCAGGCTCCTCCATCCATGGGATTTTCCAGGCAAGAGTACTGGAGTGGGGTGCCATTGCCTTCTCTGAAAGAAACAAGCAGCCCTCTCTAATTGGAAACTTTGCTACACAAGCTCGGAGAAGTTGTATCCACCAAAAATGTTTTCAGAGATCCCCAGAATCTCTAGTGAGGCTAACTATTCAAGGACTTCCCCTGAATGAAGCCAGTCCATTAAAACAATCAGGAATATGATGCATGAACAAAAGGAGGATATCAACAAAGAAAAACTATTAAAAAAAAAAAAAGAACCAAATTCTGGAGCTACAGAATGCAATTAAGTGAACTAAAATCTTTTTAGAGGGGTTCAATAGCACACTTGACCAAACAGAAGAAAGAATCAGCAAACTCAAAGAAGGTCATTTGAAATTATTTAGAGTCAGAGGAACAACAACAAAAAAGAAAAGTGAAGAAAAGCTAAGGGACTTATGGGATAACAGAGTAAACCAGTATATGCATTATGGGTGTTCCAGAAAGAGAAAAGAGAGAGAAAAGGACAGAGAGCATGTTTGAAGAAATAATGGTCAAAAATCTCCCCAAACTGAGAAATATTGGTGTTAATTCTTCTTTAAATACTTGGTAGAATTTTCCTATGAAGCCATCTGGTCTTGGACCTTTTGTTGTTGGAAGCATTTTGATTACAGATTTAATCTCTTTAGTAGTTATTGCTCTGTTCAGATTTTCTGTTTCTTTGTGATTAATCTTTGATATATTGTATGTTTCCAAGAATTTATCTGTTTCTTTTAGGTCATCCAATTTTCTGGCACATAATTTTTCACAGAAGTCTCTTATGAGTCTTCTTATTTCTGTGGCATAAGAAAGGTAGATAGATAGATAAGATATAAAAGGCATCCACTGGAATGGAAGCAGTAAATTTTTCTTACATGTAGAAAACCCTGAAGACTTCATGAAAAAACTGTTAGAACTAATAAATTGAGTACAGTTGTAGAATAAAAAATCAGCATACAAAAATCAGTTGCATTTCTAACAACATTCCTGTATATTAATAATGAATTAGCCGAAAAGAAAATTAAGAAAACAATCCCGTTTACAATAGCATCGAAAAGAATGAAATATGTAGGAATAAACTTAACCAAGGAGGCAAGAGACACACACTGAAAACAACAAAATATCGCTGAAAGAAACTGACTGCCAATAAATGGAAAGGCATGCCATGTTCATCTTGGGGAAGATAGTGTTTTAAAGATGTCTCAACTACCCAAAGTATAAGTTTGGGTCCCTTAGCCTTTCTTCACTTTTCAATGCTATCCCCATCAATATCCTGACATTATTAACAGAAATAGAAAAAAAAAAATCCTAAAATTCACGTGGAACCACAAAAGACCTCCCCCAAGGTTTCTTAAAGCAACCTTAAGAAAGAAGAACAAAGCTGGAGGCGTTACACTTTCTGATTCAAAATATATTAATATTATGAAGCTACAGTAATCAAATAGTAAGGTATCAGTATAAAGACAGACACATGAAACAATGAACAGAATAAAGAGCCTAGAAGGAAACGGACACAGTCACCTGATCTTTCACAAGACAGCCAATAATACCCACAGCAAACATCATTTTCAATGGTGAAAAGCTGGTAACATTCCCTCTAAGATCAGGAACAAGACAAGGATGCCCACATTCACCACTTTTATTCTACAGAGTTTTGGAAGTCTTAGTCACAGCAATCAGAGGTGAAAATAAAAAGAATCCAAATTTAAAAGGAAGATGTAAAATTGTTACTCTTTGCAGATGACATGATACTGTATGTAGAAAATCCTAAATGCAACTAGAGTAAGTGAAGTAAGTATCATACTAAGTGAAGTCAGTGAGAAAGGGAAAGACAAATACCATATGACATCACTTATATGGGGAATCTAAAATGTGGCACAAATGAAACTACCTACAAGACAGAAACAGACTCACGGACGTGGAGAACAGACTTGTGGTGGCCAGTGGGTGGGGGAGGGAGAGGGACGGACGGGGATTTGGGGGTTGGTAGCTGCCGTCTATGGGGTCGCATAGAGTCGGGCACGGCTGAAGCGACTTAGCAGCAGCAGCAGCAGCAGAGGCAAACTATTACATTTAGAATGGATAAATCACAAGGTCCTAATGTATAGCACAAGGAACTATATTCAGTAACCTGTGATACACCATATGGAAGAGAATATAAAAAAGGGTGTATGTACAACTGAGTCACTGTGCTGTACAGCAGAGATTGGCACAGCACTGTAAATCAACTACACTTCTATTAAAAAAAATCCTAAAGACATCATCAGAAAACTACTAAAACTCATCAATGAATTCAGTAAAGTCGTCAAATACAAAATTAATATACAGAAATCTGTTGCATTTCTATACACTAACAATATCAGAAAGAGAAATTAAGGAAACGATTCCATTTACAATTGTATCAAAAAGAATAAAATGCCAAGGAATAAACCTACCTAAGTGGGCAAAAGACTACTCCCTAAACTATAAGGTACTGATGGAAGAAACTGAAGGCAACAGAAATAGATTGGAGGATATATACTGTGTTCTTGGACTGGAATAATCAATATTATTAAAATGCAATCACATGCAGTCATACCCAAGGCAATCTACAGATTCAATGCAATCCTATCAAATAACTGGGTTGGCCAAAAAGTTCATTTGGGTTTTCCATAACATCTAGTTATGTGAAAAATGCCATTGGTATTGGGTTAGCCAAAAAGTTCATTCAGGTTTTTCCAAACTAATACCAATGGCATTTTTCACATAACTAAAACAAATAATTTAAAATCTATACAGAAATACAAAAGATCCCAGATAGCCAAAATAATCTTGAGAAAAAAGAATAGAGCTGGAGGAATCACTCTCCATGACTTGCACTCATGTAACAATGTATGGCAAACATGTGAACTAACAATGTGAACGGACATGAGAACGTTTGTCCTCTTTGAAGACATTTGCCTCTTTGAAAGTTTGCAACTTGAAGGTTTGTATGTAGGAAACTTACTCTGATGGAAATAAAAGCAAAAATAGATGGGACATAATTAAACAATACATTTTGCACAGCAAAGAAAACCTAAACAAAAGGATACCTACGCAGCAGGAGGAAATATTTGCAAATGATGTATCAGACAAGGGATTAACTTCCAAAATATATAGACAGCTTATACAGCTCAATATCAAAAAAACAAACAATTCAATAAAAAAATGGGCAGAAGACCTAAATAGGAATGTTTCATTTTTCCAAAGAAAACATAAACATGGCCAATGGGCAATGAAAAGACTCAACATTGCTAATTATTAGACAAATGCAAATCAAAGCTACATCATTGTAGCTCTGTCACCTCAGTTCAGTTCAGTTCAGTCGCTCAGTCGTGTCCGACTCTTTGTGACCCCATGAATAGCAGCATGCCAGGCCTCCCTGTCCATCACAAACCCCCGGAGTTCACTCAGACTCATGTCCATCGAGTCAGTGATGCCATCCAGCCATCTCATCCTCTGTCATTGCCTTCTCCTCCTGCCCCCAATCCCTCCCAGCATCAGGGTCTTTTCCAATGAGTCAACTCTTCGCATGAGGTGGCCAAAATACTGGAGTTTCAGCTTTAGCATCATTCCTTCCAAAGAAATCCCAGGGCTGATCTCCTTTAGAATGGACTGGTTGGATCTCCTTGCAGTCCAAGGGACTCTCAAGAGTCTTCTCCAACACCACAGTTCAAAAGCATCAATTCTTTGGCACTCAGCCTTCTTCACAGTCCAACTCTCACATCCATACATGACCACACGAAAAACCATAGCCTTGACTACATGAACCTTTGTTGACAAAGTAATGTCTCTGCTTTTGAATATGCTATCTAGGTTGGTCATAACTTTCCTTCCAAGGAGTAAGCATCTTTTAATTTCATGGCTGCAGTCATCATCTGCAGTGATTTTGGGGCCCCCCAAAATAAAGTCTGACACTGTTTCC
>NW_011495044.1:1983560-1983715 GCF_000754665.1 Bison bison bison | reverse complement strand
CATCTGTTTCCACTGTTTCTCCATCTATTTCCCATGAAGTGATGGGACCGGATGCCATGATCTTCATTTTCTGAATGTTGAGCTTTAAGCCAACTTCTTCACTCTCCACTTTCATCAAGAGGCTTTTGAGTTCCTCTTCACTTTCTGCCCTAAGG
>NW_011495044.1:1977384-1982750 GCF_000754665.1 Bison bison bison | reverse complement strand
CAGTCTGAATTTGGTAATAAGGAGTTCATGATCTGAGCCACAGTCAGCTCCTGGTCTTGTTTTTGTTGACTGTATAGAGCTTCTTCATCTTTGGCTGCAAAGAATATAATCAATCTGATTTCGGTGTTGACCATCTGGTGATGTCCATGTGTAGAATCTTCTCTTGTGTTGTTGGAAGAGGGTGTTTGCTATGACCAGTGCATTTTCTTGGCAAAACCCTATTAGTCTTTGCCCTGCTTCATTCCATATTCCAAGGCCAAATTTGCCTGTTACTCCAGGTGTTTCTTGACTTCCTACTTTTGCATTCCAGTCCCCTATAATGAAAAGGACATCTTTTTTGGGTGTTAGTTCTAAAAGGTCTTGTAGGTCTTCACAGAACTGTTCAACTTCAGCTTCTTCAGCATTACTGGTTGGGGCATAGACTTGGATTACTGTGATATTGAATGGTTTGCCTTGGAAACAAACAGATATCATTTTGTCATTTTTGAGATTGCATCCAAGTACTGCATTTCAGACTCTTTTGTTGACCATGATGGCTACTCCATTTCTTCTGAGGGATTCCTGCCCACAGTAGTAGATATAATGGTCATCTGAGTTAAATTCACCCATTCCAGTCCATTTTAGTTGGCTGACTCCTAGAATGTCAATGTTTACTCTTTCCATCTCTTGTTTGACCACTTTCAATTTGCCTTGATTCATGGACCTGACATTCCAGGTTCCTATGCAATATTGCTCTTTACAGCATCGGACCTTGCTTCTATCACCAGTCACATCCACAGCTGGGTTGTTTTCTTCTTTGGCTCCATCCCTTCATTCTTTCTGGAGTTATTTCTCCACTGATCTCCAGTAGCATATTGGGCACCTACTGACCTGGGGAGTTCCTCTTTCAGTATCCTATCATTTTGCCTTTTCATACTGTTCATGGGGTTCTCAAGGCAAGAACACTGAAGTGGTTTGCCGTTCCCTTCTCCAGTGAACCACATTCTGTCAGATCTCTCCACCATGACCCGCCCGTCTTGGGTTGCCCCACAGGCATGGCTTAGTTTCATTGAGTTAGACAAGGCTGTGGTCCTAGTGTGATTAGATTGACTAGTTTTCTGTGAGTATGATTTCAGTGTGTCTGCCCTCTGATGCCCTCTTGCAACACCTACCATCTTACTTGGGTTTTTCTTACCTTGGGTGTGGGGTATCTCTTCACGGCTGCTCCAGCAAAGCGCAACCGCTGCTCCTTACCTTGGACGAGGGGTGTCTCCTCACCGCCACCCTTCCTGACCTTCAACGTGGGATAGCTCCTCTAGGCCCTCCTGCGCTTGCACAGCCACCACTCCTTAGACATGGGGTACCCAAGTCCGATGTCAGGCGCGGCGGCCGGGAGGAGCTACCCCGCGTCCGAGGTCAGGGGCAGCAGCCGGGAGGACCAACCCCACGTCTATCACCTCATACCAGTCCAAATGGCCACCATCAAAAAGGCTACAAGTAATAAATGTTGAAGAGAATATGGAGAAAAGGAAAGCGTCCTTCAGTGTTGGTGGGAATGTAAATTGTGCAGTCACTATGGAGAACAGTATGCTAAGTCGCTTCAGTCGTGTCTGACTCTGTGCGACTCCATAGATGGCAGCCTACCAGGCTCCCCTGTCCCTGGGATTCTCCAGGCAAGAATACTGAAGTGGGTTGCAATTTTCTTCTCCAATGCATGAAGGTGAAAAGTGAAAGTGAAGTCGCTCAGTCCTGTCCGACTCTGAGCAACCCCATGGACTGCAGCCTATTGGGCTCCTCTGTCCATGGGATTTTCCAGGCAAGAGTACTGGAGTGGGGTGCCATCACCTTCTCCGATGGAGAAGAGTATGGAGGTTCCTTAAAAAGCTAAAAATAGAGTTATCATATGACCTGGCAATCCTACTCCTGGGTATATATCTGGGAAGGACAAAAACTCTAATTTGAAGAGATACATGCATCCCAATGCTCATAGCAGTACTATTATTATACACTTGGTGTATTATTATATACCAAGACATGGAAGCAACCTAATGTCCACAACAGATGAATGGATAGAGAAGATGTGATATATATATACATGATGGAATATCACTCAGCCATAAAAAATGAAATAATGCCATTACAGTAACATCAATGGACCTAGAGATTATCACACTAAGTGAAATGTCAGACAAATATCGTATGATATCACTTATATGTGGAATCTAAAAAAATGATACAAATGAACTTATTTATAAAACAGAAATAGACTCACAGACATTGATGAAAAAGGCATGGTTACCAAAGGGGAAAGGGCAGGAGGAGGGAGGGGTGAATGAGGAGTTTGAGATTAATGCTATACCTACTATATATAAAAGAAATATACAAGGTCCTACCGTATTGCAGAGGGAACTATGTTCAATATCTTGTAATAACCTATAATGGGAAAAATCTGAAAAAGAATATGATATAAATATATATATGGATCACTTTGCTGTACACTGGAAACTAACAACATTGTAAGTCAACTCTACGTCAATAATAATAATAAAAAGAGAGAGAGCCAAGAATACACAGGGGCAAGGATAGTTTCCTCAACAGATGATTTTGGAAAACTGGGTATCCACATATAAAAATAATGAAATTGAACTCTTATGAATTGAAGACTCAAATATAACACCTGATACTATAAAACTCCTAAAATAAAAAATATGGGAAAAGTTTCTTGGCATAAGTCTTGGTAATTTCTTGGATATGACACAAAATCATAGGTAACAAAAGCAAAAATAGACAACTGTAACCACATAAAACTAAAAAGCTTCGGGACAGTAAAGGACACAATTAACAAAATAAAAGGTAACCTACCTCTTACTGGTAGGAAGAAAATATTGCGAACATTATACTTAAGGGGTTAATATCCACAATATATAAATAAGAAAGCCCTACAATCCAATTAAAAAAATAAAAATTTGATTAAAAAATGGGTAAGACTTGAATAGATACTTCTACAAAGATGACATGCAAGTGGCCAGCAGGTATATGAAAAGGTGCTCAAGAGCACAAATCATCAGGCAAATGCAAATCAAACCATAACGAAACATGACCTCACATGTTAAAACGGCCACTATAAACAAGAAAACAAGTGTTGATGAGATACAGAGAAATCGGACTCTTGTGCACTGCTGGTAGAAATATAAATTTGTGCAGGCGCCATGGAAAGTACGATGGGGATTCCTCAAAAAACTGAAAATTGAACTACCATATGATTAACAATCCCATCTCTGGGCGTATGTCTAAAATAATTGAAAGAATGATCTCAAAGAGACTCTACACTTCCATGTTCATTGCAGCATTATTGATAATAACCAAGATGCAGAAACCACTTATAAATATACATTAGACTACAGAAAGAAAATGCAATATATAATACAATGACTATTGATCACCCTTAAAAAAGAAGAAAATGTTGCCATGTGCAATAATGTGGATGAACCTTGAAGACATGCTAGGTGAAATAAATCAGTCACAGTAGGACAAATATTGCATAACTCCACTTATCTAAAATAGCCACGCTCATAGAAACAGAGAGTAGAATGGTGGTTGCTAGCTGCAAGGGAAATGGGAGGTATTGTTCAGTGAGTATAAAGTTTCAGTCCTGCAAGATGAACAAGTTCTAAAGACAACAAGTGCCCGTAGTAACAATAGTACAACCTAGCGTTACCTGTAAAACACAGTGCTTAAAGAAACAACAGTTTGTACACTTAAAATTTAAGAGGGTAAAGCTCACATTAAATGTTCTTACCACAATAAAAAATGCATAAATAAGATTTAAGAACACAGAAAGTAAAGGAATTTAAAAGATATCCCAGGCAATTACTTATCAAAAGTAAGTCAGTGTGTAGCTACCCTAATATGAGAAATCAGACTCTAAGGGAAAATGTGTTACTAGGGTTAAAAAGGGTCACATAATGATGAATTGTAACTCATCGGTAACGTATAATGATCCTGAAGCTATAAGAATCTAGTAAAACCTCAGAAGTTGGGTGTAACCTTGTTACTCCTGGGTGGAAGCTCTAAGAATTAGCATGCGCTTTGCCACATGCTTGTTGCCTTCACCATGGCAATCAGAACTGTCCAGATGGTAGCTTCTCCATCAGCCTGGGACCCAGAGTGAGGAAAATGAAAATATGACACGCAATTCACGATGCACATGGAGCATGAGTTAGGAAACAAACCTTTACTGTGCTTTGTGTTTCTTCTGTTGTTGTTTTTGGCTGCATTGGGTATCTGTCGCTGCCTGTGGGTTTTCTCTAGTTGCAGCAGGTGGAGACTACGCTCTGGCTGTCGTGCGTAGGCTTCTCACTGTGCTGGCTTCTCTCGTGGAGTACGGGCCCTCGGGTGCGCAGGCTTCAGAAGTTGCCACTTGAGGGCTCTAGCTGTGAGAGAGAGCTTGCGGGCTCTCTTGTTGTTCAGTCGCTGAGTTGTGTTCGACTCTTTGTGACCCCATGGACTGCGGCATGCCAGGCTTCCCTATCCTTCACTATCTCCCAGAGCTTGCTCAAACATATGTGCATCGAGTCAGTGATGCCATCCAACCATCTCATCCTCTGCCACACACCCCCCTCCTCCTGCCCTCAGTCTTTCCCAGCATCAGGGTCTTTTCCAATGAGTCAGCTTTTCTCATCAGGTGGCCAAAACAGTGTGGTGCATGGGCTTAGTTGCTCCATGGCATGTAGAATCTTCCTGTATCAGGGACTGAACATTGGCATGTGGATTCTTAACCACTGGACCACCAGGGAAGTCCCTGGGCTATTTGTTTTTGACAGCTTTATTGAGGAATAGTCAACATGCAATGGCGCTGCAGCTAAGACCTGGAACAATCAAATAAATAAAAATAAATATTAAAAAAGGAAATATTAAAAAATGCAATGAATTACACATAGAAATTTGTATGCAGGTCAGGAAGCAACAGTTAGAACTGGACATGGAACAACAGACTGGTTCCAAATAGGAAAAGGAGTACGTCAAGGCTGTATATTGTCACCCTGTTTATTTAACTTCTATGCAGAGTACATCATGAGAAACGCTGGACTGGAAGAAGCACAAGCTGGAATCAAGATTGCCAGGAGAAATATCAATAACCTCAGATATGCAGATGACACCACCCTTATGGCAGAAAGTGAAGAGGAACTAAAAAGCCTCTTGATGAAAGTGAAAGCAGAGAGTGAAAAAGTTGGCTTAAAGCTCAACATTCAGAAAACGAAGATCATGGCATCCGGTCCCACTACTTCATGGGAAATAGATGGGGAAACAGTGGAAACTGTCAGACTTTATTCTTCTGGGCTCCAAAATCACTGCAGATGGTGACTGCAGCCATGAAATTAAAAGAC
>NW_011495044.1:1975990-1976888 GCF_000754665.1 Bison bison bison | reverse complement strand
GGACGTGAGTCTGAGTGAACTCCGGGAGTTGGTGATGGACAGGGAGGCCTGGCGTGCTGCGATTCATGGGGTCGCAAAGAGTGAGACACGACTGAGCGACTGATCTGATCTGATCTGAAGTCTACAGTTTGTTAAATTTTGACACAGATGTGCACCTGTAAAGCCATGACCACAATCGAGATACTGAATGCATACATCATCCCCAAATTTCTTCATGTCCCGTGTGATCCTCCCTCTCATCTTCTCCCTCTACTTGTTCCAGGTGACCACTGGATTTGCTTTGGTCATTGTAGATCACTTGCATTTTTCTGGAATTTTATATACGTGGAATTACATAGTATGTACTCTTGTTTTGTTTGCCTTTCACTTGGCATAATTATTTTGAAATTCACATATGATGAAGAGTTCATAAATAGTTCATCTATTCTTATTGTTGAGTTGTATCCCATCATATAGCTGTACATTTATATATTTATCCATTCACCTCAGTTCAGTTCAGTCACCCAGTCATGTCTAACTCTTTGAGACCCCATGGACTGCAGCACAACAGGCCTCCCTGTCCATCACCAACTCCCAGAGCTTACTCATTTCCATTGAGTCGCTGATGCCATCCAACCATCTCATCCTCTGTCATCCCTTTCTCCTCCTGCCTTCAATCTTTCCCAGCATCAGGGTCTTTTCAAATGAGTCAGTTCTTCACATCAAGTGGCCAAAGTTTGGAGTTTCAGCTTCAGCATCAGTCCTTCCAATGAATATTCAGGACTGATTTCCTTTAGGATGGACTGGTTGGATCTCCTTGCAGTCCAAGGGACTCTCAAGAGTCTTCTCTAACACCACACTTCAAAAGCATCAATTCTTCGGTGCTCAGCTTTCTTTCTGGTCCAACTCTCACATCCAT
>NW_011495044.1:1972918-1975890 GCF_000754665.1 Bison bison bison | reverse complement strand
ATACATGACCACTAGAAAAACCATAGCTTTGACTAGACAAACCTTTGTTGGCAAAGTAATGTCTCTGCTTTTTAATTTGCTGTCTAGGTTGGTCATAGCTTTTCTTCCAAGGAGCAAGTGTCTTTTAATTTCATGGCTGCAGTCACCATCTGCAGTGATTTTGGAGCCACAAAAGATGAAGTCTGTCACTGTTTCCACTGTTTCCCCATCTATTTGCCATGAAGTAATGGGATCAGATGCCATGATCTTAGTTTTCTGGATGTTGAGTTTTAAGCCAACTTTTTCACTCTCACTTTCATCAAGAGGCTCTTTAGTTCTTCTTCGCTTTCTGCCATAAGGGTCCATTCACCTATTAATGGACATTTTGATTGTTTCCAGTTTTTGCCTATTACAGATGAAGCTACTATGAACATTCCTGTAGAATTCTTTGTGTAGACACATGCTTTTCATTTCTCCCTAAGAATGGCTGGATTAGATGATAGACATATATTTATTTACCTTTTGAAGAAACTGCTGAACTGTTTTACAAAGTGTACTATTGTGGTTTTAATTTTCATTTCCACAATAACTAATAATATTGAAAATCTTTTTATGAGCTTATTTGTCACCCATTTATCATCTTTGGTGAAGTGTCTCTTCAAATATTTGCCCATTTTTCATTGGGATTTTTGTTTTCTTTTTCAACCCCAAACTTCTAACCTTTGGAAGACACTGTTAAGAGAATAAAAACACCAGTGAGGGTGGGTTGTACGACCATAAATGGTAGAACAAGGGAGATCTTTGTGGTAATAAAATAGTTTTGTATCTTCATAGTGGTGTGGTTACACAAATATGCACATATTATAAATAATACATAACACAGTATCAATGTTATATTCCTGGTTTTGATAGTATATCATAATTATATATACAGCAGCTGCTGCTGCTAAGTTGCTTCAGTCGTGTCTGACTCTGTGCAATCCCACAGATGGCAGCCCACCAGGCTCCCCATCCCTGGGATTCTCCAGGCAAGAACACTGTATAATGCACTATATAATAACTATATAATATATAATGCTAGATAATAGAAAATATATATATTAGTTTCTGCCCCTGGTTCCTGGCACAGAGCTCCTAAAACCTTTGCTATTTCCTAAGAGATAAGAGCACTTGGAACATCTTTTGTTTCAGTATTTGGCCTTTGACACTATCCCTGATACAGGGTGCTAAGTCCCTTGGAATTTCCTAGGTGATAGGAGCATCTTTTGTTTTAATGAAGTGACTCCGGGGGGACTCCTGGATAGCTGTTAGGTAGGGGCTGGTCATCAGAAGGACCAAGCCATGATTAGAAGCTTGGAATCCTCCCTTCCACTCGGCATAACTCCTCCCCCATCAAAGAGGTTGAAAATGGAGTTAATAACTGATCATCCCCACCTGAGGAAGCCTCCATAAAAATCTCAGCAGAAGGGGTCTGTGGAGCTTCCAGGTTGGTGAACATGTCCACATTCTGGGAGGGTGATGCAACCCGACTCCACAGGGTCAGAAGCTCCTGTAATTGGGACCCTCCCAGACCTCACCCTCTGTATCTATCCGCTCATCTGGCTATTCATTTATGTCATTCATCATATCTTTTCCTAAACTGTTAAACATCAGTCAGTGTTTCCCTGAGTTCTATCAGCTGTTCTAGCAAATAACTGAAGGGAGAGGAGCTCATGGGAACCAAGTTGGACAGAAGTTGCGGCTAATCTGGGGTCCTGCTATTTGCTATTGGCCTGTAATTGTGTGTGTGTGTGTGTGGGGGGAAGCATCATGGGACTGAGCCCTTAACCTGTGGGATCTGATATTTTCTCCGGGAAGATTGTATTAAAACGGAGTTAGGTTGTAGGACACTAGCTGATGTTGCAGAGAACTGCTTGTGAGGAACCTCCTTACTCCAACATTTGGTGTCGGAAGTGTTGTGAGTGTGAGACAGCGTGTGTGACGGTGGTGTGAGAGTAAAGGAGAAACACAGGAAGACTGGGTTTTTCTAACTCAATAACCATTCGGGGAAACGGGGTGAAGGGTATAGGGGGCCTCTGTACTATTTTTGCAACTATCTGTGAATCCAAAATTATTTTTAAAGAATCCCACAGACATTGTAAAATAAATGGTGCTTCAACAACTGATCATATATTAGGGAGAAAATAAAATTGGATCCCTATCTTACAATATACATAAAAGTCAATTCCTAGAATATGAAAGGCCTTAATCTGAATAGAAAATTATTAGAGAAGAAATATGGAAATTGTCTTTGTGACTGCAAGATAGGAAAATATTTCCTAATGTTCAAAAAGAAAAAACCTGATGTTCAAAAGAAAAAATGTTCAAAAGGAAGAAAATCAATAAACTTGACTACATTTACATTAAGCATTTAGATTCACATAAAGTGAAAAGCTAAGCTACAAACTGAAAGAACAAGGGCAACACATAAAACTGAGTAAGATTTAATATCTAGACTATATAAATTACGTCTATACGTCAATAAGAAAAGACAACTCAATCAGTAAAATGGACAAAGAAATGAATGGTATCTTCACTTAGGAGAAAGCATAAATAATCCATAAACATATGAAAAAACTTTCTGGTTCATTTGAAATCAGTTCAGTTCAGTTCAGTTCACTCAGTCGTGTCCGACTCTTTGCAACCCCATGAATCACAGCACGCCAGGCCTCCCTGTCCATCACCAACTCCCAGAGTTCACTCAGACTCATGTCCATCCAGTCGGTGATGCCATCCAGCCATCTCATCCTCTGTCGTCCCCTTCTTCTCCTGCCCCCAATCCCTCCCAGCATCAGAGTCTTTTCCACTGAGTCAACTCTTCACATGAGGTGGCCAAAGTACTGGAGCTTCAGCTTTAGCATCATTCCTTCCAAAGAAATCCCAGGGCTGATCTCCTTCACAATGGACTGGTTGGATCTCCTTGCAGTCCAAGGGACTCTCAAGAGTCTTCTCCA